>NC_143256.1:112026246-112345791 GCF_984573655.1 Nuphar pumila
TTTCAAGTTAAGGATGCGATCTTTAAGGTGTCGCATGAAAAAGATCAAAAGATATTTTTTGTACCATAATTACAGGGTTATACCCATCAATTATAAATCTAGTAAGCAGTAATGTGATTAACCATGGGCCTCAGAGAGCAATATGCGGCTTCATGTGAAGCTTGTGCAATAAAAGAAATTTCTTGCAGTTTAATGGGCCTCTTTTAACATATTGGCAGTGCAATAACAAAGAAATAATTTCACAGTCCAACTAAGGGCTATACAAAAGTGCACAACCACAAGAGGGTCTCTAATGGACCAATTACAATCTCACAAAAGAGATAATCACCAAACACAAGTTACAACACAATGTAAAAATATAAATTATATTGAATAATGAAAATGCTTAGAAAAGCATTATTGAATACAAGGAGAAAACCCTTATTTATAACCAAACAAGAGGGAGAGTGGGAGCAGCCCAACGATTAGTTGGGGTGCCCCAACAGCCACAAACAATAAACAATAAAAAAACAAAGATAAAAGAAAAGAAAAGAAAAACAGCCCTATAAGCTGGTCCTATTACAATGTGAAATTACTGAAATATCCTTGATGGGTATTTCAGTTTACCTAGAAATAACTATATATATCTGTGTGTGTGTGTGATCCATACAACATATTCTAACGGCCTACAATTGCATCCTTAAGTCGCATCATTGTTCCTAATACAAGATAACATTTCCTGTGCTCTAAACAAAAAATAGTGATGAAAGAAGCATGGTTGTGTTTCTAGAATGATAGCTATCACAATGAAACCTCAGATATCATTGTATTGCACGTAACAGAATGAACAAACAAGGTCAGGAATATCAAATATTTCCATAGCTGCAAAGTCTTAATCTGACCTGGAATTTATGATCTCTGCTAGTAAGCCCATTGTGATGCCAAAGAAAAGAGGATGATGGCGTATATTATGAGATGGCGATGTTTCCTCATCCTTATTTTGAAAGTCAAGTGGGTCTTCCGGATTATGTTCATCTGCAGAGGCATCAATCATATATGTTTTGACAAGTGAAAAAGTAAAAGTGACAACTAATATATGAAATGATGAGAAGAACAATGAGATTGAGAAAGATTTTATTTTCCTTCCTTTTTAATCTAGCATATGAACCTAATCAACATTCAAATATCTAGTACCAAAGCAACATGATATAAGAATCAGATTTTAAAGAAAAAAATCAAGTATTTTCTTTGTGAATACCATGCATCAACTCTAAAGCACAATTGCCAATGATGCTGACCTTAGCATCAAATTGAAAGTATGGATACACCAACCAATTCTTGACGTGTAATAAGCATAAGTAACCTAACCACTCCAGAAGAGAAAAATTATAGGGTTTCAGCAGACTGGTGTTAGCACACTAAGACCTGAAAATCAATGAAAGACTAAAGTTCAACTCAATATGGCTCCCATATCAAGGTGGGAAGTTGCAGTACATTATAGAAACATTCAGCTTACACTTCAGCTGAGCCTTCAACAAACAGGTCCTTTTGATTTGATTTGTGAAAACCACTTGTGCTGCCTTGCAAATTCAGCAGACTTCAGCTTACACTTTAGCTGAGTCCTCAACCAACAGGCCCTTTTGATTTGCGACAACCACTAGTGCCACTATGCACATTCAGCCACTAGTGCCACTATATATAGATAATGCCATCTAATCTTTAGAGGTGCTTAATTACATGTTTTTACCCTTGTTGACTTGTAGAAATACTAGCATGATGTCTTATACTAATGGACACCGCTAAGAGCATTTTAGTAGATTTAGAAAGAGAGCACAATAAAAGATGCTTATGTTACCAAAAGTTAATATACTAAATATGACTTTGAGCACAACCATGAAAAACACCAATCAAATTTCCATGTTGTTTTAAGGCAAAAGAGAGTGTGGTGAATTTGTTAAAGTCTACCAAACATTTTGGATGTTAACATCCATACCACCATAAGTGCTAGGATATCTTTTTGGATAATATAATTTATGGAAGCAATTGTAGTAGAATTACTGTTAAATAATCTGTCATTCCTCTCTAACCAAATGAACCACTAGGCCGAAAGCAGCCACCAATTCCAAATGGACTTCAGTTCCTGCTATCATGTATGGTAGGTGGCCCTAGTAGTAACTATATGATGCAACCATCCAATAGCAATATCAATTATATCTCAGGCCAAGCTATGTTGAATAACCTTCGGAAAATTACACAATACCAAGTATATTCTTAACTCTAGGAATCTACATTTTTGTGTCCTCCACAGCAGAAAATATAAAAAGAAATGAAAATAAGGAAAAAAGAAGAATAGAAAGGATCTCGATACTTAATTTTCTCATTTATATTAGATGTAGTAAATTAGGGTAATATACTGCGAACAGAATTACTCCTAAGAAAATAAGATAAAATATCCCCAAAAAATGTAAAACACAAAAATGCCTCCTATAAAAATATTTATGACGTGTAGCAAAGATTAAGCCATGCATGTGTAAATATTGTGCATGACGGTTCTCAGTTAGTAGAGGGATTTGTCTGGTTAATTTCATTAACGAACGAGACCTCAGACTGCCAACTAGCTACATGGAGGTACCCAAATTAGGGTAATATACTGTGGACAAAATTACTCTTTAAGAATAAGAAACAATAAAAAATGTGTAAAAAAGACAAAAATGCCATCCTATAGAAATATTTGTTATATTTTCCCTTTGACCCTAATTCTCAATATCGAGGGAAGATATCTATCATCCCAACTTGCTTGAAATCTGTTTAAGTCTTGATCTTTACATGGCTTTAGTAAGAATATCAGCAAGTTGGACATGAATTTCAACACACGTCCTAAAACAACTTGGTTTCAATATTTTCCCATATAAAGTAGCAATCAATGTCAATGTGTTTGTTCTTTCATGGAATGAAGGATCAAAAGCTATTTGGAATGTTTCTCTATTGATACAAAATACATCAATGGGTGTCTTTACTTCTATTCCAAATTCACTAAGCAGACTTGACCATATGCCAACAGATACCCTATGTATTATGATTATGCTCTGCCTTTGCAATTAATTTGGATACCATTGTTTGCATCTTACCCTTCCATAAGACTAAGTTTCCCCTACAAATGTCCAATATCTTGATGTAGACCTATCCTATGATGAACCAGCCAAACCGACACTAGTGTGCACCTCAACATCAAAGTCGCCATGGTTAACATACAGAATCTCCTTTTAGGGACTGTTTCAAGTATCTCAAAATATGAAGCAACTCACAACACTAAATGCATACACAATTTCTGGTTTTGTTATGGTTAGGTAGATGAGCTCAACTAATCTTTAATATCTACCCATATCTTGAATTTTCTTGTCATCACAGAGCTCAAGTTTATAATTTTGCTTAATTGGACTATCTATGCCTTAGCATCCTAACATGTCAGTTCCTTCAAACAAATCCAACACATACTTTCTTTGAGATAAGATCTAAGCACCTTTATGCCTAAGTACTGCAAATGTTCTAGACCTTTGATATCAAAGATGTCATGTAGATGTTATTATTCCTTTCTCTTCATCCTCACTGATCACAATATTATCCACATACTATTAAATTGGATATCTTCCATCTTTCTTTACAAATAGAGTATGATCACTAGGACTTCTCCCATAACCGATCTAAGTGATCACCATGTTGATTCTGTCAAACCGAGCTCTTGGAGATGGATGAGCACATATTTAGCTTTCTTCAATTTGCACATTTACACTTGTCACCTACTAACACAAAGCCAGGATGAAGTAACTGTTAAATAATGTAACATAATTTAATATGTAATCTCATAGTTTTAGTTTACTTTTAAGTTTAGTTAGGATTAGGTTAGTTTATTTAACTAGGTTAGGTTTTTTCTTCTCTTTTAGTTTATTTTTGGACTTATTTGGCTTTATGCTTTTTTTGACCAAAGTCAAAAAGCATAAAGTAGAGAGAGGTGTTGGACTCCCAACAGCCCTATTTAGAGCCGTTGGGAGCCCAACACTCCCTCATTCCCTCTCTCCCTTGTATTATAAATATGGGGTGTTACCCCCTTGTAACTTACACTTTTGTAAAGCCCCCTTTTGGGACCCAAGATATTGAAGTTGATATTTTTTTTACATTTGTGCATTTGTATATGTGCCTTTGTGCACTTGTGAGAGTTCTCCTTTTATGCCTTTGTGCACACTTTGTGTTTCTAGTATTGTGTTTATACCTAAGTCACACGGACTCGGCTAGGGAGGTGCCGCACCCGAGACGACACGCCCTGACACGGCTGTGGCTTCGGACTCGGCCTAGACTCGGTCAACGCCGAGTCGGACTCGGTCAACGAGTCGAGGCCGAGTCCGTCCACATTTTGGACTCGGTCAACTTTGACAGAGTCCAAAAATGTCCATTTGTCCCTAAAAAATGAATTTTTTTTATATTTTTATTTAAAAAATATATAAAAAGAGTCACAATACACAATGTTGTGCACAGTGGACTGTGCTGCAGTCACAGACTGTGTTGTGTTTGTGCATTTTTTTAAAAAATAATATTATATATATATAGCCGAGTCCCCGTGTCCAAAAATTTTAAAATTGCGTCGCACCCGTGTTGCACCTGCACCCATGTGACATAGGTTTATACACAAAATCTCTTTTTATAGAGATTTTCACATGGTATCAAAGCAAGGTTGCTTGGGAAGGAAAATCTTATGATTCTTCACAATATCAAGTGCCTCGAAAAGCGTGCCTTCAATTTTTTCGAGATTGTCACGAAGACTTCTCTTCATCAAATATTTTAGAAGATTACTACAACAAGTAAGAGTTAAAATCTCTTTGTGGTACATATTTTTTATCCTTCATCTTATCTCTCTAATGGGTGAAAAAGACTCTCATTTCTCTCTTAGCTTTAAGCTCAATGGTTCCAATTATCATGTATGGGCCAGAAATATAGAAGCTCATATTAAAGGAAAGGGGCTTTAGGGATATGTTCAAGGTTCCATAACGGAACCCAAACCAAAAATTACGATGGTTAAAAAAGGAGAAATCAAAATTATTGAAGGAGAAGAAAGACAAAAGGCTCATGAAGAATATTCAAAGAAACATGAGGAATGAGAAATAAGAAACTTCAAGATCTTATCTTTGATCTTCTCATCCGTTGAAACCAAGATCAATGCCAACATCAGCAAATTCAAGAAAGTCTCTGAAACTTGGCATTATCTTGAGAGATGTATACTTCACGAGACTTATCTCACAAGTACTATCTTCAAAAGAGGGTCTTGACCCTACAACAAAATGAGATGTCTATTTGTGAGTGCATTGCTGAATTATCCTCTATTTGGATAAGTTTGCCATGCTTGAGCCCAAGTGGAGTGGCGAAGCTATTGAACTTAGATACAAGCAATTAGAGGAAGGTCACTTCTTTAACTTCATAAATGGTCTTCGATCCGAATTTGAACAAATTTGGTCATCTCTTCTATCTTCTTTCACATCTCCTTCCATTGAAGATGTTATTACCAAGTTAAGTGGCGAGGAAACTCGTATGGGCATTAGCAAGCAAAATCCAAGTGTTCTGGTAATGTCCACAAATCAAGATGAATGTGATGGAGCTAATGTCGTGTCTAGGCCGGGCAAAAACTTGAGGACATATAAACATCCTCACTTTAAAAATCAAAATCAATGATATAATGGTGGTCAAGGTGGAAGAAGGGACAATAGCAAAATTGTGTGCCACTTTTGCAAGGAACCCGGTCACTTCAAACCAGTTTGTCCTAAATGGAAGAAACTACTTCAATGAGAACCACATCTCAACCACAAAAAGAGGAATCTACAAGTAGAGCTCTCTCTCTAAATCAAATTATGGAAGCTCTTCAATCCCTTCTTAAGGGAGCTATTTCCGGTGCTACCGTATTCACTCATTCTCCTCCAGGTAAAACTTCTTGGTTTTTATATTCGGGTGCATCTTTTCATATGTCTCCAAACATCTCTTCTCTTTCTGAATATTCTAAAAGTTTGTCACCATCTTTTGTTTCAACCGCGAATGGCACTTCTCTTGAAATTAAGGGGATTGGAAACTTTGAAACTCAAAATTTCTTTATTCCCAAAATTAGATTTAGACCTAAATTGAATTTGAACTTACTTTCCATCTCTGAACTCTCGGGCCTTGGATGTGACATTCAATTTTCATCTAATAAGTGTTTAATACAGGATCACACGTCCGAGAAGTTGATTGGAGAAGGCTCTAGGAAGGCAGACTTGTAATATATGGATTTTCTCCAAATCCTTAAAACCCCTTTTTGTAATGTGGCCCAACATAAAGACATAAATGTTTGGCACAAAAGACTTGGTCATCCCAACATCACTAAGTTATCATATTTGCATTTTATTAAAAATATTTGTAAAAGTACTTTCTCTTGTAATGATTGTATTCTTGGAAAAATGAGAAGTATGCCTTTTGAACAAAGATCTATGTTTACCACAAAATCTTTTGAAATTGTTCATTCGGATGCTTGGGGACTAGCACATTGCCTATTATGTGATTTTTTTGGATGATTTTTCTCGATATTGTTGGATATATTTCCTTAAACATAAGCACGAAGTGTTTTCATGTTTTAAATCATATCATATGATAATTAAGAATCAATTTAATAGTAATTTAAAGATTTTTAGGACCGATTCCGGAGGCGATTCCAATGAATTTAAGAAATATCTTGAAGACTATGGTATTGTCCATCAAAGATCGTGCCTTAAGACTCTACTACAAAATGGGTTAGCCAAAAGGAAGTATAGGCATATCATTGAAACCACTAAAGCCCTTCTTATTTTCCAAAGTATTCCAAAAAAAATTTGTGCTGAAGAGGCTCTTGCTTCAGTTTATCTTATTAATCGTCTTCCATCCAAAAATTTAGATAAAATCTCTCCTTTCGAAACTCTATATGAAAAAGAACCTGATTATAATAGATTGAGAGTTTTTTGTTGTAAGTGCTTTGTCCTTACAGATAAGAATGATAAACTCTCACCTAAAGTCATTCTTTGTGCTTTTCTTAGCTACTCTGAAACCCAAAAAGGGTTTCGATGTTATGATACTAAAAATGATAAGTTATGTCTCAAGGAATATAACATTTTTAGAAAATGATAGTGGCTTTGAAAAGAATGAATCTCATTTAGAAAATGCCGACTATTCATTTCTCTTTGATCTTTTATTTAAAGATGATGATATCTCTAGTGATGATGAATCAACATATAACAGTGACAATGAAGTGGTTGAAATCAACAATAACTCTAACCCTACTACCTCTTAAGAAGAAAATATAACTAGAGACCCTATCACCTATACTCATAGAGATAGACGCACCTTTAGAAGTGGTATTGAGCAATATAGTGAACCTAGCGAATCTATCCCCCCACATGATTCAAACCCTAGAAGAACCGAGAGAACTAGAAGAACTCCCTCTAGATTCGTATCTTTTGATTCTTTCTCTCCTAAATATCAGGCTTGCTTAAGTGTCATTCACTCATATTTTGAACCGAAAAATTTTGAAGATGTCAAACAATGTATTGAATGGAGAGAAGCCATGGAGAATGAACTCAAAGCGCTTAGGAAAGCCAACACTTGGGAATTTCAAACGCTTCTCAGTGGAAAGAAAACCATAGTATGTTGATGGGTGTTCAAAGTCAAAACCAAGAGTGATGGATCTCTTGAGAGGTATAAAGTTCGTCTTGTAGCTAAAGGATATAGTCAAGAATACAGGATTGACTATGAAGAGACATTTGCTCTAGTAGCTCGTATGGTTACAGTCAGATGTCTCATCACCATTGCTTCCATTAGAAAATGGAATATTTACCAAATGGATGTCAAAAATGCATTTCTAAATGGCAATCTTAATGAAAAAGTCTACATGGATGCTCCACCTGGTATGAAAATTCCTAAAAATAAAGTTTTTCGTCTTCGTAAAGCTCTTTATGGCTTGAAACAAGCTCCCAAGGCTTGGCACGATAGGTTTAACAATGTAATGACTGAAAATGGTTTTACTTCATGCTATACTGATATTGCATTGTTTGTTAAGAAATCTGATGCAGGGATTGTTATATTATTGTTATATGTTAATGATATGTTAATAACAGGTGATGATGTCAAAGGAATCAAGAGCATTAAATCTAACCTGACTTAAAGATTTGAAATGTCAGACTTAGGATTTTTGACATATTTTTGGGAATTGAGGTTGCCTATTCTCACAGAGGCTATTTTTTGTCTCAAACTAAACTTGCTTGTGAGATTCTTGATAGATCAGGAATCACAGATAACAAGGTCTGTGAAACTCCTGAAATAGTAGGTTCAAAGATGAAGATTGATGATGGGATTCTCCTAAAAGATCCCCCACCTTACCGGCAACTGGTTGGATCTTTAACGTATCTCAGCATTACGAGGCCTAATATTTCTCATGCAGTACATATTGCTAGTCCTACTACAGTTCATATGAGAGTCATTCTCCGCATCATCAGATACATAAAGGGTACAGTAAACAATGGGTTATTTCTAGCTTCTTCTTCTGAATTGAATTTAATTGCTTATACTGACTCTGATTGGGGAGGTGACCCAAATAACCGTCACTCCAACACTGGTTTTTGTATTTTTTTAGGGAAATCTTTAATTTCTTGGAGATTCAAGAAACAACATAAGGTCTCACTTTCATCTACAGAAGCCGAATATAAAGCCATGGCATCTACTACCATGGAGATTGTTTGGATTCGCAACTTGCTAAAAGATATGAATATTCAAGTTCAAGGGCCCACAAAACTATGTTGTGATAATAAAAATGCAATTTACATTGCTAAAAATCACATTACATGAGCGCACGAAGCACATTGAGATGGACTGCCACTATGTTCGTGAATAATACTTAAGAAGAACCATAGATCTTTCATATGTTACATCAGAATACCAACTAGCAGACTTCTTCACCAAAGCGTTGTGCTCTCTAAGATTTAACTTCCTTCTTGGCAAACTTTCGGTTATGCCACCCTAAGTTTGAGGGAGGGTGTTAAATAATATAACATAATTTAATATGTAATCTCATAGTTTTAATTTACTTTTAAGTTTAGTTAGGATTAGGTTAGTTTATTTAACTAGGTTAGGTTTCTTTTTCTTTTTTAGTTTATTTTTGGACTTATTTGGCTTTATGCTTTTTTGACCAAAGTCAAAAAGCATAAAGTAGAGAGAGCTAATTTAGAGTTGTTGGGAGTCCAACACTGTCTCGTTCCCTCTCTCCCTTGTATTATAAATATGGGGTGTTACCCCCTTGTAACTTACACTTTTGTAAAGCCCCCTTTTGGGACCTAAGATATTGAAGTTGATACTTTTTTTACGCTTGTGCATTTGTATCCGTGCCTTTGTGCACTTGTGAGAGTTCTCCTTTTATGCCTTTGTGCACACTTTGTGTTTCTAGTATTGTGTTTATACACAAAATCTCTTTTTATAGAGATTTTCACAGTAACATATAGATATCTTCATTTAAGTTACCATGGAGAAAAACATTTTTTACATCTAATTGGTCAAGGGGACATCCTCTATGTGCAGCCATACTTATAAACATCCTTGTAATGTGAACTTAGATATAGGAGCATAAGATTCATAATAATCTACCCTATAGGCTAGCTATAACCCCTAGCCACCAATCTAACCATATATCACTCAATGGACCTGTTTGCCAAGAATTTAAGGGTGGACATGCATTTACACCCTATTGGTTTTCTTTTAACTAGTGAGGTAGTTATTTCTTATATATGAGTTTTCTTTAATTCCTTTAACTCACTTTGCACATCTCTTTTATGCCTCTAACACGTTTCTAGAAATGGGATTTGACTCAATGTTTACTACCAATGCTTTCAAGACTCGAGAAGTAGAGGTATATGAAACAAAGTGACAGTGGATGAGATGTATGTAGCATTTCGCATTCTTGGGACCAATAGAAATGCCAAGATCTGGAAGGACATTGGATGGATTATTTGAAGCCGCTTCACTTTGTACGATGTTAGGATCTAAATCTTCACAAACTTCATTAATAGCAATACTAACCAAGTTAGGCATCACAACTCTACTTTCCACCTCTCACATAGGTTGTCCATTCTCTAGTGTCTTTTTTACCATTCTCTTCCTTCAAGACATTCTCACAAGTGCCAACAGGCATTAATGGTAAGCATAGTGCAGACACTAACTCCCTCTCGTGAAACCCTCTTCACCGTGAAAATAGGGTTTGGTTTCAAAGTTCGTGACATCCATAGTCATGTATCTCTTACTAATAAGATCATGACACTTCTATTCTTTTTGGGTAGGAAAATAATGTAAAATCTATGTCACACGGACTCGGCTAGGGAGGCGTCGCACCCGAGTCGACACGCCCTGACACGAGTGCGGACACGGGTGCGGCTTCGGACACGGCTCGGACTCGGTCAACGTCGAGTCAGACTCAGTCAACGAGCCAAGGCTGAGTCTGTCCTTTTTTGGACTCGGTCAACGTTGACTGAGTCCAAAAATGTCCATTTTTAAGACAAAAAATGATCTTTTATATATTTTTAAAATATATATATAGCATGAGTCTCAAACATAAGCTCCAGAAAAAACAAATCTGGGGAGCACTGCCCCCCTACGGCCCCCCCTAGACTCCTGCATGCTGACCGCGCAGCGGGAGCCCCCGGACCCCCCTATCTGCAAGGGCAAAAGTACAATTTGCAAAGTTTGTAAAAACACTCATGGTGGTGCCAAACTTTAGAGGACAATATCCACATATATGCACACACTGGATATATTATTATTATTATATATATATATTTTAAAAAATATCTATATATATATAGTCGAGTCCCTGTGTCCAAAATTTTTAAAATTGTGCCGCACCCGTGTCGCACCCGGACACGCACCCATGTGACAGTGTAAAATATACATTTAATAAATCTAGAGTAGAGTTTATCCCTAGATTGTGGAAGAACATGAACATAGCAAATGCAACCAAATATTAACATGTTCTTAAGATTCTAACATAGCAAGAGGAGTCTTTCCATTAAGCATCTAATTAATTAGCTATGTAGTCAAAAGCGCTAGGCGGTGCCTAGTCGATAGACCTCTAAAAAGATTAGTGGAGTGTAATCAAACAAACATAAATAATAAAGCCTCTAAGAAAATAAAAAAAAGAGCAAAAAGAACAACCACAAGTCCACAAAGAGACAATACAAAAAGGCAATCAATGGCACACACAAGAGCACAACAAGTGCATTCAATAGCTGCTAAGGGCAATCACAAGAACATAAAAAATAGGATATTTATTAGTGTTAAATGCTTAAGAAAAAGCATTAAAGAACAAGAGGGGATTTTAACCCTTTTATATAGGCTATACAAGGACCCATATAGTCGTTGGGATGCTCCCAACGACAATAAATATAGACGTTGGGGAGATCCCAATGACTATATTGGACATCTTGATAAAGTACAAAAATACCCCTCACAAATAATCCAATATACAAAAAAGGGAGGTTAGCACAAAAACTAAAAATACATATGGTACATATTCATATTACACATCCTACACTACTGAACAGACATAAAGCGCTTTACCCTTACTACCACGACCATCGATGACTGTTGTCTTTAAATCCTAAAACACAATTATTTAAACCCCCTAGGGCTGGCTTCCTCATTTGTTTAGAAGTCATTAGAGAGGAACTCACACACCCTAGAGGAATTAGAAGTGTTTTGGGAGGTCTACTCTTGTGCAAGGAAGAGGCCAAGCCTTATCTAAGACAGAAAAGCTTGCAAGACTGTATCTTAGATATTGGCATTTCATTTATTTCCCCTTGCTAGTGGAGCAATAAGCTACTGCAATGCCACCAGAGTAGCCCATTTCTCTCAGAATCATCCATTACAAACATGGTAAAAGTGTTGTTGTCCTTAGATACAATCCTGATACAGATTGTACATACACACCTACTGCAGCAACTTCAAAACTTATTTACTTCAATGGAAGAAAAAAACTTGATGACAAAGATATAGGGCTTACTAGCTTTATGAGCACCTATAGTCTTTAACTATATATTTGAAGTTTTGAACACTATATCCACACCCTTATCTTAACATATGATATGGTAGCTTACCATTTAAAACATAAAGGCCATTCATGGACTGGAAAAGATCCTCCCCATCATTAGTAAATCCCCAGCGATTGGGTGCTGGACCTGCAATGTATGCACATGCTCTCTCATCAGTGTCCTTCAAGAAGACCTGCAAATGCATAGAGCAGTAACCTTTAATATTCAAGAAAGTAACCATTATAAAGTCATAACCATGACAGGAAAAGCATCCACAGACAGATCTGTTTGACATCAGTGCAGTCTAAGCATCCACTCATGCATGCATGCACACACACATATGCAGTGTTTATCTAACAAAAGCAAACTACAGAATCAATAAGTCTCAAGATTTGCCAAACAAAGACTGTTAAGATATTGTACCCAATATATATTCATATGTATATTATATATGTGTGTGAATATACATATATATATACTTGTATGTAAACTGAAATACCCAGCAGTCATTTCCTTTTGTAATAGGGATCAGCCCACTAGGAGCTGATTTGTAATCTCTTTATTTTATTTTTATTTTTTGTTTTTTATTTAGTTTTGTAACATGTGACTGATTGGGACAGCCCAACTAGACATTGGGCTAGTCCAACAGTATTTATGATCGTTGGGGGCTAGCCCAACTACTAGTTGGGCTGCCCCCTTTTCCCTTTGTTGTGTTTATAAATAGGGATCTTCCCTATTGTGTTTCTCAATGCTTTTCTAAGCATTTGTTAATGAAAGCTCTCTTATATTTTTACTTGTGATGCTCTTTGTGAGCTGTTGGTGTGTATCTCCATTGTGAGAGTTCTTCCGGTCCATAAGTGACCATTTTTGCATTTGTATCTCATTGTAGCCTTTGTGGCAATCTTTTGAGATTTTGTTGGTTTCATTACATGATATCAGAGCTATTGGTTAAGGAACTTGTTTGTGTGGACGTGAGAGCATGGATTGTGTGATCGTGGGCTCGTGGTGTCCAAAGAGTACTTCGCTTCCATTTTATCTTCTCTCTTTCTTTTTTTCTATCTCTATCTCTTCTTTGTAAAGAATGGAGGATGATCAAGAAGTTGTCATCTCCATTACCATAAGACTCAATGAAACAAATTATGTGATGTGGGCCACCAACTGTGACCACCCTGCCTCTTCCCCACCTCTTCTGTTTTGCAGGAACCACCAGCAGCCCATTGCTGCCGCTTGAACCACCCACCTTGCGCCAGCCCTACTTCAAGCGGCCACCACCGTGGCCACCCACCCCGCTTGAAAACCACCATTCTCACGACCCACCTGCACACCACCACTTCCTCCCTTCCATTTGCCGGCAGACCACCCACCTGCGCACCACCACTTCCTCCCCTCCGTTTGCCGGCAGACCACCCACCTGCACACCACCCTTCCTTCTTTGTTTTTCTGTTGAACCGTCACTGCCACCTTTACCAACAGCAGCACGACCTGCTGCTCAGCCGCACCCCCTTTTGGCGCCCTCTCTTCTCCTTATTTTCCGGCAGGCTACCCCGCCTGCCTCCTCTCTACCAAGAGTTGTTGCTCAGCTGAGCAGCACTCAACCAAGCACCTTCCGGCCTGACAACCGATCCCACCCCCTCTGTCTCCCTTTTTGGTCAAGCCGGCAGTCGACGGGCAGGGGTCGTGCCCCTGCCCCTTGCTCCTTTTTCTTCAACAAGCTGATGGGGGTGAGCCCCCTGCCCCTGTCTCTTTTGTAGATCAGACAGCAGGCAAGGGTTGTGCCCCTGCCCCTTCTTTTTCTCCCTTCATATATCATACTAATGTTTTGGTTTTTTACAACTTGCGCAACGGAACCCGCTCGTGCCCTGCGGCCCGAGACATTTGTCACATACACTCGGAGACATACTAATGTTAATATTTGAAGTCCTTTCAGCATGTACTTGTGAAACTTTGTGTTAGGTTATCCCTTGAGAAACCCATGTCTTTATCATCATTGTTATACCTTTAGACAAGTATGGTATGTTTGTACTACACTGAGTAGGATGAGAGGTCGATGGCAACCTCGAAACGTGCAATGAGCACCTTGTTAAAATCACATAAAATGGTGATGATTCGCCTTCACAAGCAAGACGCTCGAGTGGGTATGAAAGACCAGAGCATATAGGATGGAGCGTTAGTTAAGTAACCCTTGACGCGCCCATTCGCCTCTTGTTTTCATCAAGAGAGAGGATGGATGATACAAAAACTTCGATGGACAGGTTGTTAACAATCATCCATCGGGCAAGTGACTCGGTGTCCCCAACCATCGGAGTTAGGGGACGGGACTACCAGAAATTATCCTAGGTGGTAGATCTCATTGACTTCTGCAGAAGTACAATGCATCCGTAACCACGAATGCCTTTGGGGAATCCTCTCTTGGTCACTGACTGTCTCATTAGGAGCGGACTCAGCTAACTATCTGGGGTATCATAAAATACATAACATAATAAACCCCAGGATCAGTCTCGGTTGTTTCTACGTTTCGCGTCTGTGCGTACCCACAGGCCAGCTAATATCGAAACAAGGATTATCATGTTCACAGTATTTGTAATATTATGTATTTTCACATTTAGTCATTTTCAAATTTTTCACAAATTTAGCTAAGTCTGGGAGAAAAATCGTTTGAACCTCGATATTAAACCAATGCTTTTGAATCTGGGCTTGACCCAGGTCTCATCAACTAGGTCTAAACGAGTCACTTAAAACGTGAGAAAATGTTTAATTTTTGACTTTTAAATTCAAGCGAAATTCGAGTTGTTTTTAGGCAAAATTTGATATTCATGTAATATGTTGTTGGATGCGTCTCAAAATGCTGAGCGCAACAGTATGTTACTTTTTTGAATTTGAGTTCCAGTTGGCCCGAAAATCACATTTTTTCAAAAAAAGAGCAGTTTGTCGTTTGGATCCAGAGTTTGATCGGACTGGATCCGATGGATTTGATCTACATTAATATGGATCTGGACTCTATCCAAGACCCATATTAATCTGGATTTGGTCCAGTCCAAAATTTATTTGGAATTTTTAAAATGGATTTGGATCTTGGATCCAGATCTAAATTCATGCCCAATGATTTTATAACTTTAAATCCATTTAGGAGCTTTAAATTGGAGTTAATTAAGGTTAAAAAGCCTCCTTAGTTAATTTGGCTATTTTTGGAAACTTTTAAATAATTATTAAATATTTAATACTAAATTATGAATAAATTATACTTAATTCCGAATTTTTGTTTTTATGGTTGTTTAGGACTTCTAAATGGAGTCCTTAAACATACCTAAGAAAACTAAAGAAAGTTAAAGAAGAGACTTTTAAAAAAAATGGAAACTTTGGAAAAGTCAATTTTTAAAAGAGTTGAAAAAATTTTGAAAGGGAAAGAGGGAATCCTCAAATGAGGAAACTCCCCCCCCCTCTTGGTTATTTAAGTTCAAAAAAAAAAAGGAAAGGAAAAGAGAAAGAAAGAAAGGAGAGAGAGAGAGAGGAAGAAGGAGGAGCCATCTTCTCCAGCCATTCGGTCTTTCACCATCATCCTCTTCCGATCTACATAAAGGTATGGGTCTCCTCTCTTGAAGCGGTGAGAAACTAAATGTAGATGGGTTTTCATGCATGATTTTGATGGAAATCCATGGGAATAAGAGTAGATATTTATGTCTACTCTAAAATATATGAAGGAGAATTTATGGATCCTCTTCCATGGACTTGTTTTTTGTTTTAATCGTCTTTTCAAGGAATAAATTTCTGTATATGCTAAATCAGAATTGTTATAAGTGTTCTTTTAAAACTTACTTTTGACGAAAATCATTTTTCATGGATGGTCCATGTTATGGACTGTTAGATGCATTGAAGCATGTGATAGAATCCTTTATCTGTATGTATTCTTAAACATGAATCTGTATGTTCATGTAAACCTGATTATAAATCTGCATATATTTGTATTCTTAAATATGAACCTGTTCGTGTGAATCTGATCATCAATCTGCATATAAGTGTACTCTTAAACAGGAATCTGCATGTTCAAGCTAACTTGATTATAAATCTGCATATACTTGTACTCTTAAATATGAATCTGCATATTCGTGAGAACCTGATTATAAATTTACATATACAGGTATTCTTGGAAATGAATGCATGTTCATGTTCTATTTTCTGTACATGAATACATAACTCAATGAAAATATGCATATTCAGGCACCTGTGAGTAATGAAAGTTCACGCAGCCCCAATCTGGATATGCATTGTGCAGGCATTATTAAAACTATATACGTGTGTGCCTCTGCATGTTAATACATACCTTGTTTTGTTCCCTGTCAAAATGAACATATACATATAAAGCAAAGGGGTTTCAAGGTTTTTCCAAATATATATATATATATATATATATATATATATATATATATGTGTGTGTGTGTGTGTGTGTGTGTGTGTGTGTGTGTCCTTATATTTTTCTAATGGCCTGGCCTGCCAGGCCCTTTTCTTTTTTAGCTCGATTAGGGTCTGGTCGGTAGACCAACCGAACCCAGTTTGGTTGGTCAGGCCAGGCCAGACCCGTCCCAGCTTGGCTCAGCCTCGTCAGGCCTGACTGAGTGGCCGTGCCCAGCCGAGCAGTGCTCGGCTGGGCAGCAGGTGGTTACAAGAAAAAAAATATATTTTCTTTTTAAATATAACTCAGGCCAGCGATCTGAAAAGCAGACCAGCCGAGCTTGGTTCAGCTGGCCATGCTGGCCGGACCCGGCCAGCAAACCGACAGGCCCAGCTTGCCAAGCCTGTTGAGCCTGCTTGGCCCAACCGAGTGGGCTCTGCTAGGCAGGGTCTGTGACAAAAAAATGTGTATTCAGTTATGCATTTTATTTTTTTCCAGATTTGTTAATTAAATTAAATCTGGCTTTGTGCGTGCAACAGAATGGGATTTTGTTTCATATGCTTGGATTTGATACGATATGCATTAGCAATATGCTATTTCAAGTGGTTCCAAGTGCACGTGTACACATAAAAAGAATGTGCTCAGTCGTGTGATTAGTTTCCAGATTTCACTAAGTGTGGTTGATTTATCCTTATACATGCTAATGAATGAAATTCTTCTTATGCTCTGATTTGATGTAACATGCTTTAGCAATATGCTATCATAAAGTTTATTTCAAGTGTATGTTCATGCAGGGAAAGTGATGTGTTGACATGAATGTCCACACGTTTCTAATTAAGATGATTCATGAATAAAAACATATGTGCGGCATGATTTCATAAACATTTGCACATGAATAGCGTGGACACATGCATATGAATGTTGTAGATAATTGTAATTTGGCATATATGAATGTACAATTGGAAGCATGTTGACATCATTGTATATTTGTCATGATATTCGAATTTTTGCATGTGATGCATCGAAATGAATCATCGTAGGCCGGGTGAGCCTTGAGCTTTGGTTTGTTCCGTCTTTACTTGTTTTTATGCATCACAGAAGTCACATTTTGACATTTTTCTCTTTATTGCACTGTTCTGCATTTTCCACGGGTTGGGGTCTCATGATGAGCCTCGTATTTGGAAATACGGATTTGTGGTATTAATTTGGCATGCTGAATTGCAAAATTTATGAAATAGCTATTAATAATAAGATAAAGAAATAGAACTGTGTAACATACCTTCTGAGATATCTCGTCGAGAGTATGAGACTATTGGAGTTGCAGTTTTGGAGAAATCGAGAGGATACTAAAACTCTGTGTGCATTTTGTTGCCCCTGAACCCGATATTGAGATTATTTATCCTGGCTACGGTTTTAGGGAGTTTTCACCACTTTGCCTGGGGGTAGTTTGTAGACACAGCTGTTATTTTGGTATACCAAGAAAAATGACACTTGTTGATGGGTGGTCATTGGTGTCCCGACATTAGATGGGTGGTCTAATGTTCTGAAGGTTGTTTCGATCGAGTGCTAAGTTTGAAACCCAGTAATAAAATACAACTTGTATACTAAGTTACCCAGAGAACACTACTTGACATCGAGAATTTTTACCCATCTTGAGTATCCGCGGGTAATGATAATAATAAAAAGTGAAACTTAAATATGTGGGCATCCTAATAAGGACATGCATATGAAAGAGGACTTAATTAAAGATAATAAATTATGTGCATTGAATTCATGCATTAGATCATGGATATTTACTTGTTTTTTTACTTGTCATGTATGATTAATTCCATGATATTACATCACGTTGCATGTTGAATATCTTTAATGTTTATCTAAACTATGTTCTTATTATTGTAATGTCCATTTTAAATTATTGCATGAATTTTATCTGTATTCTTCATTCTTATTTGTTCATTAGAGGGACTTGTACGCAGAATCTTTGGTTCTGACACCCATATTTTCCTATGTCTTGCAGTCTTCGACGCCCAGTGATGGAACTCGCTTCTGGGAGAGCTACGAGTGCATCACGATTGCTGAACAAATCACTTAGGAACAGTGTAGCTCTACTCCTTTGCTTACTCTGATTCTTTCATTTTGCACTTGTCTCAGACTATTGGATTCTTGAATTAATAAAATTGATTCAGTTTGGGTTTGGTTTGAAAGATGGGGTGTAAGATCCCCTGTAGTTTTGTGGATGTGAAATGGAACTGCAAAGGCGGGAAACTTTTTGCAATTGATTTAAAAAAAATGCATTTTTTCAGGGGTATGAGTTGGGGTCGTTACAGTATTGATTGATTGTGCATTCTGAGATGGATGAATTGTTTATTACTTATGCTTATATTTTGTTAATTGCTATAGTTAACTGCTCTCCGCTTGAGGAATCAATTATTCATGCTAGAAATAGATTATTGCATGCATAAATAATTGCCCATGCTAATGTAGCTTAATTACTGAATTAAACTAATCATGCTAGCATAATATGCTTTGGTTTAATTTTGTTCTATATTGTCTTAGTTGCATACCTACTAGTTTTTCGTGAAACTGACATATTTTATGGGCAAAGGTGACGAATAGGTTTTCAGACAGCCGATGGTGTAATACTCGTGATTTTTATCAGATAAATAAACTTGAGATTTAGATCCTTAGGTTGGTACAAAGATATTTTATTGTTTTAATCGTTTATTTGTACTTGGATTTCAGATATCCTATTTGGATCTTCAACGTTGGATTCTTAGTATCCTGTTCGAATCTCTGATATTGGATCCTCGATATCAGGATCAAATCTGATATTGGATCCAGGATGAATGGAGCGGATCCACAAAGTTTAAATCAGATTCTTAATAAGAAAATTTCTATATTGAACCTATAACACCTTATGGGGATTCGTAATAATCCATGCAATGTTCGGATCCATAATATTGTATTTGGATTCGGGACATCGGAGATTTAAATATGGCGATGATCTAATTAGAATTTTTATATTCGGATCCATAATAGTGGTCTAGATCCATGGTATAAAGGAAACTTCGGATCCTTAGATCCGAATTTCTTATAGAATTTTATGAACATAGCGGATCTTGGATCCATAATAAGTTACTTAAAGACTATGTAATTGGATCCATAGTAATTTAATTTGGAGCCCTATTCAAAATTTTAAATATTAACACCTTAAAAATCTAAAAGAATATCTGGATCCATCCATGGATCCGGATAGGCTAAGAGTGGACCCAAACTAATAAGAAGGTCACGAGTTTGGGTGAACCAAACCCGCACCCATAGGTGCGTTAAAATGAAAGCAAAAAAAAATGTAAGGTTTATGCAAACCCTAAAAAGGGTTTGCTTTTGAGTTACATGGGAGAGAGGTTGCGTGTTTTCATGCAACCGTTGAAGAGTTGGGGTAACCGACCCCCACGATCTCCTCCCCGATTCTCTCTCTCACCGACCCTCACGCTCACCATAAGACCCCCCATCCCCTTCCTCTCGTTAATACCCTCTTGCCCTTTTCGTTCTTTGTTCTCTCTCGCGCGACGTGAAGGGGTAGCGATAGGGATTCAACTCCAAGCCTCGGCAAATCAAGGGAAAAGCACCATCGAAGTAGGTTATTGTTCTTTCTATCTGTAGGTAGCTCGCGGGATCGGTGTGTGTGTGTGGGGGGGGGGGGGGGACCGAAAATCCCCAAATAAGGGGGTTTTTGTGACAGTTGCGGATTACGGTTAATCCCACACTGAAAACCCCAAATCTTTGATTTGGGGGTTTCGGATTTTTATGAAGAAGGGGATGGGAGGTGGCTACGAGGGTTGTTAGAAACCCCAAATCGACCGATTTGGGGGTTCCGACTGCCATGATCAAAGAAAAAAAGGGTTTATTTTCAGTTAAGGGTTTACTTTCGATCTTTGCTAAGGGGTTTCGATTTCTGCTAGGTGGGTCGTCTGAAACCCCAACTCAATCGATTTGGGGATTTTGGTTTCAGATTTCTATTAGGAAGGGGGGGGTTACAAGGGTTTAGTCCCCTTTTTTAAACTAAACGCAACACCCACGTCGTGTCTCGGTTTTGCGTGTGTGCTACATTGCAGGTAGTAGTGTGTACATATTTTGAGGTTAGGAAATTTTCCTTTCTGCATTCATGAGTTAATGTCATGAGTTGGATGCATTCTGGTCGACTGACACACTGTCTGTGCATGTACTGACCATGCCTGAGTGATGTAATTGTCTTGACACTATTTTTTTTCATATGATTAATCAATGTAAATGCATGTTTAAATCCTTTGTTTTCGTTTGAATTACTTATGATAAACCAAAGTGTTGCCCATACTTGAGTTTTGTATGTCTAGTGATAATGTTTGCTATCTGATTAATCAATGTTAGATGCATGTTTAGGTTTTGTGTTTTTCCTTGATTTACTTAGGATAAATCCAAAAATCGATGATGTCTGAATTCTGTAAATGGGTTTTTGATCCTCATATGCAAAGGTTGTTGGGAACACCTGTTGTACAGACTCAGCATTGGGAGTTTCTTTTCTTGTCTACTAAGACGGTTAATTGAACAGGAAAATAGATAGATAATCTGAGTAGGTAGTGTCAGATTCACAATTGTACACATAAACAGCTACTTTTGACATGTGGGCATTTACTTTTAGCATGCAATGAAATATGCGGTTATGAGAGATTTACATTTTTGCTAATGCTTTTACCTGTTAGTTACTTTTATAACTGTGGTTGTTGTAGTGTAGATTCTATATTTGTTTTTGTATTGCTGGAAATCATATATAGCACTCACATCACATATTTGACACATGATATACCTGCAAAAAAATTTACAGTATCTCCTATTTAGACAGTTGTAGTCTAATTCCTATATATTTACCATTTTTCAAGTGAACAATAAAGTTTATGAGCGGCTGCGGGATGAGGCTTCGATCGAGATTTGATTTACTGTTCTCGGGATAGTTTGAGTTCATTTTTATGTCATTAAGACTCAAATGTTATTATTCATTGATAGTGAACTGCAATAAATGTTTTGGCTTGCTCTCCATTGTAATGTTCTGCAATGCTTAACCTCATAGTATTAGTTGTTTCCGCTGGTATAAAAAAGGAAAAAAATCCGCAAAATTTGGGTTAAAATTTCGGGGCGTTACAAATGTCGTGATGCGAGATGACTCGAGATCTCACTCATCTGCTCGCAGTTTTGTGACTGGGATACCTATTTTGCTTTTGAGTTTTGTATAAGGGAAAACCCTAACTTTTGTATAACTGAAAGTTTTGATTAATGCATACTTGGCTCACTAATTATCTTGCTAAAAATGTTTTTGATAATGATGGTTTCAATGATGGATTTTTACGCTAACGTGCCCAAAGTTGTCAACTTATTTTGTTTTTCAAAAAAAAATCATTTTCGCTGATTCTTTAAAACAAAAACTCTGAAAAATAAAAGATTTTCTTGCCTCTTTCAAATATTTTGAAAGATTTACAAGTTCAAAGTTTTGGGGTGTTACATTGGCATCCTCCACACACCATCAATTCAAGCAAAGAGCACAATAACAACCAAATATACCAAACTGCTCAGAAGATGTATAGACGGTTACATCAAAGCCATCACAGCACACAGCCACCCACATAAACAATTCACAGCCAAGGGAATGAACAACAACTGAAGTGCATTAATCATCAGCTATGTCACAGGGATTCGGCTAGCAGGGTGCCGCACCCGCGTCGACGCGGGAGCGGGTGCGGGTGCGGCACCGGGTGCGATCAACCCGATCCTGGGTGCGTTGACCGCACCCAAGATCATTTAGGTCCATTTTCTTTTTTGGATTTTTTTATTTAAAAAAATTTGCCCTTTGAAATGGGCTGCGAAATTTTTAAAAAAAATTACTGCTGACAGCTGAGACAGCAGCTTCTGTCAGCTGCTGACAGCTCCTGACAGCTCCTGTCAGCTGCTGAGCTGCGAAATTTAAAAAAAAAAAAAAATCTGCTGACAGCTGAGACAGCAGCTTTTGTCAGCTGCTGTCAGCTGCTGAGCTGCGAAATTTTTTAAAAAAAAAAATCTGCTGTCAGCTGCTGACAGCTCTTTTTTGTTGTCAGCTCCTGACAGGAGTTGTCAGCTGCTTTTCAAAACCTTTTTTCGTAAAGGATTTTCTCTCTTATATATATATATATATATATATACATATTTACATTTTTGCCCCTGCCGCACCCCCGCACCCGGGTTTTTTGGAAGTGCCGAATCCCCGCACCCGCACCCGCACCCATGTGACATAGATCATCAGCAAAAGAACAACTAAAACAAAATTAAGTACCAACAGCACAACACCTTTATATGGAGAACCGACTATTGACACTCTAAAAGAGTGGTCTCCAAACCTGCCGCCACCTAAAATATACCTTAAAACATGAACTTAGTAACAAATCCTTGAGTTTTTCACCTTACACACCTCTTTAAATAGCTCATCCAAGCAATTAGAGGTATTCTGACCAACTAATTTACTCCCAGAATATTGGCTCATCAAAATACCCAAATTTAAATGAGGCGGCAGAAAATAGGATATAAAATCTGTCACTGTACCAAGTGATCTTAAAAAAACAGGGAAAATCACCTTAAATCTCTATATTTACACTTCTATTCACAGTCTAAAACTCAATTTCAAAAGCCCTTAATACCAATCAGTCGTCTCACTATTTTCTGACGTTCTTTAGAATGTTGTGACCTTTAAAAAGAAAGTTCAATCTCTAGAATCCTGCTCACAGACCATCTTACAGCCTGTTGGTGGTACTTCTCATGTTATCACTCTAGTTCTCTTTGAGTCACTTTGAGGTGCTGATGAGGTAAAAGGAAAAGAAGGATAGAAATGTAAAGGAAAGAAGTGTTGATGAAAAAAGAGAGAGAAAGAGACTCACATCGTAAAAACTTCTTTTTCTTATTTTATCTTTTACAACTTAAGTAAAGCCTACTTTACACAAATGTTAAAAAAAGGACAGCTATGCCCTTTACAAAAAAATATAACTCCAACAACTGGGATCAATAGGCACCTAGTTAACATGTTCGTGGTGACTATGGTCCAAGACTAACTGCAAGTTTAGTTGTTCATAAACAGCAGCAGGCAGGATCCAACATAAAATAAGATCTGGCATTTTGTGTACGAAGAGATTATTAAAGATGAAGGTCGTATTTGATTAAACCAAGTATAGTGTCACCCATTCAGGCTCAAAGCAAACCCTAATGTACCTAATCCAGGTCCAGTAAGACCAGACATGGATCAGATGCAATAAGATACAGGAAATACAAGAATGGTTCTAAACAGTTATGGATGACAAAGTACAATAAATGATATAGAAGACATTGGATATAGGGCAATACACATGTCTGTGCATATGAGAGAGAGAGAGAGAGATCTTGGTATGAATTGACCAACCCAAACTCATAAGAATGCACTTGGATCGTAGTTTGCCTACTAGTGAATGGTTTATCATATAAACAGCAAATATACATGTTTCACAAGTGTTTAGTGAGTGTCCTAGTCATATCTGACATGATTTTCATTGTAAATGAGTATACGCTCTTTTAAATTGCATCACAGCATCTAGGGTGATGAAAATAAGTTTTATGATTCTTCCTTGCACTCAGAAATGTGCACTAGAACATAACAAAATATTCAAAGATGCATTATAGAATTCTATAACCAAAAACCTGACATACATATGAATGTAAAATATTTATTTAAAGTACATATCAAACATAACAAGATGGGTGTGACCTTTTGTTCGTATACAAGCTTAAGTAAATAAGATAAACTGCTTTTTATATTATTTTCTAAGTAAATGAGGAGGCTTACTTGTTGAGATTGTAGTTCTGATGGAGATCGACGAAAATGGATTTTGTTGTCCCCATGGCTTTCTGAAGCAGCTTTGGTAGGCCTGACTGTGCCCAGATAATCAAGAATGCAAGACTCAATCTCATCTTCTGTAAAGTCCCCAACAATGCTCACCTGAACAATCAATCGGCATTGAGAAAAACTTATCAGAACAACCACATAAACAAGATGAAAATCTGGAAACCACGAGGGACCCAGATATGTATTTTCGTTAGAGAAAAGAGGCAATCTTTCACCAAAAGTGGTGACAAGGTGTCACTAAAACAGTTACATTGATGAATGAAACATAAAAAATCAATCATCATTCAGCATATATTCCATGTTCAATGAAATCCAATCCACCTAATATCAGAGACAGTACGCTTGTCCTTGGCAAAAATAAAGATATATTATTGAATTTTATGGTGAGTGATGGTATATTGATCATTTATATCATCAGAAAACCTTCTTTTTTCTCTCTCCAAGTATACCACCAAGAAAGCTGAATCCACCATTCGCAAATATGCCAGTGACACCATTTTCTCTTTTTTCCCTAGACCAGGGCCAACTAAATGTGTCTAAAAGACCTTATGACCGACGGTTCCAGATTCCAATCCAGCCATGCTAGGTTGATCAGCTTCTGGGATCAGGAAGATTTCCAGAACACACCCTGCTTGACACAGGGGGCATCGGCTAGTTAGTTGTACTCTCCACTTCTTTTAAGATTATTCTAATTTCAGACCTGACGATTGGTTTGGGTTGGTCCGCCAAATAGCTTTCCTATGGAACAGGGCCATAATAGGTTCCAGCAAAGCTAGATAACAGGCCTTGATGGAGAATGAGCCAATTCTCAACATCTCCATGCAAAGTCCTCCACATTGCTAATCACAGGGCCGGAAAGTTCCTAGTTAAGGGATGACCAGTCCTTGGTCTCCTGAGATCAAATATCTTCCAAAGGATATCTGAGACCCCTCTGTTCAGCAAAACAGGCATGAACTTGTAACTCAGCATTCCTCGTTGGTGGCTAAGGGAGAATATACTGGATATGCACTGAAAGAGGATTAGAATGTTACTGTGTCCAACCAGAACTGAGTTCTCCCACCATCACCAGTCTGATTTCCATTCTCTTGTTAAATCCCTTTAGGAGATGTTTGTTTCAGACGTGAGAAAGAGAAACACAAATCTCATGTGATTTGTGTTTCACATGATAGTAGACACCTCTAAAACAATTTTCATAAGAATCAATCGTCTTATGTTTGTTTCATGCAGAATGAGAATCATAAGGTGAGTGAACTGCACATGCAAAAAGCAACCATTTTGCATTTATTAGAGCCCGCCATGAAGAGATTGCTTCATTTTGAATGAGAGTAAAAAATTAATGGGCCCCACAAGCAAAAAGTAAGCTTTTGCATTTAATAAAAGTACCTGATGTGAGAAAGGATGGTGGGAAAGCTCTTCCACAGGAGGAGAGGTATGATCCCACCTTCATATGAAATGAATGGTCAAATAAAAAACTATTTCTCTTTGACGATTTCCAAAAAAAATGGCATGTTTGTCACTGTGAGAAAAGGAGCCATTTTAATATGAAAGAGTCATTTTTCTCACTAAAATGGGTGAAACAAAGCCGCCTTTGAACCTTGCATCAGCTCTCCCAGTGCAACTGGTTGACCAATTCCAGAACCCTTTATGCCAAATTTCTCCTTCAGAAGGGATGTCTACTACATGTTGTTGAGAATAGGTGGTTTTATGTTAAGTTCTCTTATAATAGAGGTTTTCTGAAATTTTACTCTTATAAGGACTTAGATGTAATTTTTCCTTTTTGCCTCTCTCTATTTAATATAGAGAGAAGCCCTAATCAAGGTTAACGACATTGAGTTTTTCTGTGCAGCCGTCTCTCTCTCTCTCTCTCTCTCTCTCTCTCTCTCTCTCTCTCTCTCTCTCTCTCTCTCTCTCTCTCTCTCTCTCTCTCTACACAGGTGGCTGCTCCTTTCTACATGGTATCAAGCAAAGCACAGTTGAGGGAACACTCTCCTACAGTCAAAAGCATGATCCTATTTCAATCCACTGAATGAACCATTTATCATTGTCTAGACCTTCCATAGAAATGAGGCAAAGGATTGGACAAATAATAGTCAGCAAGCCAACAAAGAGATATGCATGGTAAAGCCTGAAATAAAGCAATAAGCAAGATGAAACCAGAAGTAGATGCAGAATGTGTATTTGTGAAAAAAGTTAATGGGAATCAGTTAATGCATACTTTGAAACAGTTAAAAAGGAATCAGTTAACATATGGATACATGAGACATACTTGTTAAAAACTTAACAAAAAATCAGTTAATTTACCTCCATATTATCACCTACAAACTGCCTCATCACTGCATCCCTAACCAATGGCAGTGTTAACCTCTCCAATGATTGGGGTGTAGGCTCAACAAATCGCTCATCACCATCTAACATTGCCAACATTAGCTTGTGGGCAGTTGCTCGTTCTAAGCTTTTCGGAATGGCACGATAATAGGATAAATAAAGCTGCCTTGCCCTATCAAATGCATCTTCAAGCCACACATTATGCTGCATGCCACATCAATTTATAAGATCATATTGCAGCATATAGATAATAGAACCTTTAAACTCATCAAACCAGTAACTAACACTAAACAAAGTAAAGAAACACAGAACAAACTAAGATACAAACTTGATCACTTGACTTTGTTAGAACCAAACAGAACCTAAAGAACAATTCTAAGTTAATGTTAAAACCGAGCATCAATATCGTTATATGCATTAAACATATATTACATAGTTATTAAAGTACTAATCATGTGGACGTATGTCCAAGAAAATAATATGCCAATTTTCACAATATTATGAGGTATATTTACCCATCTACATGAAGTTGTATGAACCATGTTCACATACAATGCCATTCAAACGCTGAATTTGATGTCTATGCACAATAAAATTCTATAAAGTTATATAAAACTGTTGCAAAATATAATGACTTGGTGTAAAAAATATCTGCATCATGTTTTGAATATGTTAAAACATAAGAACAAGCAGATCCATAACCAACATTATAATCAAGATTCCACACATACAATGATACATCAAAGAGAGAACAAATCCCTCAGACCTTCCAAACTTATAAAAAAGAGGGATGAGTAGACAATGATTTTATTGAATCATGCAAGTAGCTGTCAGTACCGATATCTACTAGTGGCATTCATGCAATGCCATGATTAGCAAGAAGTTTTAGCATTTATATTAACACAGCATCAACTGTGTAATATGTGTACGCCTCCTAATATTTGTAATTTTGTACCAAAAACTAACACATTTAATGGAAGTGGTGAGCAAAATGAGGAGTTTCCAACTTCCCAAATACTTCTATATCTTTTCTTCCCTTTTCTTATTCTTCTTCATCTCTAATTCACACATATTGGAGCAAGGTTCTACAATGACCAAGAACAACACATTTAAAAGTTATAAGTTCCTTCTTTCATTGCATCTTTCTCCATTATTCTAGTATCTATCGTCCTTTTCGCTTTCATTGGATTCTCTTTTTTACTCTTTCTACAAATTTCCTTCTTTCATTTAAGTCTACCAAATTCATCCATGGTCCACATGATGACAAGTATTATCTAATATCAAACAGAACACTAGAGATGCAACAGAAATGGGGGGAAATTTTTCAACAATCAACCCAGAGTTACAGAGGTGAATTACCTCAAGCACCATATGCAGTAGCTGGAAAGCTGCACGCATTCCACCATCTCGCAGAGTAAACCGGAATTCCATGCAGATAAACTCCTCAGTTGACTCCAAAGAGCAATTAATTAGATGATTAACACAGAAGAGCTCTACCTGATCAAATCATGTATAAAAAGAGTATTTTCAAGTAGATAATTAAAGCAATATGAACATAGGAAATGAGAATTGGCACCCATGTTTTAATTATTTAATTTATGCTAAGGTATTCAACATTACCAACTCATTAGGGAATTACAGCTATCATTAGTCAGAGATCCATGATTTACCACAGAAGCATACTATATTAATATATATATTAATAAAAAACTGCATGACATACACTATAACCAATTAGTAGATGTTTTGTGCACTTCAAATGGCAACTTAGATTGTTCATCAAGGGTAAAATGCATATAAAATGAAGGAATCTAGCAACCCCAAAATGTGTATAACCATTGAGGAGTTTCATCATCATGAAAAAAATAGATCTTTGCTGAACAACTTTAACCAACATTGGTACATAGGCATCTTTATAGGCTGCAAGTCACAGTATAGTCTCACTAAGACATGTTGAAACTGAGTATATTGAAAAGGACTAGTAACTATCTTCCAGAAAAGGGGAGAAAAGGAAAAGGAAAAAAGAAAAAAAACATATCTCAAGATACTGGACGCTCAGCAAAGTACCTACCATTCAGAAAAGGAGAGGAAAAAGAAAAAAAAATCAAACATCAAGATTTTGGACACTGACCAAAATACGGTCCAAACACATCAAGAACAGTTGAATGGATACAAGTATCAAACATGACATTCAGATGAATTCTACGGGGCTTTCAGATATTAGTCACAATCTTAATCACACTATGCCTGTTTGTCATAAAGATATTCATCTAGTTCAAAGAACAAAAACAAGCCACAAATACAGCAGGCAAGAATAACTGCTATGCTATTTGATGAAAGAGCCGAAATCCTATGAGGTAACAACTAAGCCATAACAAAAAAGCCATTGATTCAGCAGAGAATCTGTGTTAAACAAAAGATGCATAATTCTACATAGAGCAATCTAAAAAGCAACAGATTAACAATGGACTTATTCTCTGATCATAATTCTAAAAAGGCAGAGTATACCTGCTCCCTTGAAAAAGTACCAACTCTGCCACCCTCACTCAGAGTGCGGACACCAACTATGACAGATCCACGTGACTCGGGAGATTCTGTTGCCCTTCCACCACCAACTATTAGCCGCATAACCCCTCCCTTGGCTTCATTTTTTGTTATCTACATATCAAAAGAGTATGCAGTAAAATTCAGAGAAAATCCCATTGTGAAAAAATAGGTAGTAATAAAATGTTGTGTTTTGCAAAATAATCTTCTAGGAAGTAGCTAATGGTTTTATAAGAGTGGCTCAAAATCAATCTCATAATAACCAACAGTAACCCACATGGTACAGGCAAAAGATGGCAAAACTGGATGCCACCCTGAAGGAGAACAATAGTCAAAGGTTTTAGAGGTCTGCTGATTTTCCCAAAAGAAATTGATGGACCCACAAGAGAAGAACAGACCCAACCTTATTCTTCAAAGCATGAAGATTCACACATGAAAACCGTAAAGAGTGAGACCTTGCATTTTCTGATTCATGCCAGCTAACAAGATCTTGTGCAAGGAATTTGTATCAATCATGACATATAGACTGAAAAGATCTAGAGAACCTAATTTCAGCAGCCCTAGTATACATTCGTAAACATCTAAATCCAATTCAAACTACATATAATGCATAAAATTACATCTTAATGAAGGCATTTTGAAATGTTCAAGCTAACTGACATCGGTTTTGGACCGGCTACATACGGATCCCCAAGATAGACACAAGAATCTCAATGCATCACATAGCCCATATGGATATTGCATGGGACACCAAGGAATATTCACCACACAATTACATGATTCCTTGTTTAAAAAGCATTGCAAAAGCATTGGCTAATAACATAAATGGCCTGACTTCCCCTTAAATTTCAAAGGAACCTAGGACATAAACTATGGGACCATGGACAAGCATGATAAATTTCTCCATAGAACACCAACTGTCAATAAGATTCACTAGCTTCCATGTGTAATAGGCTTGGAAACAATGGCTTAAAACAAGTTGGATAGTGATAGAAGGTGATATTAGTGAAAGATACATGGACAAGTATATATACAGATCCAAACGGGCGTAAAAGAAAGGCACTAACCAGGTTTCTTATCTCTCATTGTCTGCAACAATTGTTAATAAAATATGTGTAAAGATGTTTCTCCACATGGGGAACTAAAAGTGAAAGTCTACATGTAAACCCAAAAATAGAAATCTCAAAAACAAATTTGCCAATTAAGCAGCATAATTTGTAGGTTGTGAAGATAAGTTGACTATCAGAATGTTCTTACAGAATCACTATTTTCACAATTTATGTTGCTGATGTCACTATCATACATACTTTTCTAGCAGACAATGTGCATGATTTTGTCTGAATACCTTCATCTGTCATGATATTTTATTAGGATTCAAGTGGTCCAACAAAATGGCACTTTAACCATTAGGAAATGTACATATCAATCATGTTCCAGATCACATGTGATTTATGGTTGCAAGACAGGAATTAAAGCAGGAAAAAGAAACTTAATAGATCTCTTTAAAGCAAGCCATGGCATCATTGTCCAGCTATGTCACTTACCATGTGTATCCCGTGTTGACACAATATGATACTCGGATGCTTCACGACACGACACTTCATTGACATAGTCAACCAGTTTCACACACAGTCAAGTGTCATTAACTTTATCAATTTTTTATCATCTTATCTACTTATTTAGTATTAACTTGAGTTTGTTTGTTTTTTATTTGTCAACAATTACATTACATTTCAATTTCAACTTTGTTTAATTATTTGATGTTCCTAATTATAGTGATTTAGAATTGTTGTTTTATACACACACATACATACATCTACGTGTGAGTGGCCATGTCCCCGTGTCATAATTTTTGAAATTTATTGTATCCTACGAAGTTATACTCCGCCTGTGTATAACTGTTTAGTTATACACTGCCGGTCCCAAGCCCGGATAAAGGAGGAGGGTTGTGGTAGGCCTGTGACAACCAGCATAAAAACTTAGTCATGCCTTATGAATATGAACCAATATGAGAATTTCGTTGAGGCGTTCCCTACTGAGCGACGCGCTGTACTCTATAGGCCCGGAGGCAGTGATAAATGGGCAAGGGTTGCTAGGTCGTCGCCCGGAAGCGACGCGTCACACCGGCGCCTGGGTGTGATGTCAAATAGGCAAGGGTTCCCTCACTTTGTTGGACGGGTGGGGGTAAAGAAGTTAGTCCAAGACGATAAAATTAGGTTAGCCACTTGGAACATAGGGTCTTTAACTGGTAAGTTGTAGAGTTAGTAGATGTTAGGTGTAGGAGAAAGATTGATATTTTATGTCTACGAGAGACCATATGGGTAGGTGAGAAAGCAAAAGTGATAGAACCTTGGGGATATAAGATTTGGTATACAGGAATAAATAGGAATAGGAATGGAGTAGAGATTGTTATGAGTCGTGAGTTTATAGATAATGTAGTTGAGGTCCGTAGGAAGGGTGATAGGATTTTACTTATTAAATTAGTATTAGGTACGGATATTATTAATATTATTAGTGTTTATGCACCTCAAGTAGGTTTAGATGATTCCACTAAGCGTCAATTTGGGGAAGATTTAGATGGAGTAGTACTAGGGACGTTCTCTGGTGGACTATGATGAAGAAAGGTGTTTCTCTCAAGTACATTAGTATAATTAAAGATATGTATGAAGGAGTAGTAACCAATGTCCGCACTTGTGGAGGGGTGACAACCAATTTCCCGATAACGGTTGGGTTACATCAAGGATCTGCTTTAAGCCCTTTCCTATTTGCAATAGTGATGGATGAGCTTACGAGATCAATTCAAGAAAATGTACCGTGGTGTATGTTGTTTGCTGATGATATTGTTTTGATTGATGAGTCTAGAGCTGGGGTTAATGCTAAGTTAGAATTATGGAGACAGACATTGGAAGCTAGAGGTTTTAAGTTGAGTAAGAGTAAGACTGAATATATGGAATGTCGGTTTAGTAAGCAACGAAGTAGTGATGGGAGTGTAGTGAAGCTTGGTGAGCAAGATATACCGGTGAATGATTATTTCAAATATTTGGGATCCATCATTCAAAAGTATGGAGAAATTGATGGAGATGTAAATCATAGGATAAAGGTTGGGTGGATGAAATGGAAAAGTGCTACTGGAGTGCTGTGCGATCGTAGAATGCCATTGCGGTTGAAGGGAAAGTTTTATAGGACGACTATTAGACCCGCTTTACTATATGGTACGGAATGTTGGGCTGCCAAGAGACATCATATTCAAAAAATGAGTGTAGCTGAGATGCGGATGCTTAGATGGATGTGTGGAAATACAATAAAAGATAAGATTCGGAACGAAGAGATACGTAAGAAGGTAGGTGTTGCACCCATTGAAAATAAGATGCGAGAGAATCGTTTACGGTGGTTTGGACATATTCGGCGAAGGCCTAATGATGCTCCAGTTAGAAGGTTGGAGAAATGGGAAAATATATTAGTTAAAAGAGGTCGGGGTAGGCCTAGGAAGACTTGGATGGAGATGATAGGAAAGGATATGAATGCTTTGAACCTCACCGAGGACATGGCGTTGGATAGAAATGATTGGAGGAAAAGGATTCATGTGGAAGACCCAAAATGAATTTCTTTTTTGGTTCATATCGCTGACCCCAATTGTTTTGGGATGAAGGCGTAGTTGTTGTTGTTGTTGTTGTAGTACAAGGGATATCTTATGGAGAAAGGTTTTTCATCGACGGTGACCTTAATGGGCATGTAGGCATTAGTAGAGATGGATTTGAGAGTATCCATGGAGGCTACGGTATAGGAGAAAGAAACGATAGTGGAGAAAGGATTTTAGATTTTGGTTTGTCCTATGATATGATCTTAGCAAACACTTGGTTTAGGAAGAGGGAGTCTCACCTAGTAACATTTAAAAGTGGGGTTAATACGAGTAAGGTTATACCGGGAGAAAGTGTAGCTACACAACATAGAGTCTTAATTTTAGATCTTAGAATTAGGCAATGCCACAAAAGGGATAGACATAGGATAGATCCTAGAATTAAGTGGTGGGCACTGAAAGAAGCTAAACAAGGAATGTTTGTAGAGCGGGTAGTTAAGGAAGTTGATTGGTGTCTCGAGGAGGATTCAGAATCTATGTGGAATAAGATAGCGGGTGGCATGAGAAAGGTGACTAAGGAGGTATTGGGTGAGTCTAAAGGCGGTGCACCGCTAGGTAAGGATACATCGTGGTGGAACAAGGATGTCAAATTAGCTATTAAGGTTAAAAGAGTGTTATAGAAATCTAAGTAAAAATCGTGATAATGAGAATTTAGAGAAGTATATGATAGCAAAGAAGGAAGCTAAAAAAGTAGTTCGGAACGCGAGGGATAAGGTATATAAGGAGGTTTATGACAAGTTGGATACCAAAGAGGGTGAGAAGGATATTTATAGGCTTGCAAAGATGAGAGATAAGAAATCGAGGGATCTTGGTATGGTTAGATGTATCAAAGATGAAACGCAAAGGGTTTTAGTCAAAGATGAGGAGATTAAGGAGAGATGGAAAGATTATTTTGATAAGCTATTTAATGAAAGTCATGCTCAGGATCTTGGAGACTTTTCAATTCCTTTTCATGAGATGAATCGTGACTTCATGCGCAAGATTCAAAAGAAAGAAATTGCAGAGGCTTTGAAGAAAATGAAATCAAGAAGGGCAGTTGGCCCAGATGGTATACCTATCGAGGCTTGAAAATGCTTGGGAGAGAAAGGTTTAGAATGGTTGACAAATCTTTTTAACAAGATTTGGCGGACAAATAAGATGTCTAATGAGTGGAGGAAGAGTACTTTGGTGCCTCTATATCAGAATAAGGGTGATATACAAGATTGCACAAACTATCGTGGTATAAAACTCATGAGTCATACTATGAAACTTTGGGAGAGGGTGGTTGAGTCTAGGTTGAGGAAGATTGACATGATATCGGAGAATCAATTTGGTTTTATGCCTGAAAGATCAACTATGGAAGCTATACATCTTCTTAGACAACTTATTAAGAGAAATAGAGAGAGGAACAAAGATTTGCATATGGTTTTTATTGATTTGGAGAAGGCTTACAATAAAGTACCTAGGGACGTTCTCTGTTGGACAATGACGAAGAAAGGTGTTTCTCTAAAGTACATTAGTATAATTAAAGATATGTATGAAGGAGTAGTAACCAATGTCCGCACTTGTGGAGGGGTGACAACCAATTTTCCTATAACGGTTGGGTTACATCAATGATCTGTTTTAAGCCCTTTCCTATTTGCTATAGTGATGGATGAGCTTACGAGATCAATTCAAGAAAATGTGCCATGGTGTATGTTGTTTGCTGATGATATTGTTTTGATTGATGAGTCTAGAGCTGGGGTTAATGCTAAGTTAGAATTATGGAGACAGACATTGGAAGCAAGAGGTTTTAAGTTGAGTAAGAGTAAGACAGAATACATGGAATGTCGATTTAGTAAGCAACAAAGTAGTGAGGGGAGTGTAGTGAAGCTTGGTGAGCACGAAATACCGGTGGATGATTCTTTCAAATATTTGGGGTCTATCATTCAAAAGTATGGAGAAATTGATGGAGATGTAAATCATAGGATAAAGGTTGGGTGGATGAAATGGAAGAGTACAACTGGAGTGTTGTGCGATCGTAGAATGCCATTGCGGTTGAAGGGAAAGTTTTATAGGACGACTATTAGGCCCGCTTTACTATATGGTACGGAATGTTGGGCAGCCAAGAGACATCATATTCAAAAAATGAGTGTAGCTGAGATGGATGTGTGGAAATACAATAAAAGATAAGATTCGGAACGAGGAGATACGTAAGAAGGTAGGCGTTGCACGCATTGAAAATAAGTTGAGAGAGAATCGCTTACGGTGGTTTGGACATATTCGACGAATGCCTAATGATGCTCCAGTTAGAAGGATGGAGAAATGGAAAAATATATTAGTTAAAAGAGGTCGGGGTAGGCCTAGGAAGACATGGATGTGTGAGAAATCAGATGTGGGAGTCACCTTACTATCGTAGCAAGAGATAGAGAGAGAGGTAAGAGGGAAGAGAGAAAAAAATGTTGGGCGGCAATGATGTCTTCTCCCCTTTCCATTGATATTTATATGTTGTACGAGTGGTACAATACAGTACAATAGTACAATACAGTACAGTATGCTGTACAATACAGTACAGTAGTACAATACAGTACAGTATGCTGTACAATTGGTACAATACAGTACAGAAATATATTCATTTACATATACATATTTAACAGCCTCCCTCAATCATGCTCAACTTGCCCTTAAGTAACCAAAATTGATGACTAACCAATCCTTTGGTGAAGATGTCTGCTACTTGGTCTTCTGATCTGACATACGAAGCCTCAATTTCTTCTGTTTCAATCTTTTGTCTAACAAAATGCTGATCAATCTCAATGTGCTTCGTGCGACAATGATGAATAGGGTTAAAAGAAATATTAATGGCACTTTGATTATCACATAAAAGCAGAGAGGAAGAGATAGGTTCATTCAACTCTTGAAGAAGATGCTGTACCCAAGTGACATCAGCTGTCCCTGCTGCCATTGCCCTGTACTCTGCCTCAGTGCTGGATTTAGCAATGGCCTTTTGTTTCTTACTACTCCAAGTGACAATATTTGGGCCAATAAAAACACAATATCCTGAAACCGACCTACGCTCATCAGGGTCCCCACCCCAATCTGCATCACAATATGTAAGTAAACGGTGTCCTGTAGTGAAGCTTTCATCTTTGTGATAGAGCAATCCATCTCCAATAGTCCCTTTCAGATATCTGAGAATACGCTTAATACATTCCATATGACAATCAGTGGGAGCATGCATAAACTGAGATGCTTGATTTACAGCATAAGCAATGTCAGGTCTTGTAAATGTAAGATATTGCAACATACCAACAATGCGGCGATATAAAGTGGAATCATGATATAATTGGCTTTCTTTTGCACTAAACTTATGATTTAAGACAGATGGGGTGCTGAGAGGTTTACAATTAATCATACCAGTGGTGTGAAGAATGTCAAGAGTATACTTGTGTTGACTTAGAGTGAGTCGATCATCTTGTCTATCGACTTCAACTCCCAAGAAGTATCGCAATGGGCCTAAGTCCTTCATCTTGAATTTGGCCATGAGTAAAGACTTGACCAAGGCAATATGTGCATCATCACTCCCAGTGATAATGATGTCATCAACATATATAAGAACCCAAGTAGTAACATGATCATTCTTATACATAAATAAAGAATGATCAAGTATACTCTTAGAAAAGCCATGCTGCTGAATTTCCATGGAGAAACTCTCAAACCAAGACCGAGATGCCTGTTTTAAACCATAAAGAGACCTTCTCAATTTACAAACCCATGTAGCCGCATCATGTTCACTATATCCAGGAGGTTGCTCCATATACACCTCTTCCTTCAAGTCCCCATGTAGGAACGCATTCTTGACATCCAACTGGCTAAGAGACCAACCATGCTGAAGTGCCAAAGTGAGGATCACACGAATGGTGCCAATTTTGACAACAGGGCTAAAAGTTTCCTCATAATCTTGCCCATATTGTTGTGTGAATCCGCGTGCAACAAGGCGAGCTTTATATCTTTCAATGCTACCATCTGGTTTACGCTTGATCTTGTAAACCCATTTGGAACCAACAACATTTCTATCAACAGGTCGAGGAACAATATCCCATGTATGACATTCATGAAGTGCTGCCATTTCTTCGTTCATAGCTTCAACCCAAGCTCGAGAATGGGCTGCCTGATGGAAAGTAGACGGCTCTTTCTCTTTGGCCACATTGGTTAGAAACAACTGAAAGTCAAGAGAAAAATTGTTGTAACTAACCCAACGATGGATAGGATGCCTTTCACGTGTGGATCGTCGAAGAGGGGGAGCCTCGTGAGATGGAGTTGAAGGGGCTCCTCGACGGGCATAAACCAAACCTGAAAACCGTGAAGGTGCATCCTGGATGATGGAGTTGTCTGCTTCAAACTGAATTGGTTCATCAACAACAGGATCTCTGATAGAGTCATATAGCAAAGTATCACAAAGCCATGGATCATAAGTAGTTTGCTCATATACCTGAGAAGTATCACAAGTGCTGAAATGGTCATCATCAAAAACAACATTTCTAGAGACCTTAATCTTACCCAAAATAGGATCATAACATCTATATCCTTTATACCCATCGGCATATCCCAGAAATCTGCACTGAACTGCTCTGTCCTGAAACTTGTTACGTAAAGAATGATCCACATGGACATAACAAATGCATCCGAAAGCATGCAAATCATCATAAGAAGGGTGAGAACCGTGAAGCAAATAATAAGGAGACTGATCTCCTAATAATTCCATAGGCAACCTGTTAATGATATGCACTGCAGTGTGAAAGGCCTCAGTCCAAAGAGAGAAAGAAATATCAATATTGTGCATCATACTTAACGCGGTTTCAACAATATGCCGATGCTTACGTTCTGCTACTCCATTCTGTTGTGGAGTGTAAGGACAAGAGGAGTTACGTGTGATGCCATGGTCCTTTAAATATTCACTAAAATCATGAGATATGTATTCTCCACCACCATCACACTGGAAATAAGTGATATTTGAATTGAAAAGGTTCTGAACAAGAGCATGGAATTGTTTGAAAAGTTTGAACACTTCAGATTTAGATTTCATAAAGTAAATCCAAGTGTAACGAGTGAAAGAGTCAAGAAATAACACATAATAACGAGAGCCAGATAGAGATGAAACAGGAGCTGGGCCCCAAACATCAGAGTGAATAATTTCAAATGGCTTGGAAGCTCTTTTATTGATACTTTGAAAGGGAAGTACATGACTCTTGCAGACATTACAACTAGGACACTTATGATCTAATTTGACTTTGGGAATAAAACCCTGAGAAGACAATTTGTCAAGGAACCCTTGACTACAATGACCTAACCGACGATGCCAAGAAACTGGCTTATTACATTGCATAACAGAAGAAGACTGACTCAAATAAGCAGGAAAAGATGGAGACACGGTAGATGACGTCTTCAAAGTCCCGGGGGCTGCTTCGAAGACGTACATGTTTCCGCGTCGTTCACCCTTAGCGAGCATCTTCTTGGTTCGAAGGTCCTTAAGACAAACAGAAGACGGAGTAAATTCCATGGATGAATTTGTTTCATCAACCAATTTAGAAACAGATAAAATGTTTTTCTCAATGGCAGGAGTGAGTAAGACATTTTTCAATGGTAGTGTAGATTGTGACAAAGAGAGAGATGCATTTCCAGTATGAGAAATAGGGTGGTGGGAACCATCTCCCGTGACAATAGTGCCAGTGCCAATATAAGGAACCATGTTGGAAAGTTTACCTGCATCAGAAGTAACATGTGCGGCTGCTCCAGAATCAATATACCAAACTCCATCATCATTCTGACGCAAATTCATGTTGTTAAATGCAGTCATCAGAATTTGTTGCACATCATGTGGCAACCCTGCACTCTGTCCCTGATCAGTACCCTGATGTGCTCGAAAATTTCCCTGCGGCTGCCCCTGAAACTGTCTAACATTCATCTGTCCAGCTCTTGGTCCTGGCCTCCCTGCCTTGTTGCGATTCTGTGGGTTGTGCCAACAATCTGCTTTCACATGGCCACGCTTGTTGCAATGGAAGCAAGTAGGGACACGGGTACCTCTAGTGGCAGGTGGAGCAGTAGGAGTAGGAAGGAGTCCTCCACGGCCCATATGAGCAGCAGGTGGACGAAATGAGGTAGACCCAGATGTAAACATGACAGGATGAGGATCATCAATAAGATGATCTTGAGTCAAACTAACTTCATACTGTAGGAGTTTGGCCTGTAAATCCTCAAAGCATGGAAGTGTAGAGGCAACCTGTAATGCAGTGCAAAACATACGATATTGGGGCCCAAGGCTTCCCAATACCTGCTGAACAACATCTCTGTCAGAAACAGGATATCCAATAGCGGCCAACTGATCAATGATAATTTTGATATCCCCTAGAAATTCAGTAATGGTCTTAGTTCCCTTTCGCATAGATTGGAACTGCCATTTCAGTTGAAGTGCACGTGATTCAGAAACCTGTGAATAAGAGTGAGCAAGATGTCTCCATAGTTCTGCAGCAGTAAAATGGTCAGAGATAGTTTGTAATATACGATCAGATAACGTGGCAATCAAATAGGCAACCACAGATTGGTCCTTCTGAAACCAAACATCATACGCAGGATTTGGAATAGCAATGCAACTCACCTTCCCATCATTACCAGTTACCTCTTGCGTAATAGTCATAGGTGGGGCGGGTGATCCACCATCCAGATGCCCGGAAAGACCATGACTTCGGATAAACGGCAGAATTTGGCGTTTCCAAAGTAAGTAGTTATCATGAGTTAATTTGTGAGAAACAAGTTGAGAAAGAAATCCGGGGCTGATTTTAGAATCCATAAGGAAGAAGATCAAAGATGAATCAAACAGCACGACAGAAATTCGTAGGTTGTACGGACAGAACCGTACGGACAGAAATTTTTGAGTTTTGGAAATCACGATTTTTTAGTTAATCGTGCAGAATGTACGATTTATCAACTATATTGCAAGAAATAGACAAGAAATCACAAGAAGTTTGAGAAAAGAGGCACTTTTGAGAAATGAGGGTTCCCAAATTTGGGGAAAACAGAAATTAGGGTTGATAAAATTGGGGATAACAGAATATGTAAGAAGGAAAAGATGCACGATATGAGGAAATGAAGAAACGACGTCGAAATATAGTGATTCAACGGAGAAACAACAGAGAAAAGATGAAAAAAAAAACACTTTCCTTGAGAACGCCCAAAAACGCACGTCAAGGTCCTTAGGGGCCTTCCAGATGATCGTGATTACCACGCCCTTGGCTCTGATACCATGTGAGAAATCAGATGTGGGAGTCACCTTACTATCGTAGCAAGAGATAGAGAGAGAGGTAAGAGGGAAGAGAGAAAAAAATGTTGGGCGGCAATGATGTCTTCTCCCCTTTCCATTGATATTTATATGTTGTACGAGTGGTACAATACAGTACAATAGTACAATACAGTACAGTATGCTGTACAATACAGTACAATACAGTACAGTAGTACAATACAGTACAGTATGCTGTACAATTGGTACAATACAGTACAGAAATATATTCATTTACATATACATATTTAACAGGATGGAGGTGATAGGAAAGGATATGAATGCTTTGAACCTCACTGAGGACATGGCATTGGATAGAAATGAATGGAGGAGAAGAATTCATGTGGAAGACCCAGAATGATTTTCTTTGTTGGTTCATATCGCCGACCCCAATTGTTTTGGGATGAAGGCGTAGTTGTTGTTGTTGTTGTATTGTATCCTACGAAGTGTATCCACAAAGTGTCCCGCTCCTGCGTCCATATCCATATGACATAGCTAGATTTGCAATTTATAGATGTGCCTCTTAATTTTCACATGAACAATGCTTCTTGACTAAAATGTAGGTCTAGGAACGAGATTAATCACCACCCAATACCTATCGTCCTGGTTAAATTTGATGTGATAGCAGACAGAAATTTCAAATGTGTTTGCATAAATTGATCAAAGGCAATTACGGTGATGAGGCTTACCACCTGAAAGGATATTAACCATGAAACCAGTGACATTCAAAAATAATCATAACCAGATTTAAGATGCAAACTGTAGAGTCAAATTTGATAAATGAAAAGAAAACTCTAGGCACCAGAGGAAAGTGATCTTATGAAAAAAGAGTCCTATAATAAAACCTTGTAGTTTACAGGCATTCCATTTGAAAGACGAAGTTGTGTGATTCCAGTTTCAGCATCAAACACTTTTGTGGAATTGACTTCCGGGCCCAAATGAACAAATGATGGCTTATGCAGCGTCAGCAGTTCCTTTAGTTGTGATGATGGTATCAACTCCTTTGGTACCTCAAGCTGATTTACAAGTAACATTAGAGAGTGAAATGTCGATCAGGCACAAAATGCTACATGGACCACATTGAACTGCTCAGCAACTAACTGAAAAGTGAAAACCAACTTGCCCAACAAAAAAAATCAATCTTTGCTAATGAGGTAATCAATCATATCTTATGTTTCAGAAGAAAAGAATGAAGCCCAGGAGAAAACAAAAACAAATAATCTACAAACAGCAAAACAACATAACTTCTATTTTGGCAGCAGAAACAAAGCCTCCAAAGATCTTTTTTTTTTCAACAAGCTATCAGAAGCAATGTTATAAAATCATGCACATTGAATAGAAGCAATGTTACCTACTTCCCTCAAAACATAATGCCTTATGCATCACCCACTCAACAATCATCTGCCTCACGAAGATCTCATATAAGAAGCAATGTTAGAAAGAATTGGCATGAGATTTAGTCTTACATAAAAGCTGGAGGCCGGGAAGAGGTTATATTCAAAATGAGAAAAAAAAAACATAACCAAATGTATTACAAAAATGCCGCTTTGAATGCTTGATAAGATGTTATTTGTCATCCCTAGTCATGTGTTTACAATGAGGAATTAGTTTAATAAATTTGCCCACATCAATTGTCACAAGGTCAGTTTCCAAAACATTCATGTGCCAGCTCACCATCTTTGTTTCCAAAGAAAATGAAGCCCCATAAAATAGTAGTTGCAGCTAACCATTAGAAGATAAAACATATATCTCTCAAGCAATCAGATGACAGGCCTGCCAAACGATTCAAGATGTCTATATTTTTCTTATGTTTGTGAAGACATAATGTAATAACAATGTATTAGTTCCATCATGAGCAAAACAGTATAACACCCAGCAACAATCTCATGTCATATATGTATCACATTGCAAAACTTACTATGCCAGACTTAGATCAGCAAATATATCTGATAGAAATTATATTTGTAGGAAAAAAAAAGCTATTCATTTAAAGGTCCAAGACAAAGCCAGCCGTTAATAGAAACCATTTTTGCTATCGAGTACATAATCTTGAAATACCAACTAAATTAATGATATTTAAATTAAAAGACAGGTTGCACAATAATTAGCATATTAAAGAAGGCCAATATACATCTAAGGAAAACGAACCTCTGGTTCAGCTTCTATGGGTTCCTTCAAACCGGCATTTATAGCTTCAGTGATTTCAGCTGGATCAATCCTAAAATCCACCTCACCCACTCCATCAACATGAAATTTTTTTGGAACACAAGCAACTATTGCTGCAGGTGGCGGTGCAGTATCGCTCCCAAAGTCAGAGATGTACTCCAGTACAGTTGCACCAACTGAATTAACCTGAACAGCACCAGTCTTTTAGGTGAGAAACATGTTGAATCAACTTATAGCACATAGAGATCAATTTTCAAAAAATTCAGAGGAGCAACGAGAGAAAGTTTCATCTCAACCAATGTTGTAAAAAGCGTTGAGGCGTAGCGTAGCGCTCCAGCAAAAACTGAGGCGAGGCGTAAAGCGTAAGCCTCAAAAAAAATTGAAAACTTTAAAAAAACTTTAAAAAAATATCTAAAAATACAAATAAATAAAAGAAATGCTTTATTGATTAAGCAACAACCAATAAGAAATAGAAAATCTCAAATAAATACCGAAAAATGTGAGATTAACATGTAAAAGTAACATTAATGCAACAACTTGATCTATTGATCTATGTAAGTATCTAAGAAATAAAATATGAGCATTCAATAAAAAATTAAGTAACAAAAACTGTAACAATCAAATTTCTCAACATCATGTCATCATCAGAAAATGCATATTAACACACACACACACACACACACACACACACACACACACACACACACACACATATATATAGCTGTGAAAAAAACTACACAGCATAACAGGCTTGACAGCAAAATATAACATCCTAATGTGTATGCATATCTGTTTTCCATAAAAATAACAAGATTTATATAATTAATTAAATATGTAACATATATAACTGAAAAATAGATTATATAACTGAAAAACTGATTATATAATTGAGAAACTAATTATATAACTTGGAAACAGATTATACATGAATTATATAATATATATATATATATGTAATATACACCTGTCCAGAGTCCAGACACAGAATATATATGTATATAACTGAAAAACAGAAACTGAAAATGGACAAAAGGAAAAATGAAAGAAAAGAAGAAAAACAAAGAGAGTGGTGGGCGAGAGCTCAGAGGAGGAGGAGAAAAAATAACAGGAAAAAAAAAAAAGGGAAGCGGCAGGAAAGGGGGGGGGGGGGGAAGAGAAGAAGAAGAGACGGTAGAGAAAAAGGAAAAAGGAAAAAAAGGAAGAAGAAGACTATAGTGAAAATGAAGAAGAAGAGATAAAGAGGAAAAAAAGAAAAAAATTTGTGTACCTCGGGGTGATGGGGTCCTTCTCGCTGGCTGAGAACCGAGAGAGAGAGAGAGAGACCTACCTCTCTTCTTCTTCTTCCTTTCGGCAAAGAGAGAGGGAGAGTGAAAGACGAGAGAGGCAGCGAGAGGGAGAGACAGAAAGAGTGGGAAAGCGAGAGACGAGAGGGAGAGTGAAAGACGAGAGGGAGAGACAGAAAGAGTGGGAGAGCGAGAGAGCGAGAGAGAGCAAGGAGAGAGACATGCATACAAAGAAAGAGAGAGTAGGGAGAGCAAGAGACCTTATTTGGGTCAAATGGGGGCTTTGACCCCCATTTGACCTGATACTAAAATAGTGTGCGCCTCAAGCTGAGGCGCGCCTCACCTTGAGGCATACGCCTTAGGGCATATAGGCTATTTACTTGCACCTCAAGGCAAGAGGGCCCTCGCCTTGAGGCGAGGCGTGCCTTGAGGTGCGTTATTAACAACGTTGATCTCAACCTTTATTTGTAAAACATTCCAGAACAAAATTTAGGCTATAAGAATAAACTATTTTATTAGTTTGATAAGCCGGAAAAATTAAAAATCTACTTTACCAAGATGCTCCCATTTAACTTCATGGCCATACACCAGTCATATCTTTCAGAATAATATAAAATAAATTCCAGGCATTTTACCTCTTCTAGTGTAACTGTTTCTGCAACAGAAACTAACGACTCATGCCCCTGTCTTTGATCCATAACTGTATGGCCTAGTGCATCGCTCTCCATAATGAAGTCCAGATTATCAACCGAAGGCACATTGTCAATCATTGCGGCCAGTTGTTCGCTGTCCTTCAGGAGTGCATCCATATAACGAGCCAATTCTCCCTTGGTAACACCAAATATCTTGAGCCTTCGAACCTAGGAGTAGAAGAGCACACATATTAAGAAGAAAAATGAAATAGAAAGTAGAAAGATAGGGCCTTATTGCATAATGAAAATCCTATTGTGCAATGTGCACTTGCAAGAAACAACCATAATAAAAGCATTTCATTCTTGGAATTGCACGTTGCATATGCCAAAAAGTTATATCTTATAGAAGTCCCACGCTCAAAAAAGTAGGTGTCAATAGCAAACCTCCTGAACAGCAATTCTAACTGCAGTCTGCCAGTTCCTGGGCTCTGCAGTTACTGTAAGAGTGGTGACGGTGCATCCTTCCCTCCCTGAGTCACTGTGATCCAGCTCGATCGAAGTGAAAGGAGGATTTGAGCTCTGCAACATCCCACCATATATACACAACCGGATGTTAAGACATGAAATAGCTACACATTAAAGCAGAACCAGAAAAAATTAAACAAAAATATGAGGCAACAGTGGAAGTTTCAACAAAAGTCATAATCTTGAGAATTGATCCAACTAAAAAGCTTTTATAAGCAATACAGAGCATGCAACAATTATCTAAAGATGATATAACAAACTTAGGTTACTTTATTAAGGAATGTGTATCATTACTTTTTGTAGCCTCACCTAATTTTCCAGTCTTACATTACTTTCTTGCACTCATTGCAGGGAAGAACAAATTCAAAATTTTAGTTTTCCATAAAATGCAAGATTTACTTTTCATGAAAAGTTACCTTGTTCATAGATCTCCGTCTCATGTTCATTCGTACTGACCAGGGTTTCTAGTCTCCACCCCAAAAAGGTTTTGTGCTTTTAGACCTCCAGTGACTGTTTTGCCTAAGGGCTACACTTATTAATCAACCAGGCCCATGATTCATTGAGAAGCAAGCACTTGTTATGCTTCTTCTTCAATGGCTCAAAACATAAATGCCTCCCATTTCAAATCTCCAAAATGAATGGCACTTTTAAAATCAAAAACTTGGGGGTTGGTGTGTGTGTGTGTGAGAGAGAGAGAGAAAGAGGGGGGATTGGGGTGGGTGGGGGTGAGGGTGGTGGGGTGGTGGTGTGGGAGGGAGATCAATGTCACACTAACATTTCATTTATCATGTAATCCCATGTCCATGCAATACGACACTCGAGACACTTCATGGACACAGTCAAACCAATGTTGACACAATTAATATTGTGCCATTATCTTTATCCATTTCCTTTCATGATCTTGATTACTTATTTTCTATTCACTTGCATTTTTTTCTTTTAAAATTTGCCATCAATTACATTACTTTTCAATTTCAACTTAATTTTATTTTTGATGTTTTTAATTATAGTGATTTAAAATCGTTGTTGTATATATGTATAAGTAGACCACAGGGGGGCGCACACCTGCTAGACATAGCCGTTGGTAACCCTCTTCTTACCATTCGGGTTGGATTAATTTAACCCAATGGAACCCCTGAAGAGTCATCTACAGTTCACATTTGGGCAAAGACAGCGGACTTTTGAAGAGGAACACAAACCAATTTCCACTATTTCGGGTTCTTATTGAGCTACGTGAAATCAAATTGGATTTTCAAGCCAGTGAAGTTTCTATAATGTTATACCTTTGTGTAGTCTCGATCCACAGTGGAAGGCTCCGCACCTGAGCCTCGTTAGACTCCACAGAACTGGAAGGTGTAAGTGAAAAGAATAGAAGAGATTTTGTTTGTTCCTTGGTGTAGTCTATATCCTAAACTAGCGCAACTTCGTTCTTGAATGTAGCCTCAATCCATAGTGTTTGTCATGTCCCTTAGCCTTTTCTATACCCTACATTGACACAACTCTGCACCTTAGTGTAGTCTCCACAGCTCCCATCCATAACCATTCTTCTTTTTTTTCATAGTTCAGCTAAGCTATTGCATAACCTTAGCTTTCCTTAACCAGATGACTTTCATAAAGCCTTATAGTTCGAGTAAGTGACTTTGTCACTCTTAATATATTTTTTTTGTACTTTTTCTACCTTCGCCATTTCAAACAAACAAACAAACGATCCTGGGCCTCTCCTTTTTTGTTGAATTAGAAATAAATTCAATAATGGGACAAGGGGATGAAAGAAAAAGAAAGGGATCAAGGGCATGAAAGAAAAAGAAAGGGATCAAGGGCATGATGATGGGAGAAAGGAAGGGACATGGTTGGTGGGAGAACCCAAGGAGACAACCTGCTGAATTCCCATCAGAAATCACCAACATGGATACCAAAGAAAGATGGAATTGAGTATAGAAACAAAACGAGCCACTTACTTCTATTCTCAGAGTAGAGATTTGTTATATGAAGAATGGGTTTTAGGTCCCTTTCATCCAGTGGTTAGGATATTGTCTTTCCATGTCGAAGACACAGGTTCAATTTCCATAGGAGATTGGTACTCTTTCCCAGGCTGGTTGGCACTTTCATTGTAGAGTGATCACTCACTATGTCGAATGGAGCTTGCTCCATCTCTTCAATCACTCAGCTGGCTGGAAAAGGGGGTCCCTTCCTTTATCCCAGCAAGCAAGACAAGATGAGATCACCACTTCTCCGTAATGGACTTCCATTCATTCTTCCTTAGATGAGCCTTAACCTTCATTCATTCTCAAAACTCTGACAGAAAGAATCTCCATGCACGCATTCTTTCTCCCCACCCCCCTCCGCCAGACATCTCTTTTATTCGCCTCTATGCATTTTTTTTTTGTGTACATACATATATACATCTATGTGTATGTATGGTTGTGTCCCTATATCCTAATTTTTGAAATTTGTCATATCATACCAAGTGCCGCATCATGTCCCATTCCTGCATCTGTATCCATGTGACATAAGGGAGAGATGGGAGAGAGAGAGAGAGCTCATTTTCCAATGCCCAAATTTGGAAGAAAATATTTGAAGATAGACACTAGAGACATCAAGGATTTTGAGACATTTTCCATCAATTCTCATTAAATTGACAAAAAATAGACAACATACATGACAATTTGTTCCTCTCTTTTTCTTCTCAAAATCAAAAAAGCTCAAAATAAGGCCTACAAACAAGAATAATTGTTGTATCAAGGGAACCACTACCCATGAACATCCAGTGCAGCTCATCAATGTATATCGTTCTTAAAAATTAATTATATATTGAGCCAAAAAATGCTACACACATTAGTCAAATAACAGTTTTTGCATTTACCTTGCCTGATAGTATCTTGGTGTAGACGAAGATAATGTGTAGTATAAATGTCACGAGCATTGCAGTGTAATATTATGATATGTATCATATTTATAGGGAAAACCATAGTTGTCAGAGCAGGAATCAAAATCGAGAAGCAGTATGGGAATCAGAATCAAGAATCAATCATTTAAAGTTTTTAGAGGATTCGAGAACCAAGAATCAAGTAGAAAACAGTATAAGAAATTGTTTAAGCGATATGTAAAATTGTATTAGAATAGGAATCGTGATTTTTAAAAGAATCAAGATTCTTGAGGGAATCATGATTCTTATAGGATTTGGGATTCCTAAGGAAATCAGAATTCATGTAAAGGAACCTGGATTCCCATCTTACAAGAATGGGAATTCCTAAAGGAATCAGGATTCCCATGTCTAAGAATCGAGATTCCCATGTCATGGAAATCGGGATTCCCATCACTGGCAATCATGATTCCTGACCAGTTCTAATTTTGATTCCAAGGAATCATGATTCCCATGAACCATAAGTGACTCTGGTAACTATAGGGAAAACCATAATTTATTTTATCGTATCGGAGAACCCCATCGATACGATACGTATCATAATACATTAGCTATGATACTTACAGCCCTGGTTGTGCCCTCAGTGGCCTTCTTGTGTACTTGTCTGTGATCTTGGTGGACTTATCCTTTCGGTGGCATTTCATTACACTACACAATCAAATTAGTAGGGATCGGCTTTTGAATCATCTGATTCCAACATGTAAGTATGTTTTTTAAGGGTTGAAAATCAACAACCTATAATTTTTTAAATTTAAAATGTTATAAAATCATTTTCCAAGAGTCAATTCCTAGCAAATAGAAGATGTTGAACACATCCATATGGTCAAATCACCAAAAAATATTGTCTAACATTGGTGCACTTTGGGGTGTGGACGGTGTTGATTTTTTTATGTTTCAAGCCATGTTTGGTAAATAAGACATTAAGACCCCATAAATGTGTTTAGCATGATCCATTTTCTAAGAATTGACTGTTGGATCATGATTTTTCAATGGAAATTTATGATTTTATGAGCTTTAAATTATAAAAAATTTGAACCATTGATTTTTTTACCCTTATAAAATCCTACTCACATATTTATGATTCAAAAGCTGATTCCTACTAAACCAACCATGTAGCATAGTCACAGATATTGTCCTTGGGAATTTCATAGCAAGGAAAAATCTCAGGATATTAAAAGGTGGTTTTTATAGGGAAAAAAACAAAACAAAACTCAGCAAATTAAAAAATTTGTAAAAATAATAAAATAAGAACAAAGTTTAAATAAAAAATATATGATTTCCTCTTTCCTTATTGAGAGAAAAGTGAAGGGACTACATCGGCCAACACAAGAAACTTTTAAATTATTTATTTGTTACCTAAGAAAGGGAGAGGAACTAAGAAGGGGATGTGGAAGTGTAACCCTTTTCCAGCTTTCACTTTCGTCTTTGAGAGAATGGGAGAGGCTTAGTTAGCTGCGTCCAACAAATGAAAATATTTGTTTTTGCTTTTTAAGGAGGGATAATAGGGAGTTCCTTCCACGGAGAGAGAGAGAGAGAGAGAGATGCAGGTTTCGCATGTCCCACCATAGAATGGGGCTATGCACCCCTTCTTGTAAGTTTGTAAGGTATTTAATTCAGTAGGTCAGGCATGAGCAGGTGTCACTAAAGTTATTTAAAGACTGAGAGTTGTGTATATAAGTTGTTGGGAATTTTAGTTGGATGAAATGGAAAAGTGCAACTAGAGTGTTGTTGATCGTAGAATGCCATTGCGATTGAAGGGAAAGTTTTATAGGACGACTATTAGGCCCGCTTTACTATATGGTACGAAATGTTGGGCTGCCAAGAGACATCATATTCAAAAAATGAGTGTAGCTGAGATGCGTATGCTTAGATGGATGTGTGGAAATACAATAAAAGATAAGATTCGGAACGAGGAGATACATAAGAAGGTAGGCGTTGCACCCATTGAAAATAAGATGAGAGAGAATCATTTACGGTGGTTTGGACAAATTCGGTGGAGGCCTAATGATGCTCCAGTTAGAAGGATGGAGAAATGGGAAAATATATTAGTTAAAAGAGGTCGGGGTAGGCCTAGGAAGACTTGGATGGAGATGATAGGAAAGAATATGAATGCTTTGAACCTCACCGAGAACATGGCATTGGATAGAAATGATTGGAGGAGAAGGATTCATGTGGAAGACCCAGAATGATTTTCTTTGTTGGTTCATATCGCCGACCCCAATTGTTTTGGGATGAAGGCGTAGTTGTTGTTGTTATTGTTTGTTGTATGGATCAGGCAAGGAGAAGAGTCCTCCCTCCGCACCTATAAAAGCCCCCAAGGGGATGGTCTTCCTCCTAGAAAGCTTCGGGCTATGGATCCCTGGAGGCTGATGTTGAAAAATAAGACTGTTTATATCACGTGTTTTTCAATAACATGCAATAAAAATGTGAGAAATTAAATTCGAGATATATTTTGAAAATATTGTGTATAATAAGGAAAAGGTGCAAGAAAACATTGTTTGCTTTTTTTAGAGAAATTCAAAAATTTGGTGATATTTGTGACTACACTGTGTAGATCATATCTGTAAGGTCACGTTCCAAAAGAAGTATCGAAAAAATGAAATTTTGAGACCATCCACATACACACAGATATATATATATATATATATTATTTCTATTCATATTTATATATATAACACATGCTTGGACACATTCAGGTCAGGTCCCCTTAAAACTATAAAAGTTCAATGTTGGCAAAGAAAAGAAAGCATCAGTCAAGTGAACAGCTTCAAACCTAGTGTGCCTTTAAACATTAAGAATCTGGGAACATCCATACCAATCAGATATGCCTAAAAGTTACTCTAAAAATAAAATTGGACATAATTCAAAATAAAGTTTTTTTCAGAAAGCTAGCTAGCAGAAACGCACCTTGTATCTTGTATTAATCCGAAAATGTAAAGCTGAAAGGAAAATTCGCTTCATCAAAACATTCCGCAAGTCTCCATATGCATGAACTTTATTCACAGGAATCTGCAGCCAAATTCACAAGAACACTAGAACCTTTTACAACTAACTGCACATTTCACAACTGGGACATCCATGAACTGTACAGACAAACTACTTGAACAGCATAAATCATGAAAATAGAGCAAAGCTTGTACCCACATACCTTGCAGAACATATTAATAGAGAAATTCTGAAGTAACTCATGTTGGAAAATATGTGGAGGCTGGATGTTTTTACAACTTCCAGGAAGCGACCAGTTATGCTCAACAGGAGGCCGAATGGCATTCCTTGCCTTTCTTTCATGTTTAATTTGATCAAGAGAAAGAGATGACCTTTCACCAGACAAGCCGCCAACCAAACCACCAGGAAGCCTAGGGACAAGAAAGCTAGCCATTGCACCAAATGCGCTCGGTGAATGTGGAGAGGATGACTCATTTTCTGTTGCAGTTCGTCCAAATACAGCCTTCATGATTTGGAAGGTTTTCATTAATTAAAATTTGAAAACAAAGACTATGCAAATCAGATCGGAACCATTTAAAAAAGAAATATGAAGAAATATACAGAACTTTGACTTAAAAGAAGATGACATTAAGACCATCAAACATTGATGAAAAAGGCATGAGGGCAATAGGTGTACTTCAATTTGGTAGACTGTCTTTGATACGCTATCAATATCTCCCACTATGTACAAAGTTGCGTTTGCAGGGAAGTACCAACGCTCATGAAATGACCTGACTTTTTCTATATCCCACACCTTGATCTGCTCCTCCAATCCAATAGGGAATCTTTTACTAAGCTTGTTCTCTGAATGCAAGTGATGTAGCAGCTGATTGGAAGCAATTAACATGTCATTTGATGTTTCCAAACACAAAAGAATATTTGAAAGAATCCATCTTGTGGAAATGCCAATGGATTATCAAACAGATCAATGCAAGTTTGAAAGCAAAGCACTTACCTGGCAATCAACACGATACTCGATCGTGTTCATCATTTGCAATTCAGATAGGATTGCCCGTCTCTCTTTCTCAACTCGGGAAGGAAGAAACTTTGGGTGGAAAGCTATCTGAAACCCAAAATAAATGACAATAAATAACAATTTCTTTATGAAAATGATTCTTGTATAAACTATATGCATAAAGTATGTTCAACAGTGAGAAAGAGGCAGCGAAGATGAGTATCCAAATGCACATGAGGATGTGTTCAAATCCATGCATGTGTGCCTGCATATGGAAGCTGTTAATAACCATGGCCCTTGGTTGGCATTAACGAGTTCACAAAGTGATTCAATCCTAATAATTCAAATAAAATACATGACGCAAGCACTACTCATATTTCAGCAAATTGACAAAAAATATTGAACACCTTGTGTGTATTTTTGTGATTGCAAGGTCTCTTTAATATCGCAATTTGAACTGTTAAAATTTACTAAGATATTTCCACTATTCCAACCTATACAAGAGACCTGTATGGTGAATTGAACTTTTTATATTTGCTATGCTACAATTGGTGGTTCTAACCTGCACACCACATACAGAACAAGTAAGATAGATTTACCAGCAATGAACATGATACCCATGTAATCTTCCATGTTCTATTCCCTTTTATCTTGCACACATAAAAATCCTAACTAATACCTATTGAAATGGATACCTCATTAGTGAAGTGCATACCTCGTTCAGAGCATCAAGCACAAAAGGAAGCACATCCCCGTCAGAGTCCTAGAACATAAAAGTCCAGACAGTGTTAAAAAGACGAATATGTTGCTACTTCATAATTTCTGTCTGTAAGAATCCAAAAAAATTATTTAATCTCATGGTGCAAATCCAACAATCCACGGATAAGCATACACTGGCGAACAAATGAAAATGCTGTGTTTTTTCTTCTATTCTTATATGCAACAGGCAGTTACAATCATATGTCCATACACAATGCTTAACATTTATGTGCATGTAGATTGCATGTAAGTAAGTTGCAAAATTAATGCACCTGTGAAAAGTTCTAATAAAATATATCAAAAGGAAAGCTCAATTTTTAGGAAAAACTGAGGGGTATGACCATATGAAGATGAAGTTGGACACCAAAGTGGCAATAGTTCATAAATACCAATCAAGTAAGATAAAGAAACAAGTTACTGAGGCAGCAATGTCACTGAAACAATGCTGCATCAGGCTTCTAAAGATCTTAATGCTGGACATATAAAGTCAGAATAATCTAATGAAAAAATAAAGCAATTAATGTATCAGCAACTTCAAGTAACAAAACAGAGACTAAGTTTATAGATGAATCTAGGAGAAAGGACAAAACAGAAAATTCCAAGAATGGAAATCACATGATTCTGAAAATACCTACCTGCATGCTTATGATTTGGAAAATCTGAAAATACGTACCTGCATGCCTATGATCTTTCAAATCTAAAACGACTATAGATTTGTAAAATCTAGAAACGCTTATATGCATGTTTATGATCTTTCAAATCTGAAATGACTATAGATTTGTAAAATCTGGAAATACCTATGCTTATGATCTTTCAAATCTGAAATGACTATAAATTTGTAAAATCTGAAAATGCCTATATGCATGCTTATGATCTTTTAAATCTGAAATGATTATATACATGCATATGATTTGGAAAAAGATCTGGAAATACCTATATGCATGCTTATGATCTTTCAGATCTGAAATGACTATAGATTTGTAAACTCTAGAAATTCCTATATGCATGTTTATGATCCTTCAAATCTGAAATGTTTATATGCATGCTTATGCTTATGATTTGGAAAAAAATCTGAAAATACCCATATGCATGCTTATGATCTTTCAAAACTGAAATGATTATAGATTTATAAAATCTGGAAATACCTATATACATGTTTATGATCTTTCAAATCTGAAATGATTATATTCATGCTTATGATTTGGAAAATTCTTGAAAATCCAGATATATTATGAAATCGGATTTTCGCTAAGTAATGTGTTATGTATGAGCACTTAAAAGTCAGATTCGATGAATGATTATTATGCCATGTTCTAAAATTTACATGTAAAAGAAGTATTATACCATGTGTATGATAGAATACCTGATTTAAGTATCATAAATGTAGACTATATGTGAATTTGAAACTGAATCATGACTATGATATTGAGCATGATCTTATATGCTATCATGATATGTTCAAACACCGCATGATGATATTACTTGTTGATTCATGTTGCTATAAGGCACGAAATATATGTTTGCATTATTTGATTGCTCATATTGGAACTTGTGTGGTGCCTTAATGTTATATGAATGTATGACATATGATTTAATTATACATGTTGCTCTTGAGTGAGCTAGGGGTGATGAGAAGTGAGAACCCAACATGTGTAAATAATGAATCATTCGGAATAATACATGTACACATAAAATAATTAATCCACCTTCACGGGTAAGATGCTCGGTGGTTAAAGGCACCAGAGCTGAATGGGTTAGGAACATATCGACATAATGACTAATGGGTCTACTGAAATGAGTAGTGAGTTATGTGGCCTATTGGAATTAGGCACACTTGGTGAAATGTAAATCCTTTAATAACAAGGTCTTAGTAACCCATTCAGATCTACGATCTACCTTGAAGATAGTAGGTGGTGCAGCCTTGAGTGACCCCGTTGTTAAAATATTAATTGAGAGTATTGTTGAATTGAGGCTCACTTAGTCTCTAATCCTCGAAAGGTAAGAGACCTGAAATTACCGAATTTTGTTCTAGGTGGTAGATTCCCATGACTACTGCAATTAGTATAGGATGCATCCTAATTTGTATGATACCTATGCGAGAATTCTGTCTCGTCACTCACCGCCTGCATTTGGTTTTCGATTCAACTAGACACTCAGAAACAATAAAAGACAGCATAATAAACACTCGATGTTTGTCTCTTCTGTCTCGAGTAGTTCCACGAGTTTTCGATGAAACGAGTAAAAAGAGAAACAAAGACCTTATACAAAGATCAGTTTCCTTTCTGTTAAACTGAAAACATGCCCTAATAATACAAACACTTCGGATTTGTTATTTGCACGTTTTGAGAATATTGCATGTTATTAATATCTTTTTGAATAATTGTTGTCATATTTATTGAACTGGAATTGTATATCATGTCGATGATTGTGTCTCATAAGTGAACATTACGTTTGCATAAACATGTATATGCTACGATAGAAATGGTGTTATGTATGTTTTAGTTGTCTGCAAACATTGTGAGGTTATAGTTAACCTATCAGACTTGATGAGTCTGACCCCTTCCATTTTACCATTTTTAGGAGATGACTAGAGGCTGCAGGCGATGGCAAGATGGTGCGGCGGAGTCCAAGAACCACACTCTATCTTTTTTCGTTCTTGGTCTTGTTTTGATGTCTGAAATATTTCAATGTTTTGGAAATATTAACTTTTGATGTTTAGCAATTTCAATTCAATTATGCTTTGAGTTTGGTTTGAAATGAGTCATATTTGAATTCATAATTCTCTGTTAGACTCGGTGTCTATGGGTTTGGACCCAAGTCCAATAAATTTGGGATCCAAACAGTTACAGCTTAGTTGTCAAAAGTGCTAGTCGAATCCTAGGCGGAAGACACCTAAAAGGACTAGGTGGGGCCTAGGCGGGACTAAAAAATTAAAACATCAATAAAAACAATAATATTACAATAAATGGTTACATTTAGTAACAAACATATGATTGTAACTATGGATGAAGTGTGTAATTAATTATAACATGTCACAAAATTCATGAAATTGCATAATATTGAACATACATCAAAACTTGAGAAACACCATTCGATTACTCTATATACATACATGCATACATATAGATAGAGAGAGAGAGAGAGAATGGTGATTATCCTACCCTTGTTTTGTTAGGTCACTATTAGGACCCTCCAAAATCATAGTTTTTAGATGTTTTATACTCAAAATGAATCGTTAGATGTGTTTATGATTGTTGTTGAATGGAGAACATGTAATTGATTAAGCATCTTTATGCTTAGATGTGAATTTTAAAGAAGTAAAAAATTCATCGGTTAATATCTTACTAAAATTTCATGATAAAATGTTCACATTTTTTACATCAAGTCAATTTGAAACAAAGCTTATTTCTCAATAAATAAGTATTGATAAGCACATCTAATGGTTTAAATTAAGCATAAAACACCTGAAACTTTGATAAGCACATAAAGAAAAAAGAGATAGGATGAACCCCGTTCTTTTATATATATATATATAGAGAGAGAGAGAGAGATAGCTGAAAAAACAGATTTTATATATGTGTGTGTGTCAAAAACACATGCATACATGTAAACAACAAAAATAAAAAATATAAAAAAGGAGAAAATGGAAGAAAAAAAGGAGAGAGTGGAAGGGCAAGAGGAGGAAGAAAAAAGAAAAAATAAGGGAAAAAAAGAAGGAAAAAGAAGAAAGAAGAAGAAGAGGAAGAAGAAAAAGAGAAGTTGGATGGGTGAAAGGAGGAGGAAGAAGAAAAGGAGAAGAAAAAAGAAAAGCAAAAGAAGAAAATGAGAGAACAAAAAAGAAAGCTTCTGGGATGAGAGGAAGAAGAAAAAGAAAAAAGAAAGGAGAAAAAAATTAAAAAAAACATGACAACTGCCCCAGCAGCCTAGGCGAGGACAGCTTAGGCAACCTAGGTCGAAAAACATGGCCCTACCGCCTAGCCCATAAGCCTAGGTGGTGGCCCTACGCCTAGCCCGCCTAGGCCCAGCTTTTGACAACTAAGAGTTACAGTTGTGTGTTTGCCTGTAACCTGCCCAAGATTGGCTAACTTAGATCAACCAAATATTTTTCCGATGTGATATCGATTTGATTTAAAGGATCATTTATCATTTACAAAAACAAAATTATTCTAAGTTTTCAAGTTAGAAATTTCGGGGCATTACATTTTTACTTCCATATAATGCTAGGAAGAAGATCAACCATGAGATTTCTATCAGTTTCACTAATGGGCTTATTGATTATGCTAGGAATTATAAGTCAGAACATCCAAAAACATTGACAGTTCGTAGCACTCAGGCAAACAACTGACCAGAAACACTGAGGTATGCAACATGAATATAGCACAGTAAAAGTTGTTGTATACTAAGAGAGAAAAGATCAAATTAAAGCAATGAAATAGGCCCAGCACTGAAAAGGAGTCACCCAAAAAAAAAAAAGAATCTATCCCAAAGCTCTAAGGAACTGAAATCTGACCCTGACCATTTATCTCATGCATGTAGAAATAAAAATTCTGGAACCTGAAATGTATAGTGCAAGGTTAGACATTTTCTTAATTTTTTTCTCATTCCTTTCCAACCAGGTAATCCACTATCCAAGAAGAAGTAACCACTTCCAGACAAGCATTCAGCTCTTACATCTCATCCAAGTCTTGGTACCAAAAACACATCCTCTATGTTAAAATTGCTTACAAGCCAGTATTCAAGATTGGCAAGGCAAGCTTCCAGATGTCCAGGAACCCAGTCTGGTGAGACACAGCCTGCAGGTTTGCCCAGTTCCCCTCAAGCATATACTCATGTTATCAGTCATTTTTACTAACCAAAAATTCAGTAAGCTCCCAGGCATATTTTTATCATCAGAAGAGTCAAACATGGCACCAATAAGAGGTTATTTTGTTAGATGAATGAAAAGTTGATATTCTCATAGAGGTTATTTTGTTAGATGAATGAAAAAGCTGATATTCTCGTACAAAAAACATCAAGCTTGCCCATCTCAAGGTAGATCTGAATTTAGCAGCTTTGCTAGTCCCACTAATCTGTCACCTTTACACAATAACATGAGCCAAGACGAGTGCAAATATTAAATTTCATCATTGAACTAGGTCTTTCTGCATTATTCAGACAAAAATCAGTAAAGCAACAACTAACAAAAGTCAAAAACTACTACTTTTTGCTATAGAAACTTGATGGATCGAGTGACCAATCTTAAAAAAACTCAAATATGTCCAAAAAAAATTTAAACAAAGCAATTACTACAAAGGCATAGTCAAACCAACTCATATGACGAAAAGCAAAGAAATCAAATAATCAGTAACTGTTTTAAATCCAACACCAGAGCACATTAAAAACGTTCAAACCTTGGTAGAAGTAGGTGAATGAATATGAAAAACTGTGTGGTGGAAATCTGTATAAGCATTGGAGCGTGCTCCAGTCCCAAGGAGTTTCTCACGTTTCTTACTTCCAAGAAATGCAACATGTTCAATCATATGTGCAATTCCCTGCTCATCGTCTTCTTCATCGATCGATCCTACATGAACTTCCATGTGGGCCTCAAATCTATGAAGACATAGGAAATAAAACAGAATTGGCAAAGTTGCTAAATTATCAATTAATTCCTTATAAGGATGCATTAAAAGGATTGTGATTAAGCACAGCGTAAATGCTATACTACAGTGTAAATAACAGTCCCAATAGAAATTTCAAAATACAATTCAACTCCATAACCATGAAAAAATTAAAACAAATGTACAATTAGTATAACAGCATGCCTAATGAGACAAAGGTAGCCCTAGGACATGAGTGTAAAATGTTTCTTGCACTTTTATTGCTCATAAGTAGCTCAAAGGTTGATTACAAATCACTATTTAATATATGATGTAGTGAACCTACATTAATATGTAGATTTTTTGAGAAGCATCAAGGAGGTGCAGCCTACCCAGAATAGACCAACTCTATCTCTAAGTCCCTTGCCTCAGAAATGTTGGAGCACAAATCTGACACCACAAGGTCCTGGTAAAAGCTAGACCGACTTGCACCTAAGTCTAATATGGAGAGCCAAACCCAGATCCACTGTATGCTACACAGAACAGTGCATATAAAGCATAAATTCATATACACCCATCTGATCTAACTTGGACCCAAATATTGTTGAACTCAGACATTACTGAGCCACTCAGTTCTACCTGGAATACACATAAATTCACCTAATCCTGCTGGCCCACACAACATAAACCCACTGTAAGCAAGCCAAGGCCCACCTGGCACTACCAAGATCCACTAGGTCTGACCCGCCATTTTCCAACTAGTATTGCAAAAATCTACCAGAGCTCCCAGATTATGAGCAGAGCAGTCAATACAACCATTGGCATACATATATATATATATATATATATATATATATATATATATATATATATATATGCAGAGTAGAAAGAGAGAGAGAGAGAGAGAGAGATTCCCTTCAGTGTTACGAAAACATGATCTTGCTAAGGAATGGTAAATAAAAATATTTTGCATCACATGACTCCAGAATGAGCACTTTTTAGCATATACCTGTTTGCAGGAACTTTATTTGGTAGAATAAGATAGCGAAGACCATTTTTCAACTGGCCTCGATACAACTTGGGATGAGAAGGAAGCTGAGAATTTAAGAACCCGTCCAATTCTGCAGCCCTTGTTTGAGGATCCCAGTAATCTATACCCTGCTTCTCTAAGACAGCATCCTCAGCCCAGGATGTAGTCGCCACATGTGGCTCATCAGGGCCAACTGCCGCACATCGAATAACAGATGGCTTTACCTGTAAATCATCATTCATAAATCAGTAACAATAAAACCTGCTTCATTCCGAGAGAAACCAACTCAGCAACTACAGATCAAATCAACCTTGAACTGAATAACTATAAAGAAACCAGAATCCGGATTTACAAGTACAATTTTTCACAGATTTTACAACTGCTGCTGACCTCATCCTTATATTGTAAATGTTCTATAGGGGGATAGGATTCATTGCTTCTTATTCTTATCTTTGTCAGATATTCCTTTTCCTTCACATGGTTAATGTGCTTTGGTTCCTTTCCATCCTTCACCATTCTCTATTGTTAAGATATTGTATATATCTAATATATATATATATATGTGTGTGTGTGTGTGAAATAATGTGTGAACTGTGATTTTCATTGATTTTTTGTTCTTTTCTCTTGAATCTAACCGTACGGGTGTGATCTACATGCTTGGTTTTATAAGAACCCGCTCTTGAATCATCTAATTTTCATGTAGAAACAAGATTTTTTCAAGGCTTTAAACTCAATGGCTCATAATCTTCATAAATATTCAAGCTTTCAAAAATCACATTTTTTCAATAAAAATACACGATCCAATGGTTGATTCCTAGCAAATCCACCATACCAAGCACATCCATCCACATGGCTAGATTTGCAAAAAAAGTGTTGGAAATGCCCATATTTCTAGTTCTCATATTTCAGTTCTCATATTTTAGTGACTCTATAGTTCTATATATATAGGGGAATGAAAACCTACCCAATAGAAAACCTCCCAAACCTACCCAATAAAAAACATTTATCGGATTTTCGGTGTTTTTTTGAAATTCTGACCTTACAGATGTGATTTATGTGCTTGTTTTTATAGGAATCAGTTCTTGGAGCATTTGATTACAATGCATGGATATGTTTTTATAAGGTTTCAAAAATCAACGGCCTACAATTTCATAAGTTTTGATAGTCCAAATACCATTTTTCATCCAAAATGCATGATCCAAGTGTCGATTTCTAATAAATCAATCATGCTGAACACATCTGTAAGGTCAGAATTTCGAAAAAACACCAAAAATTCAATAAATGTTTTTATTGGGTAGGTTTGGGAGGTTTCTATTGGTTAGGTTATATATATATATATATATATATATATATATATATATATATATATATATATATATATATATATATATATATTATATTTGATTTTGTATGTAAACTGAAATACTCATCAGGGATATTTCAGTTATTTCCTTCTGTAATAGGTGTCAGCCCATTAGGGGCTGACTTTATTTTCTGTTTTACTTTTCTTTTTTGTTTTTTTATATTTTTTGTGTTGCGACTGTTGGGGACAGCCCAACTATACATTGGGCTAGTCCCAAACGGTCATATTTAGACCGATGGGGGCTAGCCCAACCACTAGTTGGGCTGACCCCTTTGCTCTCCTTTGTTGCTTATAAATAGGGATCTTCCCTATTATGTACTCAATGTTTTCCTAAGCATTTTTGTTAATGAGAACTCTTTTAGATTTTTACTGGTGACTCTCTTTGTGAGTTGTTAGTGTGTATCTCCAATGTGAGAGTGCTTTTGGTCCATAAGTGACCACTTTGTTTTTGTATCCCATTGTAGCCTTTGAAGCACTCTTTTGAGTTTTTGTAGGTTTCATTACATCTATGGTGTCCTTATCAATCTATGGAAGAGAAAGGGGATTAAAACTAGGCTTATGCAGTGGTTGGCCTTATAAAGCGGACTAAGCTTTGCTCCTAAACTTTTATCATTAATGCCTTTAGCTCAAAATAAAATCGGTCACTATAATTCTGGTTCTCTGAATAAGTTAAATTCAGCTGGATTCATTCCTAGTTTTAAGAAATCTGAAAATGAACTTTTAGTTATCTCCTAGCTGTCAAGCTTTTAAGTCATAAATTGCCATCTATGAGACATGATAAAAGAGCTACCTTTCAGGTTCATTTTGATGTCTTAGGACCAGCTCCAAAGCCTTCATTTTCAAATTCCATATGTCATGCCACGTTTACAGATGATTTTGGAAAGTTTACAAGGATTTTCTGACATTTAGATCTGAAGTGTTCCATGTATGTTGAAAATTCAAAGCCTTTCTTGAGAACCAGTTCTCTCACAAGATAGTCTCTTTGCGTAATAATGGAGATGGTGAATGCTCTTCTACTTGATAATGGAAGTCAACACCAAAAATCCTGCCCATGCACCTTGGTGCAAAATGAAATTGCTGAGAGGAAACATCATCACACTGTAGAGACGATGTTTCCTCTCAGCATGATTCATGCATCCAAGCTTAGAGCTAGCCTATGGAGTGAAACATTTCATACAGCTGAGTATTTGATAAATCGGCTATCATCAAAAATCTTGGATTGTGATGCTGCATATAATGTGTTACATGAGAAACATATAAACTGTTCATATCTACGAGAATTTGGATGTGACTGATATATCTCTTAAGAGATAAATTGGCTCCCAGGACTGAAATTTGCAGGTTTATTGGATATGATGAGTCATAAAGGGGTACAGATGTTTCAATCTAAAAAACACACCATACACTAATGTTCAGAACTGGTGTTTCTGATGAATGGACACATAAACTGTCAAACATAGATGTTGGTTTTTTGCCTGAGCTGTCCAGCTGAGATTTTCAGGCATTAAGGTCACTTATACAAGGAGACCAGCAACACATTTACATGCAGCAAATTTTCAAAAACGATATTGTCATGGATCACGAGAGTGCTCAGCCTATAGAAGATGCCTTTAGTTTATCCAGCCAAGAGGTGCAGGTTACATGATTGAAACGGCATGACCGCCTATTTTGTACCATCAACATGAATGTATACAAGTACGAACCACCCTAAGACCATTGAAGCTCAAGGCACTCAAGAGCACATTAGTTTGATACATGTTAACCAAGGACCACATAGGTCATCCATGGCACATCATCTAGTTCATACATGGGTGAGTTAAGAGGTATTGTCATTAGATTATCGTAGATTTATTGGTGATCTTTTTGTAAATTTAGAAACCAAGACACCAACACCAGATGAATTGAAGCCATGAACACAAAGATGCAGGCATTACTTGAGTGCAGCACATGGAACATAATTAACCATCCTAAAGATAAGAACCTATGTCACATGGATGCGGATACGGGTGCGACACGGGTGTGGAGAAATTTCAAAAAATTTGGACACGGGGACACGGCTATATATATGTATATATATTTTTAAAAGTATATATATAACAATAATAAGACTCGGTCAAAGTCGTGCCCATTAGGGGACACGGCTATATATATATATATATATATATATATATATATATATATATATATATATATATATATATATTAAAAATATAAAAAATCAATTTTTTAGTTTTTTGCCCTAAAATAGACAAAAATAGACTCGGTCAAAGTTGATTGAGCCCGACACTTGGTTGATCGTGTTCGCCCCGTGTCCGAAGCCGCACCCGTGTCGGGGCGTGTCGACGCGGGTGCGTCAACCCCCTAGTCGAGTCCGTGTGACATAGATAAGAACGTAGTTGGTAGTAAATGGATGTATAAAATCAAGTAGAAAGTAGATGGAACCATCGAGAGGCTCAAGGCATGTCTGGTTGTGAAAAGTTACACCCAAGAGTATCGGCTAGAGAATGATGAGACCTTTAGTCCAGTGGACAAAATTCACATCGTGTTATCTTTGGCTATCATCAAATGGACGTCAAAAATGCTTTTCTCCATGGTGATCTCAAGAAGAAAGTATATGTTGAGCAACCACCGGCAATGCCCAAAAAATCCAGGAAGAAAATTATTAAGAATTAAAAAGGCTATATATGGACTCAAGCAAGTCTCAAAAGTCCAATTAAAGACCTACAAGGTGGCAAAGCCACATGGTTTTATATGAAGTGATGTTGATTATTCGTTGTTTATTTCCACTGGTTCACATGGAATCACAATCATTCTACTCTAGAGAAGACATAGTAATTGCAAGCAAGAATTAGATCCACATACCATCAGTGAAGAAAACCTTAGGGTAGCATTTTCAGATGAAAGACTTAAGTCCATTACAACAGTTCTTAGGCAATGATGTGGACAAAAGAGCTGACACAATGATGCATGCATAGCATAAATACGCCATTGATTTACGGAAATGCATTTGTATGAATGTATGATTGATTGTAACACATGAGGACCTTGACAACATGAAGACAAGATTAAGGAATGGATAATGATGGAGAACTACTAGCTCACCCTGAGCAATACCGAAGCATAGTGGGTGGTCTCCAATACCTAACCTTCACAAGACCTAGCATAGTTTATTATGTGAATCAAGTACCACAACTTATGCATTCTCACAGGTCCTCTCATCTAGATACAGTTAAAAGGATTTTAGGATATAATAAAGAAACTTTTACTAAATGACTTATGTATAAGAAATTGGCTTTCGCACCTCCTAATCAGCCCAGAATTGTTATCATAGGTTACTCTTATGCAGACTTGTCAGGAAATCCCAAGACAAGGAGGTTATTTCTGGATATTGTGCATATTTAAATAATCACTTAGTTTATAAGAGAAGTCATAAGCAAAGGACAGTTGTGATATCTAGCATAGAAGAAGAACCTTGGCATCAGAGATTGTGGGGATAACTTAACTTGGATTAGGAATCTTCTTACTGCACTTCATCAAATTCTTGGTAAGTCCATACTATATTACAGCCATCACAGTTGTGATTTCTATATCCATGAATCTAGTGCATTATAATGAACTGAGCATATTGAGATAGACAAGCACTTTCTCCAGGAAAAGGTTGAGGGTCAAGATATTGGGCCTCAATTTGTTGGCATTGAATTACAAATTGTGATATTATGACAAAGCCTTTAAACCAATACAGCACAACATCATTAAATGCAAACTATTGACGGTGTTGAATGATGGTCGATTCAACAGAGGGTGTGAGAAGAACTTTAGTTGGCCAAGTGCATAACTGGCTTTCGCCCCTGTACATTTATATGTATTATGGTCATTCCTTCATAATTTTGCTTTTGTATTTTACATCATGCAATAGGTGTATTCTTGTAATCAACTCAAAGGTGTGGTTAAGAGGCTCCTTATAAACAGAAGTATTAATCCCAAAACCAAGAAAAATTTGAGACTCTTCTCCAGAACATGTCTCCCATTTCTCCTTTCTTTCTCTGCTCCTATCCTTCAACATTCTACATGGGAAGCCATTGAAGAGCTAAAGAAAGTTGTAACTCTGAAAAGACACTCATATAGCATACAAGAAATCCCATGATTATTTGCATTTTTTTCATTTTCTTTCAGTTTTTCAATCTTCATTATGCAACTCAACCATATTCTTACCAATACTGCATATATGACCAACAATGATGGTAAGCTAATATTGTTAGGAGGATGGTTGTCATTTTTAGCATAACTTTGAATTTTCAAGCCAAAATATATTCACACATATTCATACCAATATTCACAGATAGGAAGTACAATGACCAGTCTTCTTGTTAAAGCCAGTATAGCAATGTGAGAGTACATACAAAGAAATCAAAGAGTATCAGCTAGTTAAATTTGTTTTGCAACAGTTGTAAGCTGATGGGGTAATCGGGCATCATGAAAGGCATTAGAATCATATACTTCCCATATGAATAATGAACTTATCTCCTTTAAATAAAAGAAGGATGGCAAGTAAGCAAACACATAGATGAGGTCGCATATTTATCCCATCCTAAATAGTCACTATTTCTCCTTGAGCCAATGTTGGAGTAGATAAAATTGGGAAGCAGGAAAAACAAAAGTACCATATGTGAATGATTGAATAACCAAAATATTACCTTAACAGGAAAACTGTGGTATTCCGCCAAAAAAGGGTCAGAAAATCGTATTTCTTGAAAAAAAAAGTAATAAAATGGGTGTGTCAAAGTAACAAAATAATCATTGTCATACAAAAGTAACTATCAATTACATGGAATGAATTCATTGAGAAGAGATTAGTACAGGTGCATAATTGCAAGAATAAATAGGAAGCATATATACAAAGTTGAGAAGTCATTGGAGTAAATATAGCGTGATAACCAAGCAACTTTGAAGCACAATTTTGCTCAAATTCAAAGAATCCATGACACCGAACATACAGATTTGGGACCATCAGTGAACCTCCCGAGTGGAAACGGAGATTTGCCATTTAATCTTATCCCCTGCAATGGAGTTCCTTTTGACAGTTTCTCTTCAGTATACTTCCCGCATATTCTTTGACTCCGGAAGCAAATGGCACGGCTTTGTTTCTCCAATAAAGGTGAAGTCCTAGATTTATCAACAATAGGGATGTACTGTCTACATGTGCCACTTCTTTTATTAACATGTAAGCCACCAACTTCCATGAACCACCTTCATCCACAGCAGCATGTCAAAGTTAATTTGCATCATAATTTTGCAATTGCCAAGTTATAAAACACCAAACAAGAAAATTCCAAAAACTGCCGAGCTCATCCATGACTCGAAAACATTATCCAGATCAGAAAAACGAAGGAAGCAACGGAAGAGGGAGAAGGAGGTAAATTTTGAAGAAGGCAGACTTTGCGAGAAAGAATTCAAAGACCCCCAAAAAAGTGGATGCAGTGAGGAAGAGACGCACCTCCTTCCGCCGGCGCGACCTTTGAGCAGAGGCGTGCAGCTGATGGCGGGAGAGCGGAGGTTGGCGCGGAAGCAAGCATCCTCGGCAAGCCTGCTAGGGTTCGAGGAGGAGGAGGCGAGTGAAGGGGCAGCCATGGGAAGGGCGGGGGAAGCCATGGGCGAGTGACTCGGATTTCTCCCTGATTGAAGGGCCCTCGCTGCGCTTCTCTTTGAGCCGCCCCCGCTTCTTTTCCTGTGATGGATATGAGTCCAACATATATGGCTCTTTAGGCAAAATATCTGTCTTTATTCTTCATGGTGCTTAACTTAAAAACAAAACTATCTTTCTCTATTCTTGGTTAAAATTCGATTATTTATTGTTTTGAAAATCTTCATTTGTTTTATTTAGGCGACCCTCTTTTTTCAACAACTCCCCAAATCGTATTCTTGAATAGGTTTCGACGAGTAAAATCTGATCATAAATTACACTTTTTTATTATTTTTCTTAAGAAACCTTTCAAATCTTTTGTTTTACACTTATGCTTTAAAACAAACTTACTTCGTGTATTTTTTTTCGAGGAACTTATGGTCGCGTCCTCTATTGTGACTCTTGAGCCATTTAGTTTTGTTAATGAGTCTAAACAAACCCGACAAAGTCTATTGTAAAGCAAAAATAAGAACATTTATAAAGCATTTCGTGTAATATATTTAATAGTTCAAATTTTATTAAACCTTTAATGCAAGACAAAATAGAATTATGAGATATCATTTTTTTCAAAATAGTCAAAATTTAACTATTCAATTGTCTTGCCACCAAAAGGGTTAGGCGTCGTGGGATGGGTGGTCTAGGTTCAAATTTCATGGGCTGTCACCCCTTCCACAAGCCAAAGAATGAAGACTCCCTGGGGCGAGGGGTAAGCTCATTGGGACAGCGATCAGAAGTATGGTAGGCAGAGCCTGCATAGCTAGGTCTCTGGTCCTGAGGGTGTTTGTTCAGTGTAAATATCAAAAGAAAAAAAGTTAAGATGCTTGTCTTGTCAATTCCTTGGTCAAAGTCTCTTTTGAGTGTATGTCGAAATCCTTATTATAGGGATGGCAGTGGGTTGGGATGGGGGCGGGGGACAAGTAGAGGTGGCAATCGTGTCGGGTTGGTGGGTCAGAACACCTCAACACGAACCTGACCCATTTATTAAACGGGTCGGATGTGTCAAACACAAACATGACCCATTTATTAAATGGGTAACCTGACCCGACACGGTTAACCCGTTTAATAAACAGGTCAGGTCGACCCCATACGATTATGTCTCTCCGTTAAAAGATGTTGCAAACAGGAAATAAGAAAGGAGAGTTATTTTAAGTAAGAAGAAATTAAAAAGAGTTATACTTTTAACTTGATTTGATGTTAAAAAAAATTAACGTTTTTTTCGGATGAGAACATTTAATGCTATTGCTCTCAAGTCTTGTCACCTCTGCGATTAACTTTTCACTTCTTTCTCTCTCACACATTTAATGTTATTGCTCTTAAGTCTTGTCACCTCTGTAAGGTGGGTTTTAAATATTTAAAAGTGTCGTGTATATTTAAAATGGGTCAACACGATTACCAATTTGGATTACAAACGGGGTGTGAATTTAATCATCCCAATGAACCATTTTAAATATAAACGGGTTACGGGTTGACGGGTTCGTGTAACCGGGTTGACCCGCCCGCCTAACCCGTTTATTAAACGGGTTGGCGGGTTGGCATACCCCTAAAACGAACCCGACCCGTTTAATAAACGGGTTAGGTGGGTCGACCCGTTTAAGCCAAACCTGAACCCAGCTAAGAAGCGGGCTGGTGGGTCGTGTCAAATTTTGCCACCCCTAGGGACAAGGACTTCACCTCTATCCCATCTCAAAGTTCTGCCCTTCATCCCTGCACAAGTTTTTATTTTAACCTCTATCCCTGCCTCTATCCATCTCCAGTCCAAATGGGGTGAGGCGGGGTGGGGGCGTTTCTCTCCGGTCCACTGCCATCCCGAAAGGCATTTTTGTTATTTTACTAACATGGATCAGGGAAGGGGCGGGGCAGAAAAAAGCATAAGTCCATTCTCACCTCCATTCCCGCACAGGTTTTGATTTTAACCTTCATCCTCGCCTCCATCCTTGTTTTATGTCCTCCATCCCCGATCCAAATGGTGTGAGGCGGGGCAAGGCCCTGTTTTCCCCAAGTCCACTACCATCCCTACATTGGCCAAACGATATACAGGTCTGAATTCAATCCAAATGAAGCGAGGTGGGGTAGGGCCTCGTTTCACCCCGGTCCACTGCCAACCCTACTTATTACTTATATTAGAATGTTTACTATGAGACAGTAATGAGCAACTCATAAGTATAATGCTTAGTAAACAACTAATTAAATCTTAATAATTAGATTTGTGAAGTGTTCAAAAAAAAAAACTTTGTAAAAAGACAACACAGTAGATCTAAAATCATTTATTTAATCTTAATTTTAATCACAAAACATGTTTTTCAAGTGCAATACAAATATACTGATTTTTGTTTTGCAAAAGTTTCAAGCGATATTTACTTTAGATTCGATTTAAAATTTCACCAGAGGTCTAGAGACCAGGTTGAAAATTATAACAATAGTTGGTGGGCGGTTTAACCCTTCATCGGATATTCAAAATGGGCTAAACCGCTAAAGTCCCTATATCCCTCTAAAAACTCCAATTGGTTGATAACTAGTAAGGTGTTCCATATTTTCTACTAACTATATATCAAACGGCCACTTGATTCATGTGACTAACTTGGCTGAGTTGATACGTTCCAACAAGAAGTCATATGGGCTGATTTTGCTTATGAAATGGGGGTCGTGTACTTTAATAAGGTTGTTCATGGTCAATATACTAATCGACCAATGGTCTTACGTCACTTCAAATATAAAACATTTTAGTTGAATAACAACAACATCCTTTCATAATGGATGATTTAAATTATTCAAATCTAATATTCATTTGATTTTTAATAATCAACATGCTTTCTAATAAACTCGTAGATGATAATATTAAAAAATGCATGTAATTGAATTTGTAAAAGTTGCAACTAATTACTTTCTAAAGCAATTGTGAAAATCCATTAACTTTTCAAAAACAAAATAACAATCAATTTACCTTTTTTATTTAATTTAAAAAAAAACCCACCCCCAAGACCAGAGACCTAACCATGTTGGCTTTGCCTTCTGATATTTACTTTCTACTTACTATTGAAGGAAAATGTTAACTTTGTTTTAATAAGTAAATTCATGAAAAAATGCTCTAGCCTAAGGCAAGGCAAGCACTTTCGGTTTGAGCATTGGTGGTTGCGTGAGGAGGGTTTTTTAGATTTGTTCACTGCTCATGTCTGAATTGATAGACGAGACATGGGTGGCCTACCGCTTGCAGAGAAAACTTTCCACTGCAAGAAAGCAAGTCATTGTCCATGATATTTATCATCACCAATATATGATTTATGGTAGCCAATGACATCAACGATGATAAATATCATTGCCCGGGTTGTCGGCCCTTTATGGTTGTTTATATTACTCTTTTTGATGATATTTATATATTGTCATGTATCTAAAAATAAATTCAATGATATAATATAGTCGGTATAAGACGGTCGGCTCTAGAATATTATCGGTAATAAGAATTAAAGGCGATGATATTTATCATAGGCTATATTAATTAAAACCAACGATAAATATTGTTGCTTATATTATTAAAAGCCAATTATAAATATTGTCGGATATATTTTAAAAGTCAATGATAATTATCGTCATAGAGATATTGAAAAGTCATATATGTTCAAGTAGCCAATGATAAATATCTCTGGTTATAGTAATTAAATGTGATGATAAATATCATTGAATAAATTTAATAACACTAATGATATTTATTGTCGGTTCTCTTTTAAAGCCGATGATAATTATTGTTGCATTTATATTAAAATACATATATGTCAAAAATATTTGATGATAAATATCGTTAGGTATAGATTAAACTTGACGATAATTATCATCGTATATATATATTGAAACGTCATATGTTCAAATAGCGGACGATAAATATCATCAATTAGATTAAAAAGATCAATGATAAATATTGCCTCTAATAACTTTGTTATAGCTGATGATAAATATCATCGACAAAAGTATATTTTTTTAATATCTTTTACTGGCACAATTTTTGAATGAAATATTGCAAATTTGCATAGAACTTCTGCATAGTTTGATGGAAAATCACTCAATTATAAGAAAAATTGCATGGAATCGTGGGAATATACATAAAATTTGCACATAGTTTGATGAAAAATTATACAATTAAAAGAAAAATTGCATAGAACCATGCAATTTTGCATAGAACTTTTACATAGTTTGTTGGAAATTCACTCAATTAGAAGAAGATATGCATGAAATCATGCAAATTTTCATAGAACTTCTGCATAGTTTGATAGAAATTTATACAATTCTTGAGAAATTCATGTGGAATCCTGTAAATTTCTCTGTTCTTGCAGAAATTGCTCGTCAATTATAAAAGAACACTTCAATTATTACAGAAAAAATATAACACTTCAAACTCTGCTATTACATAACACTTCAAACTTCAATTCAAATTTTAGATTTTCCTGTTATTATAGAAATTGCTTTTAAATTCAAATAAAGTATATACAATTGAAAACAATCCATAACAATAATTTAAAAAACGCACAACAAGAAGTTTCATCGATAATTAGTAAAATGTAAGAATGTGCACTATATCCTCAAACCCAAACATCTTATATTTGCTCAAGAGAACATTTTATGTTTGCTCAATCTAAATAGCTGAAATAGAAAATAAACTTCAATTATTATAAACCCCAAATCATCAATCATTTTTTATTCACTTTCTTATAATTGAAAAAAAAAATATAGACAAAGCAAAATCATCCAAATCCATCATGTCTCCACACCTGCATAAAAAAATTGAACATGAGGATCTCAGTGCAATGTGAATAATCATAGAATATAGAAAACATAATATACATTTAGCATGAGCAACTAACTACATAAAGATACATGCATGAAGGAAAAATTAATAAATTGGCATTACAATATCTTTTAACTGATATGGAAAAATAGTAAAACACTAGCATTTATTCTTTAAAACTAAATTTGTTTAACAATACCTTTTAATTTGAACTTCTGAGCATGCGCTTCATTACCAAGATGAGTGACAGGAGACGCCGGAGTACTCACAACAATCGCCTGCTCCATAAACCTTGCACAAATCATTCAGGCCCTCATGTCATTTGTTTCTCATTAAAAAATGATATTAGATAAATAAAATAGCAGTTTATACACAGTTATATATAGTGAATTTGTTTAAATGATTACATTCAGATAAATCAAATACTTTCAATCTCAAAAATACTGAAATGAGCTTGACAACAGTATAAACAAATAGCACGACAACTCAATGAAAACATGACTATACATAATTCACCTAACTGGCTTTTAAATGTGTAAACATAGGTGTAAAGTTAAATGCATATAAAAACGAGGCACATCTATGCTAATAATGAGGATTTGACACTAAGAACTGAACCTAAAAATAGCTTTGACATACAACTCTAAGTTGTTTGACTAGAAATCCTAATTAAAAAACACAAGCAAAATCTGCAATTATATAACCAGCAAACATGATACAGTGAAAACTAAAGCGCCACAATAAAGTTGTCACAAAAGTAACAAAATCACAAGATGTGGACATTAAATAGACAATAAAGAGCATGCAAATGAATATAGATGAGATTAGACATCAAATACAAAGTATATGAAGAGAGAAAGAAACATTCATTTCTGTGAGAAGGTATACATGCCCCATCCATCCAGGTCATCAACAGAGTTTGCACTTAAATCAGTGGAATCTCTATCCTCATCATCAAAATATGTCTCCATGAGCCTAGATATGCCTTCTTCGTAACCATCAAAAGATATCCCATCATTGGTCCAATCTTTCTTTATTTTCACTTCATGATGGGTGTCTATCGGGTCAATTTGTACTTTAATTGGATCAATGTCATCTCTATGTAATGGTGACTCTTCGTTGTCATATTCAATATTTAATGAATTAGCACATCTTCTTCTTCAAATTCAATATCATGACCATCCCTAGTATACTCCTCTGTCAATTCATCTTCTTCATGTTCACTTATTACGTCACGAATATCGTATGTGTGTCTTGAAGATATTTTTTATACCACATCCCAATCACTACCCAATTTGGTATCAGGAAAGTAAAAGTATTGTGTATCTTGACACGCTAAAATAAATGGCTGAATATTATACCATGTTCGAGATAGATTCACACTTGTAAAGTAAGTGTTTTGTCTTATTTTCGTATGAGACCGAGTGTTGAACCAATCATATTTGAATAGAAATGTTGTATGTCCTCTTGTATAATGCAGAACATAAACATTTGTCAGAATACCATAATAGTCAATGGTGCCTATATCAGTCTCGCATGGAACAACAACACTATTGTTTTGGTAACAATGATACTTTTTACGATCTTCTGTGTGAAACCTATTTCCATTCACAATACAACCTAAGAACTTGAAAACCTCACAATCAAGGCTATATGCAAGAGAACCTACTTGTTAACTAACCTCTCGTCCATTCGGCTAATGTATATAAACCTTAAACCAAGTTTCAAACTCCTCTTGATTCTTAATTCAAATTTGTAGCAAGGCTCTCTCTAGCAATCTCCTCTTTATATTCATTGCATTAAAAATATATGAGATATGAAAAATAACTAAACTATATATGTTACTTCACTTAAGATCAGAAAAAACATACCTAATGTAATCTTGAATTTTTGCGCAATTGTCTAGTATATTCCATTGAGCCCTAGCTAGAGAAACATCATCCAGTAGTATCAACTTGGCGGCTCCTAGCCCATGAGCTTATCGAGAGAAAACAAATAAACTCGTAGGGTACTCAACTAACAAACCATCATAATTACACTCTTCACGGTTATGTCTTGTTTCAATTCCATGTAGATACAAGGAAAAAAAGTCAACCATTTATCTGAAATATATGTCTCTGTAATTGATCCTTCTGAACGTGTTATATTCATCTGAACATGTTATGTTCCTTACAAAATGCTTAAGTTTTTCAAGATACCGTTCAATTGGATACATCAACGAAATTGTACAGTTCCTATAAGCTCAGCCTCTTGAGGTAAATGAACTGCGAAATACACCATAATGTCAAAGAAAGACAGTGGGAATATCTTTTCCAATTTATATAGAATCAAAGCTATATCATCTTTCATGTGAGTCAAGACATCTACTTTTAAAGTCCTAGCACACAATTCTTTAAAGAATATGCCCAACTCGGTTAAAGTTGTAGAATTTTGTTTGTTGGTTAATCCATGAATTACAACAGACAATAAGCGTTGAACGAAAACATAACAATCATGACTCTTCATTCCCACCATCTTACCATCTTCCATGTTCACACAACGACTGATGTTAGATGTGTAGCCATCAGGAAATTTTATCTCTTTCATCCATTGAAGAGAGTTAGTTTTCTAGGATCCTACCAATATGAACGCTACCACCGGCATATATGTAAACATACCACGACTCTGTAGATGCAAATTATGTTGTATGCCCATTGCATGTAGATCTTTTCATACATTTTTATTATCTTTTGTTCTAAGATCTAGTAATACACTTAACACATTGTCATATACATTTTTTTTAATATGCATGACATCTAAGTTGTGCCTTAACTTCAATGTCGACCAGTAAGGACATTCTCATAAGATACATCTCTTGGTCTAATTCAACTCGATCTCGCTATGCTTCAACCTTCTTGCATCCTTTTTAAACGACCTATATGAAAGTTGCGCCAATTGCATAATTAACTCCTCATCTTCATAAAATTCTTTCAATGCTATCCTACTCTCGACAGTGTCATCAAATAAATTCTTTTGCCTTCGCCATGGATGATCTTGAGGTAAGTATCATTGATGTTCCATGTAACATGTCTTTTTGCCAAACTTGAGCCATTTGTATTTGGTATCCTTGTTACACATGGGACACACAAGTTTACCCTTAGTAGACCACCCAAATAGGTTTGTATATGTAGGAAAATCATTTATGTTCTACAAGAGTGACACATGCAATTGAAATGTATGATCTATGGATGTATCATACGTATGCAAGTCGTGATAACATAATTCTTTCATATCTTTAATGAGCAATTACAAATAGACATCTATTTCATTGTTAGGTGCCCTAGGTGTTGGAATAAGTAGGGACAACATCATGAATGATGATTTCATACAACTCTAGAGGGCAAATTATACGAAATTAACATTGCAGGCCACATGCTCATAGTTTCAAATGGGTTGAAGCCATCACTTGCCAAGCCAAGTCGTATATTGTGGGGATCTTCCGCAAAAGAGCTATGTTCTTTGTCGAACTCTTTCCAAACTATAGAATCAATTGGATGTTTTAGATGATTCCTATTGTCTACATGTCCTTACTTTAGCATCTCATTGCCTTTGCAGTATCTTTTGACATAAACAACCATATCAACCTTGACTTAATCAGAAAGTATTGAAAAACCTTTTGAGGTAACCACTTATGCTTACCATCAGGACATTCTTCATAGAACCATCTTGCAGTGTGGCACTTTAGGCATTCATTGACATTAGCATTTTTCTTCCAAAACAACACAAAATCATTCTTAGAGGCATGTATTTTCTCATAGCTAAAACCCATGTCTTTTTTTTACCTATTTGCTTCATAAAACAACCTTAGCAAGCTGACCTACTTAGGAAAATTATCCCTTAACAAGTCAATCAACATATCAAATGAGTTGTACTCACAATTTTTGCATCTATAATACAAAAATCATGACAATCCTTATAAAATTCCTCAAATATATGTGAAAGTCTCTTAATGTTTGATGAAATCACTAAATATCACATGAGTGTGCAAAATTATACGAATTTAATCAACTTATTGATGACAATAATTATCGTCGTCAATAGATTATAAATAATCACCATATTGACGATGATAATTATCGTCGTAATATGAATAGATTACCAATACATTTATATAATGACGATGATAATTATCATCGGTTGTAGATTTATATTCATGACGATAATTATTGTTGGATTCAGATTTATAATTATCATGCATTTTCATAGGTTTTTTATTTCTTTTCTTAAATTTTACCGTACGGATGCAATCTAGATGCATGGTTTTATAGAAATAGATTCTCAGATCATCAAATTATAACGTATAAGAAGGTTCTTTTAAGGCTTAAAAATCAATGGCTCAATTTTTTTGTAAATATGCAAGTATAAAAAATCACATTTCTTGATCTGATTATGGTGATCCAATAGTTTATTCCAAGCAAGTGGACCACACTAAATGCATTTGCAGTGTTTGATTTGCAAAAAAACCTATGAAAATCTTGGTTCATACCAGTTTACATATTTTGTCAGTTTATATATTACAGTTTCCTTGATCCAGGGTAAATAAAATATGTAAACTATCATGCACCAAGATTTTCATGGTTTTTTTTTTTATCTTTTTCTAAATTTCACTATACATATGTGTTCTAGATGTATGGTTTTACATAAATGGACTCTTGGATCATCCGATTATGATGATAAGAAGGATCTTTTAAGGCTTAAAAAACAATGGCTCAGAATTTTTGTAAATATGCAAGCATAAAGAATCATATTTCTTGATCCAATTACGATGATCTAATATTCGATTCCAAGCAAATAGACCACGCCGAATGCATTTGAAGGGTTAAATTTGCAAAAAAAAGAACCTATAAAAATCTCGGTTCATACCAGTTTAGATATTTTGTTAGTTTACATATTCGACTTTTCCTTGATCCAGGGTAACTAAAATATGTAAACTGACATGCACCAAGATTTTTATAGGTTTTTTTTTATTTTTTTCTAAAATTTCACTGTATGGATGGGATCTAGATGCATAGTTTATAGAAATAGACTCTTGGATTATCCGATTATGATGTATAAGAATGATCTTTTAAGGATTGAAAATCAATGGCTCAGAATTTTCATAAATATGCAAGCATAAAAAATCACATTTCTTGGTCCGATTATGATGGTCCAATATTCGATTCCAAGTACATGGACCATGCCAAATGCATCTGCATGGTTAGATTTGCAAAAAAAACTATGAAAATCTTGGTTTATAACAATTTACATATTTCAGTTTCCTTTGATCCAGGGTAACTAAAATATGTAAATTGGCATGCACCGAGTTTTTTACAAATTTTTTTCTAAAATTTCACCATACAGATGCATGATTTTATAGAAACAGACTCTTGGATCATCCAATTATGATGTATAAGATGGATCTTTTAAGTCTTAAAAATCAACGACTCAGAAATAATCAACATATTGATAATGATAATTTTTGTCGTTAATATATTACAGATAATCAAAATATTGATGATGATAATTGTCATGGTCAATAGATTACAAATAATCAACTTATTAACGATGAATATTTGTAGAAATCGCTAAATGTCGCATGAGTTGATGCAACATTCATTTTCTTCATGAGAATTTTGCAAGCATTGTGTCATTTTCTTTCTTAAAACATTTTCTACAAAATTTGTTAAGATTTTTGCATGTTGTCGACTTATAGAGATGCACAATTCCAATATAGCATGTAAAATTCTGTTTTAGCATATATATAAGTGAACTACGCAAACTGGTGATCCCCAAACCCTATTTTTGCAGAATCTAGGGCTTCTTGTTGTCTCCCAATGGTGGTCCCCTAACCTCTTCCTCTCCAGCAAAATTTTCGGCGATGGCTACTTCTGGTGACACTTGATCAACAATTGTCTACACTTCATCTTGTGGTCCTCAACCGGTGGAATCCTTTGAGTTTTTGTAGTAAGGGCATGTTTTTCAGTACGGTGCCAATATTTGCATAAATGGCTCTAAGGTTTTGATGTGGTATTTTTTCGTTAAGGTCATTTTTCTGAATTTAGGGATTTGATATGGTGTTTTTAGAATGACATAAATGGTTAGTTTATGGTTCTAAGTTTTTTTGGTGTGTTTTTTAATTACCATTAAGCACAAATCGATGAATATTGTGTGATTTGATTTTGGTTAGAATATTAAAGTTTTTTATTAATTTACATCAATGCATAATTTTTTATGTTTATTAGATTTAGGATTTTTCTATATTTGTTTTTCTAATTACTGTTAGTCATGAATCCATGAATAATGCATGATTTTATTTTGGTTAGAATATTAAGAGTTTTTTTATCAATTAGCATGCAAGCATAATTGTGATATTTCAGTATGGGAACTATGTAAATCATAAACATAGATTTTTTATGTTTATAATTCATGAATGTTTGTAAAAATTAAGGTTGTGTATGTGTAACATTTTCTGCAAGATGCCACAAATTTCAGTAAATTATGTTAGTACATGTTTATATAAACCGTTGGTTTGTAGAAACAATAAACAACATAATCATGTTTTAACATAAAATTGCAAAACATAGCTTGTTTATACAAACCATTCTAATGAAATTTTATGGTAGTTATTTGTATAAAATACAAGTGCAAGTTATTAAAAAATAGGTCATTGGTACTTAACCATTTTGATACATGAACTTTTCTGAAATATATCATAGATTAGATATTATCCTACATATGTAATACTACAATTGGATTTAGTAAATTTAATTGCATTTTGTTTATTTCAATATTGTTTGTCAAGTAGGCAAGGATGAAATTATGTTCATTTTAATATTGTTTGTCATGCATTTTTAGTTAATTATTCCTTATTTATGTTATTGTAAAAATTTCTTATTCTAATAATTGCAATATGGCACCAAAGAAGAGGAAAAACTCACATCCTACAATAGGCTTCACAAAAAAGAGTAAATGTACTTCAAACACTCAATATGGAATACTTGATGAATGTTACACAGTGGGTCATAGTTCCTATACCAAAACATATAATAAGCTTGCCATCTGGGTTGCAAGGGAGATTGTTAGGTGGACAACAATGTAGGTATCATATGTAATGCATAAAAAAGGCACCCTCATGAGGCTTGAACATAAAATCTTTGCTCAACCCAGCAGTTGGTAGCACTTCCAACAAGACAACAATGACAAGTTTCAAAATGGGCCAAAGATGCAGTTGAAGATTAAAAAAGGGTTGACAAAAATCTTGTCAATATATTAGATGAGAGTGAGGCTGGGTTGCAGAGTGCATGGGAGGTTCCTCTTCCATAGGAGGATGCGAGGGTGGAGAGCAAAGTGGAAGAAAGTAAAGACCCGAAAGTGGATGAGAGTGATGCTGGGTTGAAGCGTGTATAGGAGGTTCTTCCTTGCCAGGAAGATACAAGGGTGGGGAACATAGTGCAGGAGAGTAAGAACCCGAAAGTGGATGAGAGTAAGGCTGGGCTACAGAATGCACAGGAGGTTCCTCATTCCCAGAAGGATGCAAAGGTGGGGAGCAGAGTGGAAGAGAGTAAAGGCCCAAAAATGGATGAGAGTGAGGCTGGGCTGCAGAGTGCACATGAGGTTCCTCCTCTCTAGGAGGATGTGAGTCTGGGGAGCACAATGGAGGAGAGTTCAGACCCGAAAGTGGATAAGAGTGCACATGAGATTCCTCCTCCCTAGGACCCGGAAGTGGAGGGGAGTGGGGCTCCGAGGAAGAGTATGGCTCCGAAGAAGAGGTCGCAGTGGCCAACAAAGTCTGATGCTCATCTAGAGGTATGTTTCTCCTTTGTGTGTAAGTACATGTAACGTCCCTAAAAAATCCAACCATTAAAATTTTTTCAAACCCCAAATTTTGAGAAAATTTTAAAACTTTTAATTTATATAAACAATTCACATGGTTCCCAAAAGTAATATGCCAACAAGTTCAGCTATAGTCACATTCCAACTGTTTCAAATACTAGACGACCCACCTGATTGCAAGCGTGGGTGTATATTAGTCTTCCAGTATCAGATTCAGTGCAGAATCATCCATAGATACAATTTGATTGAGATTATTACTTTAAGGGCTTCTCACATGTGAAAAAAAAATGCAGAAGACAAAATGTATCAAGATTTAAGATAATTGAGAAGTTACATAAAAAATTAAAGTTTTAAACCATATGCAAGAACATAATAGGAATGAAATGACAGAATTTAAAAATGTTATCATTCCAAAATATTACACTTATTTAAATATAAGGATTCAAACAAAAAGTAAAATTTACACAAGTTTTTAATCAACTCAAACTTTTGCCTAATTTCTCCAAAAAATCGTACTAGGTAAGAGTGGAGCCTTGAGCCACATAGCAACACGTGTTTCACTTTAATCCACTACGAGGTTATCTGTAAATATTGTAGGGCATCAATCACATGCCTGTAGGAAACCAAAACTAAACTTGAAAAATGCAATTCAAGTTGAAACGATGCAATCATGTGTAATTTTCATTATTTTAGAAATGAGAGTCAAGAGAATCCACATCATAATAAGAACATGATATTCAATCACATAAACCATTACTCATTTCATGGCATTCATAATTACATCACTTGTATGCATGAAAACTCAAAATCATTCCCATGTTACATAAATGTATGAAACTAACACTTCATAGCATACTCCAAAGTGAAGCAAAAATACAATCTATCATGCAATGTTATCATTCACTTACTTTATGCTCACAAGAAACATGCTCATGTCCAACTTATGACTAAGACATGCATTACTTTAATTACAAATTTACATGTCATTCATCAGACATTTATGCATTTTGCATTCAAATATAATAATGGAACATGTCATATCTTGACCCTTTCCGTGTGCCTCACACACACAAGCACATCACGTGCATCAACTAAGCTCTTGGCTTATAACAAGTCAAATTATATGACCAAGCATAAACATGTCTTTTTCATTCGCAAGTAACAAAATTTATATGCAATAATCATGCAAACTTAAAATTCTCTATATGTTCATAATATATGATTATGCATATGAAAGCAATTATCCTAAAAACCTAATTAATTGTTTCTCTTGTTATTCAAACTCATCTGGTACAAAAAAGGGTATAGACATCTAGAAACAACCATAGGAGTATTCATTATTCTATGTATTTTTTATCACCCTCCTATAGCTTAACTGGTTTTTTTCTGAGCGATTCAACCCTGTAGTACAACGGTTAAGAGAACGGATCCATAGTCGCAGGTCTTGGCCTACGTTAAACCAAAATTGCCTGTGAAAAATTGGGCATGTATCCCTAATTCTGCAGAGCTGTGATCCTACCACCTAAGACTCATTGGTAGACCTATCCCCTAACCTTTATAGGACGGGAACAAGAGACGCCTTTATCCCTTGAAATACAATATGTCCCATGAGGCTTGTATCACCCTTCCCTCTCTCAGGAGGACATAAGATCGAAATAGATCCAGCCATCTCAGAGAGCCCAGCCTTGTTGGTGCCTCAAATTGACCCATGGTTCAGGGTTATCTTCATTATTAAGTCATAGGTCAGAGCCAAGCAATATATTCTCACAAGATAACCCTCTCATGCCCTTATACATTAGTTCAAAAGTCTATGCCACTTTCATAACTTAAACTTACATGCTCTCATGCATGATATCAAAGTTTATGCCACTTGCATAACTTAAACTTACATGCTCTCATGCATGATATCAAAGTTTATGCCACTTGCATAATTCAACTTTACATGCTCTCATGCATGATACAAAAATCTATGCCACTTGCATAATTCAAATTTACATGCTCTCATGCATGATATAAAAATCTATACCACTTGCATAATTCAAATTTGCATGCTTTCATGCATGTTCATAACAAATTTGTATTCACTTTCATGCATGACCCTATCATGTCATGATTCAACTGTACATGCTCAAATGCATGAGCTAATTCTAACATGATTTCTTGCATGATTTAATCTCAACATGCTTTACACAAGATACACTCACATGGGCTATATTATGCACGCATAGATAATTCTACTTTTTTATGCGCAAAACACATCACATTATACTTGCACACATTAGCAGGATATACAAAAAATGTAATCATCACCACAAGCATGATATATTCATTTTAGGCATGTCTTCATGATACAAATTTTACATGCATGGCAAGCTCAATAAAAATCAATGTCATGCAAGCATTTAATGTAGCCAATTCAAACACTGCAATACAATCAACCATTCATTTTACAACAATATCAAACATATACCTGCAACAAACACACTCCAATATCCTGCTAACTACAACCATGTCTAACATGGTCTCCGAACTATAAATGTCAACAATCCTACATATTCACAACTAAGTGTGTGTGTGTGTGCATGAGAGTGTTGCATTTAAGGAAGTAATTAACCTGTGGTGCGCTTGCACCACTTACTTACCACGGGTAGTTACCCGATTTGCATGCTTTTGCTTTTGCTTTTGCATTTTTTTTCTTTTTTTTTTGCATGGCATTTTTAGCCGCATGCGATGCTTAACACTAAGCATCGCGCAATTAGCTCAGCTACGCACCTTCAATGCACAATTATATAAACAATACAATACATTTTTAACATTTACTAGCAATGTGGCTGTGCTACGAAATGCAAACTAACTTTCAAATTTGTATCATACAACATGTATTACATTATAAAATTTTAGTTTACGAATCTTACCTTTTCGATGCAACGAAAAGTGAAACAAAACTCGAGATTCTGAAAGTTCAGTGCAAGTGCTACACAACACGGTCTACTCGTCCCTCTCACAAGGAGAGAGCGCTACAACTGCACACACACAATGACAAACTTATCCAAATCTGATTTCGCACATGAGTTATAGAAAAACAAAATAAATAAATAAATAAAAAGAAAACAAAACACTATATGAAAAAATGAAACTAAAGAATTTCTATAATGAAATGGGAAAAGTAAATAAAAATAGAATAAAATAAAATAACACTAAAAATTAAACTATTTGGTTTTAAAGGTAATACTTGATTCAATTAAAATATTTTCCAAGATTAATCTTATGACTAAAATGCCCTTTTTACAAAACTTATTTCAAGGACCATTTAAAATATGCCCCATTATATTCAAAACACCTCAAAAATGCGTAAATGAGTTTATAATTCATTAAAATTATTAAATCAGATATTTTAGTACTATTTTATTTATAATGATTTTTGAAATACCCATTTTACCCTTCCTTGTCAGGGAGGTCAAATTAAGTGTGCAAAACACACAAAATTGACAAAAAAAAATAAAAACACATTTTAACTCGAATTAAAGCAATTCCTTTATTTATTTTCTCTTAAAATTTTACAGGTTTTATAGTACATAACTTTGACTTTAACCATATTTTTTTATTGCTAAATTCTTAATTAGAGGAGAAATAACTTATTAACCAAATTTGTATTACTTTCGGCACAGCTCAATAGATTTTATGTATCTTATATGCAACTTTATTACATTATAATTATAATATTCATACCTACATTAATATAAAAACATTAGAAATACATAATTAGATGTATATTGTTAAATGTTGTTTTGTTAGCATATGATATATATACGTCTAGAAACAATTTTTCTTAAGTAGAAAACTCTTGTGTTTAGTTTTTCAAATATGAGTTTCTAAAAAATCAGCATTACGAGGTTAATACCTTCAATTTTCTTTTTTTGTGTTTTCGGATCTGGATCAACCTCGAATCAAAATCCTATCATTTTGTTTCTGTAATGTCAAAGCCTGTTAAAGTGATAGGGGCATATCTCTCTCATTGTATGACCATTTTTTATGTTTTTAGGCTCTTATCATGCATATATTTTTCATTTTATTCATCTTTATTTATGCATGATCCATGATAAAATTGCATTAAAAACTCATCTTTATTGTTGTTTTTGAGTATTTGCTTTGAAATCGAATTTTCGAGAAAATTTGCAATTTTCAATTCGGCCCTGCGCTTTTTAGTATTTTGATTAGTTTTAGAATTTTCTTAATTATAATTTAGTTAGAGTAGGACTTACTTAATTATTTTGAATGAGCTTTAAAAAATATTCCTTTGAAAAGCTTCTTTTTCAGAAAGGGACCCTGTTTTAGAAATTGAGAAAAATTAGCAGACTCTTTTTGAAAATTTAGATTTTAACCTAATTAAGTATTATAAATAGGATTAAGAGGGCTGAAGAAGATGTTTTTTTTTCACAGCCTCAATCCCTCCTCTCTCTTTCCCTCTCTTTTCTTCTTCTTACTCCTTTCCTTTCTCTCCTTGCCGACTTCTCTACCTCTTCCTCTTCTTCTTCCTCCTCTTATTCTTCTTGCTTCTAGCCATTTTCGGCGTCGGCAATACAGTCTCTTCGTTGGAGAGATGCATGCATACAACTGGGATCAACCATCTTCTTCTCTCAACCCATCCGTCGGGAATGGATTGTCTGATTCGTTTCTTCTTCCTCTTTTTCATCGTAGATCTAGTTTTGCATCGCATATAGTTTTAGTTGATCATCACATCATCTGCATATTTAGATTAGTTTAGTTTTATTGCATCTAAAAATAAAAAGAAAATAACAAAAATATATTTTGGTTGATATAGCGTAGCTGTTTCTTGATTTATGAATAGAAAAATCTTGATTTAGGTAGATCGATAGTTTTAACATAGGTTTTTATATTTTTTTCTTGATTCTTGGTTAGTTTAGGATTAAATCTAGCTTATAATAGGCTGCAGCAATTTCATTTATGTTCAGTTCTGGTTTTTAGATCACGTAAATAAAAAAATTTGATTAGCCGATTAGTTTTTTTTATCATTTTTATGAAAGTCTGTTTTGACGTCAAGTAGATAGGGTCTTATGTGTTTAAGTTGAAGTCTGAGCTAGTTAAGCGTCGATCGAATATTAGATTAGTTTTCTTTCATTAGATTGCTTATTAGATTAAAAGAAAAAAAAATGGAAGCATAGTGTAGTGTTTTGCGTTATTAGTTTTCTTATCAATAGATTCTTGTTTTGTCTATTAGCTTCAGTGTGTTTATTTATCAGTCTCAGCGTAGTGTTTTATTCAGTCTATATTGAATCTGCATGTAACTTCATTCAGTCAGTGTCGGTTCAGCGTTTTTCTTTTGGGTTTCATTTTATTTTCTTCAGTCACTCATAGTTGGTCTGATTCAGGGTTTGTTATTTATTTATTAGTATGTTTCACATTTTGTTTCTTTTGTTTTTGTTTGTTACGTGATTGATTTCTTTCTTTGTTAGTATATAATATACTAGATAGGTTAGTCAACGTAGTATATAGGTTAGTTGATTATAATATAGTAGATAGGTTAGGTTAGAATGTTGTATTTATTTTGTTCTTCTTGTATTAGACGTCAATAGCATTAATCATTACTTGTTTAAGTTAGTCTTTATTAAATAGTTAGTTATTATTTCCAGCATTTAATTAAGTGGCTTAGATCTAGTTATTAGGTTAGTTTCAATTCAAATTTGGTAATTAAATTAGTTAGTAGTTTTAATATTGCATGTGTCTAATAATGCATTTTGCTTAACTCGGGTTAGCCAATTTTTTTTTCTTAGTTCTTGTTAATTGTTTTTATCAATTTGTTAATATTAGAATAAAGTCATTAAGTAGTTTGTTAGGTTCAATTGATTGCTTTCTTGATCTTTAGAATTAATTAGTTCTTGATTTCTTTAGTTTTTTTAGAAATTAGTTTTGGATTAGTGAGTTAGGTTGTTTTGTTATTTTGTCTTTTAGTGTAGGTTGTTATATTAGTTTGTTCATAGTTTAGTTCATGTTATTAGTTTAGTTTTAGCTAGTTTAATTCTTGTTCTTTCTGGTTTATTTTGTTCATTAGTTATTAGATTTATTGTTTAGTTTTTGTCGTACTGCTTTGTTTCTTGTTTTTGTGTTTTGCAGGAAAGCATTGGAATGTGTGGTAGAGCCCTTTTTGTGCATTTTGAGGTCCCCTCAAGCCCTCAAAAGTGCCCTCAGGGAACCCTCAGAGAATCAAAAGTTCAAGAAAATAAGCATTACCTGAAGAGGGAAGGTAAAAAGGGAAGCAAATCAATTCAAGAGAGACAAGAAGACTCAAGCACTGAAGACATTTTCTCTTTCTTTTATAATTAGTTTTTTTTTTTAATTATTTGAGTTTGTAATAAGATCATTAATTATTGTTTAAAGTCCTTCACAGGGGGCAACACTCTCTTATTTATTTAGTTAATTTATATTTTATTATTGGCAATAAAGAGTAGTTTAGATTGTGTGATTGAATACAAATTATTTCCCATTCCCTGAGATCGACCCAGACTCCACCACTCGTGCGAGCCGGCTTTTATTAATTTTGGTGTCTAACTTTCACTTGATTTTCTTTAAAAATATAGTTTTAAAAAACATTTTCATAAAACTCACACCAAGCTCATTTGAAAGAAAACGAGTAGGGATTCATTTCACATGTTTAGCATGTTTTCATATTCTATCATTACAGTCAATAGTGAAGAATAGTTATTTTAGTGATAGTTTTTTGTTAGAGTGGTTTGTTCTTTTTTATGTTTCTCAGTGATACACAAACTAAAATAAGTGTTTTTAGGCTTGTTGAAAAGTTGAAAAATATATTTAACTCTATTTAGTTTTAAGACAGAGCCTAATCCTTCTCTGAAGCCTTCATTTTTTCAACTCAAAATCAGGTACAAGTTCTTTTCTTTTACGGTGAAACAATCTGCCAATCTACCTTCCCGAAGGCTTATCTCTCCAACCGCTCAACGGATTACTTTGATTCTGGTGGCGTTGGAAAGATAACACTCTTTGTTTTTTGTTGTTTTTTGACTTAAGTGCCCAAAACAACTAGTTTCAGTCAAAACAAGGGTATTTTTTCCCTGTTCAGCATATGTTTTAGGATCATTTTGGGGGCTATATCTCGACACCTTCCTATTGTTTTCCAACATGCAATTCCCTTTTAAAGGTATTTTAATTTGTTGTCTTTCTTCTATTGGGATTTTTTTCAGAATTTGCCAACTTCTATGTTGAAAATAGGTAGCTACATCTAATGTTGTTTTCTAGATTTAAGAGATGTTCGGGAGAAATTTCCTTTTCTTAGATTAGATCTATTTTCTTTTGGATTTTAGAGCCCCGGTTCCCTAAATCCGTGTTTGCATAATGTCATTGTGTGTTGTTTGTGCCTTTGGGTTTCAAATATACCTTTTGGATAAGATTCATATCCAGATCCAAGATCTGATCCATATTGCTTTTTCGCATGAAAAAACTGTTTTGAATACAAAACCATAGCATTTTTTGTGTGATTGACCTTTTTTCAATTTTAGGAAGAAACCCTAGGTAGATTTGGTGTTTCCTTTTCTGTCTTAGATTTTTAGCGTGATTAACATAGAAATCTTTGTCGAGAATCACATGTCATCTAGTCTCTTTTTTTTAAAATATTTTAAACCCCCCAAAAGTTTGGAAGTACAGACTGATTGAGGCATTGCCTGCTTCATGCTTGTTCTTTCCTATTTTTATCCACTCTCTTAGAATTCTAATTGAAGGGCTACTATTTTGTATTTGGTTTTCAAAACCCTATCTTTATCCTACATTTTGAATCTATAGATCCTCCGACTAGTACCAAAAACCATCAATTCGAGTATATCAATGGTGGATCAAGGAGATCGTGAATCGCTCGCTATACCAAGAGCTTTAATTTAGGTATATCGTGAAAGGTCTGGTATGGAGAAAGCTTGTCTTATTAGATTCTATTTGAAGTGACCTTGCAAATTCGTGAAGCTTTTGAGGAGATCTAGGAACCATGTCTTCAAAATCTTGATCTGTGTGTTATTTGATTGATTTAGACTCTTGTTTGTTCGTAAACCCTAAGCCTTAGTTCTGCAAAAATATTCTATGAATTCAAGCATGAACTCAAACACTAAGATAGGTCAGGGTTCCTAGAACCCTAACTAACCTAAGATATGACCCGAAATCTGTCGAGAAATCCAAAGGATCTCGAGAATTGCCATCCTTGATTGGGGAAGATGTATTTCAAGGATTGGGGGGCTTTCTATCTAGATCCCTTGGTCATCTCACAGATGAGGAATTAGATCAACTAGTCAGACAAGAAACAAATCCTGAAGAGGAAGAGAAAGAAGATGAGGTCCAATATGTGGAAATAGACAAAGACAAAGAAATAGCCTATGAACTCTCAGACAGATCCACTTTGGAAGAGATGAATAATTTAAATGCTCCCTTGAGAACCTTGGTGCAATAAATATAATAGAAGTTCTAAAAGAATGACACTCAATTAAGATGGTTCAAGCAGAGTCACATGCAGAAAGTCCATAGTGGCGCGGTCCATAATGTTTAGCTCAAGAAGACTATGTCTATCTGACTTCTAGAAGTCACTGCCAGGATCTTGAATCCTCAACCTAATGAGTATGAAGAGCAGGTGTGAAATTTAGAAGAAGAATAGAAAAACATGACCTAGCAAATGAAGAATGTCAATGGAAAAATAAGGCCCTATGAAATTCAGGACTTTGTATTGGACCAAGATAACAAACCTCTAGGGATCGCTCTTTGAAAGTTCGTAAAGTTTAATGGGAGAGAAAAATCAGAAACTCATGTTGCTCTGTTTCTAAATACCTGCTCTGATTGTCTCAACAATGACTTGGCCTTGATCAGATGGTTCTCCAGAAGTCTTGAAGGAGAGGCCTTGTCTTGGTTTTCAACTCTGGACATCCATCAGATCAGACAATGCCAGCTCCTCATGAACCTATTCATTGAGCGATTTCGATACAATATAAATGCTCTGCCAATAATCAGTCAACTCCATGATCTTAGGCAGAAAAAGGATGAGGATGCTCAAGATTTTATCACCAGGTGGAGATCAATGTATTATCACATGGAAGATCCAATCTGGGAATTCTATTCCATCACCCTCATTATGAACAACTCCAATCAACCTCTTAAGGGCCTCTTAGCTACTCAAAGGTATGAAACCTTTGTGGATTTGACTGATGTTGCCACTTGGTTGGAGTCGCACCTCAAAAAAGGCATGTACGATGGCATTCTGGTAAATACTGGGTCTGAAAATGATATACGCAAAAGGGATAATTCAACATGAAGCTTGGTTAGTGTGGCCAATTCTTGAAGAGAAAATAAAAAGTCAAAGTCCTCCAAGCAAAACCAAGGGCAACTACAAAATTATAGATGACCTAATGATAAAGAGTTCACTGAGATCCAGCAGACTCAATATTAAGTCATGGATATTTTACTGCAAAACAAAGAATTTGAATTGTTTGAAATGTTAAACCCTCCCCAGATGGAATGGACCCAACAAAGTTCTGCAAATATTATTAGGCCTTGCATCATGACACTGAATAGTGTATTCCTCTTAAGCATATAATCCATGACCACATCGACAAAAGTGAACTGATCTTAGAAAATGAAGAAACTCTAGAAGAACCAAATTGCATCCAAAATGTCATGAACTTCTTTAACATCAAGATTTGATTCTCTTATCCATAACATTTATATTGCAGTCATTCATTCATGTCTTCTCATTTGACCCATAAAAGTCTACAAGTTGATCCTACAACAAGATTGTTTTGATAAAAAAAAATTGTAATCTTTATACATTTTATCCAAATTGGGTTTTTCACAATGCATAGATCAGTTGTAGTTTTGCAAAAAGTGTCACTTTGAGTCAATCTTTTAAAAATATGTCTTTGTATGGCTATATTTTGTCTTTCTTGTTTCATTTTGAGACTGATGGTTGGTCATTGACAAGACCTCCTAATTTGAATGACTATTATAACACCTGCAAAAAAAAATTAACTTTTAAATTCAAGTTAAATTTGAATTAAATTCAAGTTAAATGTAGGCAAATATTAAGAGTTTAAATTGAACTAGGAGTCTAGTTAGGTCCATTGTGAGCCATAGATCTTGTATGAGATCATATTTGGTGATTTAAGTTATGAGTTGGTTCAAAAAATATAATTTTTAAAATTAATCGGCCTCTATTTTGGGTTTTCCAACTTGGAAAAAGTTCAGAATTTGGTTGTTTAAAATTGTTTGGACTGTATTTTGGATCCAACCCATTTAGGTTGGACATAATCCATGATATTTGAATCTAATTAGGGATGCATTATATTAGATATAACTTAGGATCTTTTAATCCAATCTAGTTGGATTTGACTCATAGAGTGAAATGCTTTGAACAACATCATTATTGTTTTCATAAAAATTTCAGCTGATTGATGGCTCACCTATTAAATCAAAGTTGACCTTGACATTCCTTATTTTGAGGGCATTGAAATCGACTATCTACACACCCAAATTGGTGTTGATTTAAATGTTTTATTATCGACCAAAGTTCATGCCTAATTTAGGTCAAAAATTAACATTTCTTTGATGTCAACTAAATTTTTTTATCGATCCATGTGTGTACAATTAAATCTAAGACCACCACGATGATCTACATTTTGAGGGCTATTGAATCAACTATTTAAACATTGAATTTTATTGAGTGTTTCGGTCTATAGGCCTCCTAGAAGGTTACCATGTCACTAGAGCCCTAGCCAGGATAAGAAGACCCCACCTTTTTTCTCTAGCTTAATCAATTTCAAAATTTAATTAGTTATGACCCATAATTTATTTACTTGTTTTATTAATAAAAGAAATTAATAGATATTAATATCTTATATTATAGATGAAACTCTTGCCTAGGCCCATCTATAAATATAGGCCTTCATGATAGGGATATCAGTGGACCGTGGCGGGGCGGGGGACAAGGTCTCCACCCCCGCTTTGTTTCAAAATCCAAACCTCCATCCCCGCACGGGGATAAATTTTAACCTCCACCCCCGCCTCCATCTTCGTTTCATGTCCTCCATCCCCGATTCAAACGGGGGCGAGGCAGGGCGGGGGGGCCATTTTCCCTTGGTCTATAGTCATCCCTTGAAGGATTGGGGATGAGGTGGGGCGGGACAAGGCAGGGATTGGGACAGGGATGGGGCAGAGCAGAGGAAAGCGTAAGTCCATCCCCGCCTCCACCCCATTTCATGCCCTTCATCTCCTGTCCAAACAGGGCAAGGTGGGGCGGGGCACCATTGTCCCCAGGTCCACTGCCACCCCTAGATATGCATCTTTCCCTTCTTCTTCCTCCAAGCCATTAATAAAGTCCATACTTCCATTAGAGACCTGTAACCACATTGGTGAAGCTCTAATCCAGCTTGGAACGAGGTAGGAGTGGAGGAAAAAGCGATGGTATTATTGTGAGAAGCCCATTTTTGGTAGAGAATCTCTACTTTTATGCTGCTTGATTTCAGGATGCATTAGCATACCCTCTTTTTAATATATGGCTTGGATATGTATGTAATCTAAGCCTAAAACATCTATAGCTATTAGATCTACATAAAAAAGATTTTTAAAAACCCAAAATGATATTTTGGAAGATCAGTTTTGAGAAAATGATTTGGAAAATACTAGTTTTGAAACCCTAAAAAGCAAAAATCGTGTGAATAGTTTGATCAGTATTTTAGTGGATTATTTAGCATGTATAATAAATATAGAAGAATGGTTTTTAGTATTTTTTTATAGATCTCAATGCTGTGAATTTGTCTCTTGCATAGATATTGGTTAAAAATATGCAAAAATCATTTTCAAAAAAGTTTTGCCAAAAATGTTTTAGGGTTTTGATGTTTTATGATAAAAAAAGTTAATCTGATCATATATGGTAGATTATGACATATATGGCATGATTAAATAGCATGTTATTTCATAAATAATTCATGATTTTATATTATTTTTATGTCTCTTATGATTCTTACATGGATAAGATTGTATTTGAGATATTCTATGAAGGTCTTATGATTTTTGGATTATGTATGTTAATGTTTTAGCAAGATTAGCATATATATGATCAACGATAAGTTGTATGATACTGTAAATGTATTTAGAGCATAAAAAAATTGTGATTATATGAGTTTCACCATGATTTTTGTTCTTGTTTAATAGATCTTGCATGAGTTTGGATCATAGTTAATTTGTCCTCATTTTTTTTTGACCAGTTTTAGAAACAAAATGATATGTCTATGAAAGCGAGGTCAATAAATAAAACTAAAAATACTAGAGTGTTTAACACATTTAGTGAATTTAGAATATTGTTTAATCCTATTTGGTTCAATTTTGAGGCCGAAATGTCCATTGCAATAAAGCATGAATTTTCTGCATTGTCAGCAGAACTATTCAGACCAAATATTTTGAAAGATCTAAAACCTTAATCAAAATAAATTATCAAAAATTTGGGTGAAAGGTAACATGTATAACAAGATTCTGTAAAAAAGATTTTGCCAAAAGAGTTTTCTTTAAATCTTGAGAAATTCTTTAAACTGAAATAAATTTCTGCAGTTGATAGGATTTGTCTGATATTTTATTCTGAACAAGGTTTAGTCCCAAAATTTTCTTGATTTTGTTACAACAAATTTTGCATTTCTGTCTCTCGAACTATGTTCCTATGAAGAGAGGACAATCCCAATAAAATTTTGAGAGTTAAATTCGATTCTTGTGATTTTTTGTCTGTTTTCCAAAATCGGGTTAACAAATATCCAAACTTCACCGTATGGCATGTGCTGATGTCAAGTTGTATTTTATTTTGTGCAGCAAGTTTATTGATATTTAAATGAGATATCGGACTGATATGCATGTTAACTAAATGCATTTCATTATTTATTATATTAGGTATGCCTAAATATCATTAATTAGCCTACCTTAACTATGCACATGCATATTGATTGCATTATTATATTAATTTTATGGTATACACTAATCAAATGCATGCATTGAGTGCCATGGATATTGTTGCATACAAACCTTAATGTAGTCGCATGTTTGCATTGGCACTATTAACAAGAGAGTTAGTTAAGAAATAAAAAATAAAATTAATTCTCTTGTGTCTTATTGAGAGAGTAAGCTTGGTACTGACGTTTCCATGGAATATTGGCTTAGCACGGAAGGTTGTTTTTATCCCCCATCCACTTGACCCGTAACTGAAGAAACTACCACGATTTGTCCGCGATGTGGTAGGTAAGACTCATGAAGAAAATATGATATATTGGATTGCAGGAGTTAGGAACTCTCTTTATAAAATTATATTATCTTTCCAGAGTATGCATAATTGGGGCCTCACGTAGGTTAATAAGATATAATTGTTTAAAAATACAAACCTGGGTCGTACCTCCATAATGGAAGAGTCTGTATTGTACCCACAAACAAATATTGGCAAGTGAAACAAAATTGTGAATTGCATATAGATAGAACATGACATGCATCATTTAAGCAAAAAAATAATAATTGAAGATAAAAACTTATTCATGCATGAAGGACTCACAACACTAGAGTGATAAGTTCATGTATTTCATATAAGTTCATGCATTTCATATATGTTCATGCATTTGGTAAATGTTCATGCATGTGCATAATTTATTGTATTGTTGTAAATCTTAGCATAAATGAATATGCATTAAATTGACATGCTAGCACGATTTTATGTTTATTGTATGCTAAGATATGTGTTACATGATTGATATATGAGATTATGCTTGAATGTATTTTGATATCATTCATTTATGCAATTATGTTATTTCCTACCAGAATTTCATGAGTCTGACCCATTTTATGGGGTTTCAGGTAGATTATGATATGCAACTGCAGAGCGGATGTGGAATGCTTAAGCGGAGTCAAGAGCAAGTATTTTTTTTTTTAGGGATAATTTTGAAAAAATAATTATTATTATCAAAATGCTCTGATATGTATTTTAAACTATTGAAACTGAATTAAATCTTAACCCAACTTGAACAACTATCGGGAAGTAAGTAATGTCTAAAAATTTGTCAACATAGTCATTTTTTGTCAAAAATGATAATATCAACTTCAAGCAAGCGAATGCCAAGTGTCTTCTACTTTGTTTTCTCAAAAAAATGATCTTTCATGCATCAAAAAATTTGTCTTAAGAACTTGCTTCAGGATCACCATGATCGAAATAGGTCAAGTCAAGGCATTTTGTCATGCATTATCACATCATCATCATGTCTTATGCATTTTTTTCATGTTACTAACAAGTTTTTTTTAGTTGACATAATTCTTAGAAACCCAATTGTCTCAATTATCCCACTAGGAAAACCTACACATTCCTATCTTAGGATCATCCTTTAGAGAGATGAATACTAGGTCTATAGGTTGGCCTACGGATTGATGGAGCAATATGATAACTCATTTTGATGAAAACACAAACCATTTTAAACCCAATTTTGTCTTCGGAGGTGTGTTCCTGAAAAAGCATTATTTCATTGCATCCTATCAAAAGTAAAAAATGTCTTGTCTTTTGGATGCTTTTGCGTTAAAAAGCTTGTCATTGTCTTCATCTTTTAAAAAAAAAGTCTTCATCTTTGTCAAAATCATCACCCACCTTTTACGCAATTTCTAGTGACAAGACACTTGTTTTGTCTTCATTTGACCTCGTTCAACAAGACTTTTCGCTCATAATATTGAGTTAAATATAAACCCCTCATGTGAAACAAGGTACTAACTTAGTTTGTAGTCCAACCATTTTTTGTCAGACCTCTCTGCATATCAGTGTTAGGCACCGTAGAGAAACACTCTTGTTGAGTTGCATGCACGTCTTTATCTAATGTCAACCATCAATGTAACACCCCGGATTTCCAAAACAAAGCTAAGTTAAAATTTTCATGAATTTCTTTTTTTTTTTGCAGCGGAATTTAGAAAAGCTTTTAGCAGCGTAATCAGACGATAATGAGTCGTTAGTTTTAGAAAACTCCGAGTACGTTGCAGGTATGTGGCCAAGCAACTCATTGACCACCAAAGTGTTCCATTTTATCGAAAACCACATGTTTATTACAACACTACTGCTTAGAAAAGCAGTGTAGGTTCAATAAAAAGGAAGCAGTACAACTCTGTATAGAGAAACCCTGGAACTCGATGCCGCCTTGCTCCGCATATCGCCACGCAGGTACAACACCTGAAATCTCCATAAAACGGGGTCAGAACCACTGATGGTCTGGTAAGCATGCAGTCATACATCCATTCAACTCAAGTACGATAATGACCACTCAGGGTCGCAATGCGCAATAGCGACGCTCAAGCCTCCAAGACTTAGCATATATCGCAAGAGCCTCCGCAGGGCTATGAGTTGAACATCCGCTCAAGTCTCCATGACTTAGAGCAAGCCTTTTTAGGGCTGTGGTTTGAATAACCACTTAAGTCTCCACGACTTAGCCATGACCACTTTCGGGTCTCAAAGTGATGTCTAGCTCAAGTCTTCATACTTGGCACATCTGTATCCCACGCACCTAAAGACAGCTCCTCGAGCTTCACTTAGTCGTGCGGATACAACACGGGTCTTTGCCCAGTCGGTCCAGTAGTATACCGAACATGACACCTTCACAAAGGTTATGCAGGACTGACTCAACGCGTCATCCACTCATACATTCAAAGCATCGTTGTACCTAGAACTAATGCATTGTTTCGATAATTAACCGCTCCCGCCTTTGGTACGCAGGTAGAGCTATTGTCCGAGCATCAATGCGACGTTCTGGGGGTTGATTATTCTATGTATTTTAGATACCCCAGAGGCCTGTTGACCCTATCCATAGTAGGGCAGTGTGTTTCAACTAGGAGAACCCTATTAGGCCCATATTCGGATGCATCCTCTACTTGGAGTAGTTGGGTTCAATCCTTAGATCTTAAGGATAACCACGACCCCAAAACCCATGAGTGACTGAGGCCATCGTGGACTCTATCAGGTCCAAAGTAAAATACATGTCACTCAAGGCTGTACCATCACTGTCATTCCACAGTGAGCATAATTCCTGAAGGGGTCTGCCAGTCTTACAATTACTTGGACAGAATCTGCATGCCATTTAGGCAGCCCGTGCTTTTAGCACTACGGGAGTATGTACCCGACCCCATTCAGTCTGCCCCAACACAGTCATTACTGAGGGGGTACCCCTAACATGATTTTCAACCGCGGGGTATGTGCGACCTTAAGTCTTATTCATATGCATGCAGAACACCGCTCTTGGCACTTCGGCCACCATAAGCATCACACCTCTTTGGGTGGAAACAACACACTCTGGCTCTTCGACCTTTACGAGTCTGGTGGCGTAACCGTTCTCAATGAGCATGCATATGACTCGATCTAAATAGATCGGCTACTCGGCGTATTTTTACGCGACGAGTACAAACCTAGCCAAGGTGCAACCTCTACTCCGGCTCAGCGGCCCTTACAAGCAAGGTGCCCTTGTAGGCACAAGGATACGAGCCGATCTGGCATCGTTTCATCAACGGACATCATTATGCCGTTCAACTGGTTCCGGCAGCTCTTCTGCCAACCATTTCGTCAGCACCTCCCCTGCTCTATCGGCAGCGGTGCGACGAACCCTTCTACGTTTGTAGAAGGCAATACATGAACCGGGTAGCACTCTGCTATATGTCAGAGTATCCTGCTATGTTCTTTCTGAGCTATTCTTAGCTTCTTCAGAAATTTCAGCAGCACTTCCTCTCTTTTACGGAGAAAGCGTAAGTTTCTTTTATCCATTTCAGCGGCATCTCTCCTCTTTGGTAGGAAATCGCCACACTTAATTCGGGGAAATGGATGCGCACCGTTGTGCGTACTTTGCATTCATCAAGGTTGCAGGAACTCTGGGCCATAGCCAGGCCATACGTAATTGACTTAGTCTTTACGTAAAGAGCATTTTGCCAAAAAGTGAAGCCATTCCAATAGGGGCTTCATTCGTCAAGCAGAATCTTGAACGAGGAGCGGTTAGGGAATCGTATTGGCGATTTAGAGTTTGGTCTCCATTTTGAATGCTCATTTATGAGCCATATATGTAGTATAAGCAGAAACCTGTGCTTTATACAGCGGCGACGTAAAGAAATGCATATACTATTATTCAGGGTGTGTAACTGAACGAAATATTCTACATATATAACAAAACAGAAGCCTTGGCATCGTTCGACGTGACGGTGTAAGTAAATACATTGCAGAAAGCAGGAGCCTTGGCATCGTTCGACGCGACGGCATAAGTAAATGCATAATCGGAAGTGCAGTAATCGGAAGTGCAGAAAACAGGGAGCCTTGGCATCATACGACGCGACGGCAAAGGTAAATTACATAGCGTGTGCGATATAGGACGCGTCGGTAGAATCAACAGATATACACCTAGATCCGTATCCAACGATAGTTACGAGGCGAGCAGGTGAACACCGAAGTGTTCTGAAGGGCTCAACCAAGAACTAGGGCGAGATACCATTTTAAAAACGCATATACTGCGTGTTTGAACATAGATATATCCGACAATAGTTACGAGACGAGCGGGTGAACACCGAAGTGTCCAAAAAGGGCTCAATCAAGAACTAAAGCAAGATACTACTTCAAAAAGTATATTCTATATACAAACAATCAAATACTTGAGAGAGATGGATCAACAAAGCGAACTTACTTCAAATCGTGGAAGAAACGGCTCCGGGTTGCTTCTTTGTCTTCGAGCCTTCCTTCGAGAGGTCAGACTAAGTCAGATGAAGCTGACTTAGTTGAGAAAGAGGTAGAGTAGGTCAAGCTACTCAACCTAAGTGGTTTGAACCAAACAGGGTTCGGTCCAAGTCAACTGGGTTCAGCAGGTTAGAGCTCAGCTCAAGTAGGCTAAGTCTGGGTTCAGAAATCCAAACCGGAATCTGGATAAAAAGGGACTTTGACTTTGACTTTAAACCCAACTAGGTTCAAGTCAAGTCAACTAGGTTAGGACTAGGTCAAGTGGGTTCAGACCCAGGTCAGGTGAGCTAGGACCAGGTCAGGCAGGCTCAGACCAGGTCAGGTGGGTTCAAGCCAGGTCTGGTGGGCTCAGAATCACTTGGGCTCACTAGGGGAGGTTTAGGAGAGAGAGAGAAGGCAAGAGAGAGAGAGGGGGTCGAAATTATGAGAAGAAAGAGAGTGGGGAGGGCTATTTATAGCCCAAGCCCACCTCCTCTTGGGTTTTTCCATGCCCCTTTTACCCCTGAGCTATATTTTAATTCCTGGAGGTTCCTTTTGAGGTGGAGCCCACTAGATATTTCCATAGGATATTTTGTGGGTCCCACAAGATATTTTCTGAGGAATATTTCTGTGGGTCCCACCAACATTTCTGTGGGTCCCGCAAAAATTTCGGGTTTTCGGTGATTTTTTTCCGAAAAATTCTGAGTACGCCATTCTCTTCGTATTGACGTAACTAAGAAAGTTGGCTCGAGGAAATCCTTTGATTTCGTTTAGGTAGAAAGTTATGGCTTCTAGAGTGTTTGAGCATATATTCGCAAAGAGACGAATATCTTAAGTATAACTGGCTCGTACAAATCGATCTGATTCGTATTTTGGGTTCAGGTGCTATTTTTACTTGAAAATACCTCGTGAATTTCTTCAGAAAGATACTGAAAAATTATGGGTCTTACAATCAAGTTGTCTATGTCTTCTGTCAAAGATCTCTTTTTGAAAATTCTTTGTCAGAGCCAATCTTTCTCTCTTTTTAAAAACCCGTGTGTCTATTTTTTTGTTACCGATCAAGCTTCGCAAGCTCAATAATAAAGAGGGGCATCTGTAGACACTCAATTTTTAACTAAGATGTTTTTCACTACAAAAAATCATATTTTCTCATTTTTTATCTATTTTTGTCCCTTCAAAATGACCTATCTCAGGTTTTTCACCAACAAAAAACTTGTAGAGGACATTCTTAGCTTGGCAACACATAAGAAATTATCTCAATCTGACATTAGAGTGGAAAGTTATTGCTAAAATACCATTCTCTCACAAATGACAACCCAACTTGTCGTTAGACTTCAAATTATTGTCAGATTCCCTTTGGATTGTCACCATTGCTTAAGAATTGTCGTCAAAGCTTTTCAGTTATTACCATTAACTTTGAGTTGTCGTCAGAGGGACCTCACATTTCTGGAAGGTAATGTCATCCACCTCTAACGACAACATGAGTTGTCGTTAGACCCCTTAAAGTTGTCACCATTGTTAGCCCTACCAAGAGTTGTCGTTAGAGCTTGACATTAACGATAACTTAAGTTGTTATTAGAGCTCACTTGTCATTAAAGCTCAGTTATCGTCAGAGCTTTGTTGTCGTTAGCCGCCTTTTCTAGCATGCCTCTTGAGCAAGATTTTCCCTCTGGGCCTTCCAAAACAGAAAGGTAAGGCCACCCCCTCTTAAATCCCCTTTCCTTTGCGGGAACCTTCATCCAAGGCAATAAAGCGCAGATCTGATCTTGTCCGTCTATTGAAAACCAACCCCCTAGCAACCATCCATCTACATAGATCCCGGATATGCAAGATCTGCATAAAAAACTATAAATAGGGATGCATTCCCCCCTATTTCATCATCTGGTCTTCATAACTCCTACCATTGTCACTTTCCCAAAATCCTGACAGGCTCAAACCTAGCCTAGCCGACTACTCGAGCCCACTTGACCTAGCAGACCAACCTATTCTAAACCTCCGTTGTGCCTAGCCTAGGATTCAGATCCCTAGTCTCACCCCTCTTTAGGAGCCTGCGCCCAGCCAAAGTGTCGGCAGTGCTCTCTTGCGCTTGTCAAACTGTAGAAAGGGCTACCCAAGTCCGATGCGAAATTTGGTTTTCATTTTAAATCTATATTTTATTTATTTGATGCATTTTGTTTGTATTTTGATAATCTAATATGTCGTATTTTGCTTGCCTTGTGTTATTTTTGAGTTTTGGTGGTTCCCACCACCAAACTCACCTTTTTTTTAGGATTCATGAACAAGGTATGAATCTCCACAATGCTTCTGCTCTAAAAACAAGGATGGAAGAGTTTTTGGTTAGACTGGTCTTTGCTCAATAGAGGAGGAAAGGCTCTTTACCTTGAAGAATGTACCCCATAATTTTCTCAAATTTAGATATAATTTTTTGAACCCATGCATAGAAACAAATTTTCTTGAGTAGAAAACTCCTGTTTTTGATTTTGCAAAAACAAAGGGGATCCACATACACTACCTTTGAAACACATATTTAGTTGCTCTTAGAGCAATACAATTCATGTAAAGTGCATGACAATGACAACATTGTTCTTGTAATGGCCAAAGACTTGGCAATTATAGAGAATGTGATCCTAGATCATATACAAATCTCAATCATTCTAAATAGCCTACCAACTTCATAGAAGATTGCCACTACTGCTCTTAGGCTAAATTCTAAGAATTTGACTATAGAAGAGTTAGCTGCTTAATTAAAAATAGAGCAACAACATGTAAAAAAAAGATAAGAAAAGTACATTACTCATTGCTAGAGATGCTTCTAGTGATAGTTATGGACCGGCTAGGCACCCACAATTTAAGAAAAAATCATTTAAAAAATTCAATAATTTTGATAAAAAATAATTGTCCAATATTTCGTAAGTCACAAGAAACTGCCTCTCAAGTAAAATGCTTAAATTGTTAAAAACTTGGGCACTTTAAAAGGCATTGTCGAAGTAGTCAGAACAACAACAAGAACAAAAATGATGAGCAAAAGGAAAGATGTGATATAATATGTGTGATATGAAAGTGCTTATATGTTGACTATGAGCTTTTTGGATGGTGGGTGGACTTGGGAGCAACACACCACATTGCCAAGAAGAGTAAGGAAGTGGTAGTAAAGATAAAAAAGTACAAACCTGGGGAACATCATGTGTATATGGAAAATAACACCTACTCTGATGTTATGGGTGTCAATATATATTGAAAAGATGTTTTAGGCACCAATGTTTTGCTTATTGATGTACTATTTGTGCCTTCCATGTGATGAAATCTGGTGTCTGTTCCTGCCCTAGTTTGTAAGAGATTGAAGTTAAGTTCCTTCGAGGTAAAGTGACTATTGGTAAGTATGGTCGAGTTAAATTTGAAGGTCGCTTTGACCAAGATTATGGACTTTTCAAACTTCATGTTTCTAACATCATTAAAGTTGCTTTATCTTTTGTTTATGATGATAGTGTTCTTATTGTTGATGTGAATGTTTGACACTATAGACTATGACATATTAGTTTGAATAAAATGAAAAAACTTATTAAACTAACTTTATTATGATATTTCAAAGAAACATCATTTCATAGATGTGAATCATACATTAATAAAAAATGATAATAAAACCATCTTCAGCTGAAGTAATTAGAGCATCCAAATTATTAAAGTTCATCTATTTAGATGTTTATGGACCATTTAAGATGCAAACTCATAGAGGAATGCAATACTTCATGACTTTCATTGATGATTTTTTGATATATAGTTATATATCTTACATTACATAAGTCTACAACATTAAAGAAATTTAAGAAATATCAACAAGAAGTTAACACTCAACTTAGAAGAAATATCAAAGTTTTGAGGTCTGATCGAGGAGGTGAATATGCCTCAAATGATTTCTCAAAGTATTGTAAAGTGTATGGAATTAAACCACAAACAATACTTGAAGCACCTCAACAAAATGATGTGACAGAAAGATACAATAGAACTCTTCTAGACATAGTAAGATTCATGCCGTCTTATGCATCTTTGCCCAATGCATTTTGGGGAGAATCTATCTACACAACTACTTATATTTTGCATAGAGTTTCATGTAAAGTTATCATATATACACATTATGAATTATGATTGAGAAGAGACCTAGATATAAGTTATCTTTATAGATAGAATTCTATAGCTCATATAAAAAATATAGAATGCTCAAGAAGCAAATTGGGCAATAGATCTATAAGATATTTTTTATGGGATATCCAAAAGAATCCAAACATTATAGATTTCATCATTTTGATAAGGGTTTAATTGAATGCAATGATGTTGAATTCTTAGAAGAACAATATATGGATCTAGGCATTTCCAAAATCCATGAATATGATCAATTTAATCTCATATGTGACTTTGATGATCCTTATAAGTAGTTAGGCAATGATGAACCGACTGCTAGTGATCCTTCTCTTTCACATCAAACACTCATCGGCCACAAAACATCAAGAGTTTCTCCTTTATACGTAAATGACTTATGTTAATTTAGCAGATGAGTTGTGTTACTTAGTAGATCTTGATGACATGGTAAATAACATGTCTATAGTGAGACAATTGACTCACATGAATCAACAGACTTGATAAAGGCCATAAATGAAGAACTTGAGTCCATAGAGAAAAACCAAGTTTGAGAATTAACATATCTAACTGAGAGAAGAAAAAACATTGGGTGCAAATGGATATTAAGAAAAAAATAAAAGTTTGATGGTAACATAGACAAGTTTAAAGCTATAGTAGTGGTTAAAGGATGTTGTTAAAGAGAATGATTAGACTATGTTGATACATATTCACTAATTGCAAAATTTGTTTCAATAAGAATAATATTGGCCATTGCAGCATATTATGATTTAGATCTACATTAGATGGATCTTAAAATCACATTCTTAAATGGTGATATTAAAAAAAATATTTTTATGAAACAATTTGAAGGCTATATTGTTAAAGCCCAAGATGATAAAGTGTATAAGTTGAAAAAATTTGTATACAGGCTTAACCAATCACCGCATCAATGGTATTTGATGTTTCACAAGGCAACTACTACACTTGGACATGCAACAAATATACTTGACCACTATGTTTATGTTTGAAATAGTGGGAGTCATTTTTTCATATATGTGGATGATATTCACTTGTTTGGAAAAAACAACAAGACTGTCAAATCCAAGTCATGGTTAAATTTTTTATTTGAAATGAAAGACATGAAAGAGACATCTTACGTTTTTGGAATAAAAATTACACGGGATAAAAAATTTAAAGTTTTGAGCTTAAGTCAAGAAAGATATATCGATCACATACTCAAAAATTTAGAATGGGTGACTGTAATTAGTACTCCTATAGCTAAACTGGTCAAATTAAATAAAAATGATTGCCTAAGTGGGTGGTAACACACTTGGATCATTTTTTATAGAACGGGGTCTCTTGCTCGAATAAGCAATTGTCCATTAGCTATGATCAGGTTTGTTTACCCTGTGGTAGAGGTGGTTTGAGTAGTAAGTCATGTAAGAAGCTCTTGGGCATTAGAGCAGAAAGATTCATGGAGACCTTCTTGTTGATGTAGTGCGACACTGAAGAGGACAATAATGGTTTATCTTGGTTATGCAAATTTGCGTAGCTAAAGTATTGTTGACCGAGTACAGAAGCAAGATGTTAGCAGGATGATATACTTCACGAGTGGAATCCTGAAAGCTCTTGGGCACACTCTCCCATCTAGTCTGGTTGGTGCAATGTATGTTCAATTTCAAAAACTCTTCCAAAATTTTCATTTTTGATGGGTCGTCAACTATGCTTTTGTTTTTTTAAAAGACAAGTTGGGGTTAGGCGGACCCCTACTAGTAGGGTTGCACATGAGCTGGGCTCAGGCTAAAAAAGCTCGACTTGCATTGAGCCAAGCTTGAAAAGTTATGTACAAACTTGGCTCAAGCCTAGCCGGGCTCTACTTGAGCCGCATTAACTTACATTTTAAAAAAAAATCGATTGCATAGTGGGTAGGATTTGAACCCAAGACCTCTTGCATACACAATATACATGTTACCTACTTAGCTAAAAGTAGGTTTTGTGATTAAATGTCAACAAAAATTGTAATGCCCCAAAATTTTTAACTTGTAAAAAAATCAGAAATAATTAAATTTTTTGTAGTTAATCCTTTTTCAGAGTTTAAAATGTTAGTACAACAGAATAATTTATTGAAAAGATCAAGTTATCAATCTCTAGGCAAATTACAGGTGAAGTATCCAACAAATGGGATGGATCCCCAAATGTCCTGAATTTGGGTCTACATCTCCATACAAGTCATTCAACCCATAATGATTCAAAACAAATATTTTTTATTGAAATAGTTTACACAAAAGTCCATAAACAAAACACCGACATGTGTCAGTAATGAACAAACAGAGTAGATTCATGACATCAACGCATTATCATGCCATCGGTTGTAGCAGTTGTCTACTCATGACATGAATCCTATAAAAAGGGTTCAGACTCATGAAAGCCTGATAGGTAACAACAATGTCTCATAATTGTAAAGAACAAATATATGTATGATAAATAGTCATATGTATATTACTCACATCAATAATACATGCAATTTGAATGATCTCTAAATTTGTATAAGCAGATCATCATTTTTATTCAAATTAATAGTGTGAGTACCAGGACTTTGTTTTGATATTACCCTACCTGCGGATACTCACAGGAGAAAAATATAGAGACAGACTAAGACCATTCAGGGGTTCATTACTTCATGTATTTTGATACCCTGGATGCCTAGTTGAATCCGCTCTAAAGGGGGTGATGTAATGACTGAGACATAATTCTCCATAGGCTACTTGTTTAGATGCATCATAACTTCTCTAGAAGTTGTGGGATCTACTAATTAGGATAATAATTGGTAGCCTGTCATCTAACTCTGATGATTGGGGACGTCAAATCATTGTCACTCAAGGAGCATAGTTATTTGACAACAATATCCATCAAAGTTGTATCTCCTATCTTCTCCTGATAGACCATAAATGTGAATGAGCTAATGAGTCCTTTATTATTAAGAGGATTTACCATATTTGCATATGTCTTGCTTCTGTATGCATCATCCACCCATTCTAGGTAGCCACCCATATTTATATTTTTAATTCAACCCATTCACTATTTTTTGGTCATTTAAATTGATCGAGCATCTTACCTCCGAATGCGATCTCAGTTTTTTCATGATTCAGTGTATTATTGCATCCCAAGGTTTGCCATAAACCTCAACTCTTTCAGAGCATAGTGCATTGTTGCACTGCGAGGTTTGCCAAAAACCTCAACTCATTCATCAGTGTATGGACATGTCTCACATGTCTTTATAGTATGGAAGTAATGATGAATCAACCCGATTTTCAAAAGAATTAATACTATTATATTCTTTAAAACCCACAAGGGTATACAAGAAAATTATCGCTATAAAAAATGTTTTTCTGAACCTCACTCTTAGGTGAATCTAGGTTAATCCCAGATGCATATAGGAGAACTTGATGCACAGGCGACCAAAGTCCATGTCACTGAAGTTTCGTATTCGCTTAATCACAAAAGATTTAGTTGTGTATATCTGAATCATCATTTATAATAGATTCAGTTGCGTATATCTGAATCGTATCAACCATTTACTCTTTGAAACAACTTTTTAAGTTCGAACCTCGCACAATTTATCATTTTGTAAAGTCTGATACTTAAAAATGTCTAAGGCATGTGAACGTAAATTATCATACACATATAGACGCAAGTCTTTTAATTATTTTACAAATTATCAGATGTGTGTGAACATATAATTTCACACACATGTGAACGTAAATGCCTCATTTATTTTGCAAAACATCGAATATGTGCGAGCATAGGATCTCACATATATACAAATCTAAATCTCTTAATTATTTTGCAAATTATCAGATATGTGTGAGCATAGGATCTCACACACATGCGAATGTAAATCTTTTAATTATTTTGCAAATTATTGAATGTGTGCGAGCGTAGGATCTCGCATGCATGCAAATATAAATCTCTTCTTTATTTTGCAAAACATTGGCTGTGTGCAAGCGTAAGATCTCACACACATGCGAATATAAATTTCTCATTTATTTTGCAAAATATTGGATGCGTGCGAGCATAGGATCTCATACACATGCGAACATAAATTTCTTCTTTATTTTGCAAAACATTGGTTGTGTGTGAGTGTAGGATCTCACACACATGTGAATGTAAATCTCTTGATTATTTTATAAATTATCGAATGCGTGCAAGCATAAGATCTTGTATAGATTTATTTTGTAAATTATTGGATGTGTGCGAGCGTAGGATTTCACACATATGTGAATGTAAGTCTTTTATTTGCATTGCAAAATATTAGGGCATGCAGACATAAAGTCTCGTATATTCATTTTGAAAAGAGAATTAATGCAGAAGTATGCAAAATTACATACTTTAAATAAATGCATGTATAATTTAATTTATATCAGGAATATGCAAAACAACATGCTCTGAATAAATATATATGTATATATAATTACACATATAACAAAGCATCGTATGCCAAAAGACCATCATAAATAAAGCAAAAATATACAAAACTGCATAGTTGAAATAAATGTGTAATTTAATTAAAGCAGAAGTACACAAAACTAGGTACTTTAAATAAATGCACATTGAGGACATCACCGTTGCTGCTAGAAACAAGTTTCAACAATGACTGATGTGTTTAACATGTTTAAAATAGGTCTATCTATGTGGATCCAATTCTAGACCCGATGTGTTTTAACAATTTGGATCTCTGTTAGATCTAACTTGTTTTAAGATTAGATCCATCTAATTGTTCCAATCTTAAGTCTTAAGGGTTTTGAGTAATCTTGATTTCTTTCCAGATTTGACTCAAACTATTCTAAACCCGGACCGGGTCCATCAAATGGATCTGTCCTTATTATGGTGTTTTACAAATTTAGATCATTCTCTGGATCCAAACTAGGAGATCCCCTATCAAGAGCCAAATCCAAAAATATTTTGAAAACCTCATGGGTCTTAAATAATTTGTTAAGATTCAAAATCTTTATCGATAATTTAATTGTAAGTTATTTATTTAAAAAACCCAGGATAATTCCTTTGTTATTTTTGAAAAAATCTAGAAAATTGTAAACTTTACAAAAACAATACATATCCTAAAATTAGTCCATATGACATAACTAGACAAACTTAATCTGGCTAATGGAGCTTAATCAAGCTTATAAAAAGTAATACATACTGAGTCATGTTTAAACGAGTCGAGCCCGAGCAGATCGGCTGGTTGTGCAGCCCTACCTACGAGACCAACAGCCGCCCCATGTGGGGGAGGGATTCGATCCTGGGCCTTCTTGACACATGACCCCGCTTATCACATGGGACCTCGGTGGTCGTCGACCATGTTTTGGCATGATTGGTGGGCGGAGGAAGGACTTTTTGCTGCCCTTTTCCCAGCAAGTTTTAGAAGGGCCGTTTTGGCAGGTTTCAGATCCAAATCAAATATGACAAGGGCTATGCTGCCGTATACGTTTAACATCTGGCCACCATCCTTTCTCCAACCGAAGCCCAAGCGCTGCTTCCGCGCATGTGCATGACTGCTAAACTGTCAAACCCATTGTCCGAGGGAAGCGATCAACAGTAGCAGGCAAAGCACCGCACCCCTCAGCTGGGGCGAAGGAATGGGAAGGACGATGGAGTGGGCGGCCCATCCAGAACATCTGGCCGGCATCCCGCGGAGACTCATCTTCGCGGCGGTGGGTGCGTTCTCGAAGGTCGTGGCGACCTTCCTCAACTCGACGTCCGTGTACAACGGGGACACCCTCCTCCACCTCGTCAGGCACAGGCCCCCCGGCACGCCTTTGCTCACCGTCAGCAACCACATGTCCACGTCTCTCTCTCTCTCTCTCACATGACACCACCATCACCTCAAAAACACCCAACTCTTCCTCCCTTCTTCTATATTCAAAAGAAACCTAATCAAGTTAAAAACGTAATCGTGTGGTAGGTTGGACGACCCACTTCTTTGGGGTTTCAAGGGTTTCCCATCCACGGACTCGAGGTTAGCACGTTGGGCGCTTGCAGCTGAAGACATTTGCTTCAAAAATTCCATCTTGTCATATTTTTTCCGCATTGGTAGGATCTCTCGCTCATCTGCTGCTTTTTGCCTTTTGTTTTGGCGGTCGCTTTCCTCTTCTAGAGAGCATAGATAGATAATTTTTTTTTAATTCACAAATAAGATTAACAAGAGGTTGGTTGTTAGCAACGATCTGGAGAACAACAATAAAAAACCATGTAAAACATTAATAAGCTCCAAAGTGAAACGAAACGAGAAAGCCACGAAAAAACCAAATGAAGAAAAACGGGGAAAAAAGCAGATTCGAATAAATAATTGATACATACATATACACATAATAGAAAAAAAATGCAAACTATGAAATAGAAAATGCCAATAAGGAAAGCAAGAAGAGGAACATAACCCACAGTTTAAAATAGGTTTCCTCTTGTCGTTGTGGCCTTGCCCCAATCGCAGTGCCTCTTCTTTAATGAACGTCTTGTTTTGCCTTATGATCGTCCAGTTCCTATAAAACCTTTCACTAAAATACCCCTAGAAGGGGGTAAGGCTAAGCGCAGGGAAAAGTGTTTTCCAGGAAATGAGAACTATTAGCCCCACACAGGGTTTGTGAACGATAATGATCCAGGAATATCCGGCCTTCTGCCAAACATGATCTATTAAACTCACAATTCGTTAGATGCTTTTTATGAATGTCAAGTAAGTATGAGTCAGACTAAATAGAATTTGATCATTACTTAGAATTCTCTTTCTTCATCATCAATCAAATCATTGTTGGGGACTAGGATTCTATTTGATCATCAATCCAATCACTGTTCACGTTTTTTTCTTATCAATGAATAGATCTCTTTACTTGTATGACTTAGATGTCTAGTATTTCTAGAAAAAAATGATTGGATTGATGGGATTTAGTATGATACCTATGACATAGATGATATCAATGAGATTGATATTCAAATCTTTCTTGGTAGAACATATTGATTTGACCCTGAGCTATTGGGCGCAAGTGCCAAGTGGAATGGAAAAATCATCGTAAGACAAAAATAGACAATAAAATTGTTGGCTATCACTTTAAAAACAAGAGATTAAGATTTAGGTCTCATAGGAAAAGAAAACACTTACACCCACTCTGGAGTAGGGTAACGGCGTTTAAGAAAGGGTGTATGTGCACGCATGCAAGCTTGCGAGAAAGAGATTAGAAGAAAATTTTGATATTTTAGGAGTGTGTGTGGGTGTGCGAGCATATGCATTTGTGCAGGTTGGTGTGTCCCTCTGTGCTTGTGCACACATTGTGTGCATTGAAAAGGATTAGATGGAAAAATTCGATAGTGTAGGAGAGTGTGTGCACGTGTCTGTGTGAGCTTATGTATGCGTACTTTGCATGTGTGCACACGTGCTATTTAAGATGACAAGGAGTTCTTTCAGAATTCCATCTTTCCGATTTTAGTTGGTTAAAAAACCCCACATCTTATGGAATTTTAGATATTTTCTGTTCCATTGTATTTTAGGTCTGTGTTTTTGTTTTGTTGTTATTGTTATTATTATTATTACTACTGCTACTTATCATCATCGTCATCATTATTAATGTTTTTAACAGCCTCTAAACAACTCTTGTTAATAATTCATTACATTACTAATAGCGTGCTATTTTTTAACTTTTAAAAGCATTCTTCTTATACAAGACATGTTTTAGAGATACGACAGAAATGTATCTATGTAATTCATATGCTATAGACACTTTGTGCTTAATATGATCCAGGAACTCCCCATAAAGGAAAAGGAAAAGGACTTTATCAGGGAAGATATGACTTGAGTTTTCTCATTCTACCAGAAAAAGTAATTTTATCATATTTTGTGCTAGTAAGCAAGACAAAATGCTCTCTTGAAACGCCTATGATGTTTGGTGACAACACATATTTTTAAACCTCTTCCTCCACATCATATACATGATGAGCTATGATAACCTTAACCAACTTGTTGGCCTATGGGGACATCAATCTTCCATGCTTTTGTCATAGAAGATTTATCTAGGACATGGCATGTTATCTATTATCAAAAAGAGTAAGAAGGTTGATGTATTGACCTCATCTTGGCCCTGAAAAAACTGCTGCTAGACTCGAGCTTGCGTCACATGAATTCATTTAAATCAATAGCTTATGCGACCTTTATGACTGTAGAAGTGAGAAGGTTTTTCTTTGTAATTATCACACAAGCAATATAGTGCAATCTTCATCATCACCTATGTGTCATCACTTTGGTGATCCCGGGTATCAATTATTTCAATTGACTGCTCCTCTTTAACCTTTGTTTGTGATAAAAACAACATATGAACTTTGGTTCTTCTTGAGTGCTATCCACATTCTTTTTTCTCAATCACAAACCCACTTAGGCTTCTCTTGAGCTTTTGATAAACCAGCTTGGACTTATCTCAAGATTGTATTGAGTCAAAATATGCAAAATTTGAGCAAGGCAAGTTCACTCATTTAGACCTTTCTACCAGGCCTAATTGCATCGTATGGGTATTGATCACGAAGTTTCATTATTTGAGATGCCAGTCTTGAGTCCAAAAAAAGAAAGGAAAACTAGTGCATCTTGATTATTGAACTTTCTGTAACTTGATAATTGAATTGAGATCAATGATGGCATTTACAATTCTCCACTCCTCTTAGTATCTTGCTCTCTAAATCCTTTATGACACTTTTTAAGATTGGCCCTTGTCTTACATACAATTTGGTGAAATTTTAATCTTATAGCCTTATAGGCCTTGAAGACCTTTATGGCTATTTTAGCTCTTTTTTTCCTATTGGCTTTTTACAACAGATACAAGAATATCATGCAGTTGAGCTCTGGTATTCTTTAGCTAAAAGTTTGATTAGATTTGTCCTAAATACAAGGTTCTTTGGGATTTGGTGGGTTGAGAACGTGTCTTGGACCTGGGTGCTTCTGCCTTGCATTTGTCATCCTTCTCCTTCTCCTTCTCTTCATCATTATTTCATCTTGTCACTGATGAGCAAAATTCTCCACCTGCTGCCCTTGTTGAGCTTGGGTCCATGTGACATCCTCTAACAATCAATGCCTTCTTTAATAACTCTCATTTCCAAAGTCATACTGACTACTATAAATTGGCAGCGGTGTTATGTTTAAATTTTGAAACCAAGCTTGGGATTCTAAATGCACCTTCAGATAGCCCTTTTTCCCCAGTTCAAGGAAAGTCATCTTGCTCTGTGTTTAGAATCTTTAGATTCTGCTTGCTGGTATAAACTGAACAACGTATTCTAGGTTATGCTTCTGGTTTTCGTCTTCTTTTGCATGCCTTTTCACTCTTACTGTGATTTTGTCTTAGTGGGGTTTCATTTCTTTTTTGATATTTCTGAAATTAGGGTTTGATTTTCTAAGCGAGGAACTCCACAGGAAAATGCATTCCTATAAATAGGGGTGCTGGGATTTATCAAGAAAACATGAATGAAGCTCTTGATCGATTAAGAGATGGAGAATGGGTAAAATCTTAGTCTTCTCTGTGAGGATAACATTTAAGCTTTTGTTGTGATTGTTGTATAGATCTTGCTGAATTAACATGAGTCAAACATAATGAAGCTCTTTGTTCTTTGATCTATGGCAGTTGCACACATTTCCTGAGGGAAAGGTGTACCAAGAGAATTTCCCAATAAGACGGATAAAATGGGGAACTGCTAGTCTTATTGTGCGTTCACCTATAATGCCAATAGTTCTGCCGATTGTACATTGTGGTTTTCAAGAGGTATTTATAATGAAGCTCTAGTTAAGTTTGCGTTTATTATCTCCATGATCATGCTTTTGATTCTCCTTTCTGTTGCATAATTGCTACTTCTTGATGCTCTTAGCAAGGGGGTTAAAGGCAGATGTTTTTTCTTGTAAATCTATGTTATGTGGACATTCCTAGGAGTCTAATATGTCGGTGTCCAGTCCAGCCATATCTGACATTGACACTCTTTGACATTGCTTGAATATGGCTATTTTTATTCTTCAAAGTATCCGACATTGTTGGACATGCTAAATTCTTTTCTTGCAACTCACAAGTGTTGCAAACTCTATATGTACTGTATAAACACTTAAAAAACTTTCAATGATTATAAACAATTTTCTTCTTTCTTTCCCAAGTATCAATTTATACATCAAAGTGATTATCTCATTGGTATAGAGCATGCCCTTAATAATTGCATCTTTGCCTGGGCTATGAGGGCTCTCGGTTGCATGGATTGTTCAATGTGCTCACCATCACTTGACCCAGAGATGTGGATCATCCAAGGCACATTAACACAACATACTCGTGTTCAATCCTAGTTTGAAACTGAACTTGTTTTCGAGTCATTTTTCCTGTGAAGGGCATAATTATATTTTTTAATGCTTGTGTCAAGAGACTTTGTTTTTCATTTACGAGGGCATTTTTGTATCATCCCTCTTTTTTGTAAATAAGATATATAGGTTAAGAAAAGGGGAATGAGAATAGTACATTTTTTGCGCCTTAACCTATCTCTCTTATCATCGTCCCTCTTCTTTCTCTTCACCTTCTTTCTTTACTTCATTCTTTTGTTTTAAACTGTTGATGCCAATCCAAATCACAGCAATGTAGACCATCATATTTAAGATGGTATCCAAGCAGATAAGAAGATCTTGGAGTTGAGGACAGTAGCATCGGCTGCTTCATGGTGACACCTTCCAAGGAAGAAACAGGTGGTAACTTGGTGACTCTGCTCGCATTGGGTTAGTTTGCATCTGACAGTACCTATTTTAGAAGATTTTAGGAGCATTCATCTACTATTTTTGGGTCCATATGGAAGAGTAATGAACTTTACAAATAGTTTCCTGCTGCTTGTGCTGTTTTTTGAGTTTTTATGAAGAACTTGTTTGTGAGACCGAATGGTTCTAAGGGCTGTAATGGCTGTGAGTTGATAGTTGAAGTGCGTTGAAACCATATGGACCAGGGTTTTGCAAAGGAAATGAGAGATATCTTGAAGTTTATTGTGCTCTTTGATCTGGCGCCTTCATCTCAGCGCCCTCACAACCACCCTGCTGGCCACGTCGGCGGCCCCCATGGTGGTAAGGATTCCAAATAACAAATTACCAATTGGATTGAAGAATTATGTTGAGTAGGTCCGGTCGGTAGAATTGTCTATTCTTGCAAGTGGCAAGTTTGAACACATAATGAATGAATCTACTAAACTAGGGTGAAGGAGTTCAGTATACAATCTTTAGAGGAAGGAAAATGCCTTAGTCACTTCATGGTTGCTACAATCTATGATTCCAAGAATCCAAGTATGTCTCAGACCTATTTTAAGAGAGAAAATGCGGCAAAAGGGCATGACTTGTTGAAAAAGATTATGAGGTGCAAGTAAGGAGATTGATCTATAATTGATACTATGCTGAACTAAGAGGTCTATGAGCTGAGTGGTATCACTTTAATTAAATAGATTGTCTATCATGGGCACCAAAGAGGAAATTAAAAGAATGAAAAAGGAAAGTGTTCGATCACCTATGGGTGGGGTGGCTCCAGAATATGGAGCTATTAAGGTAAATCTACTAAAAAGGGAGATTCTTCTTCTCTTGGGTACAATGTACATCTTGCTGCTTAGAAAGATAGGAGGAAATTAGAACGGACTAGTGATGGCCTGATGGGAACTTGGAAAGATTTGCTTTTGTAGGAGAATTAAGAGTTACAAGAACATTCCTTGGTAGGAGTGTAGGGAGAGGGGGAGCTCTAGGTTGTGGTCAAGGTAGAGGTGCTTGAATATGTGATGACAAAGACAAACTAAAGTGCACTCATTGTGACCATACTAGGGCACACTAAAGAGAGGTGCTTGAATATGTGATGACAAAGACAAACTAAAGTGCACTCATTGTGACCATACTAGGGCACACTAAAGAGCAATACATCATGAACTCAGAGATTGCAGGTGAAAACACTAAAGTTGAAGAGAAGGATACACTAGCAAGTTTGAGGAAGTTGGAAGAATTCAGGATAAAGCTTGGAGAAGAATCTACTCTTGCATCTTCTTTTGCTACTGTTGCACATGCCTTTGATTCTACTCAAGATAACCAGATTAACTTTAAGGCATGATCTATGTGTGAGCAAGAGGAATGCTTTCATGGATTATACATTCTTGATTACGAAGCATCCCCTAAGACTTGTTGATGGCTCTACTACTACTATTATGGTTGGGAAGTGAAATATGAATACATTGCCTCTTATTTTACCTTCTGCCTTTCATGTGTCATCTTTTTTAGTAAACCTTCTTTCAGTGAGTTCGATAACTATGTCTTTAAATTGTAGTATGACCTTCACATATCATTGTGTGTTTTAGGACTTGAAGAGGGGATAAATATTTGTTCATGGCAGTGAAAGAGGAGGGATTTACATGTTGATGAACCTAGAGATGTAATGTTTATCAGGGGACTTAGTTTGTTGCTTGCCATAGAGGATATTAGATTATGACATAGTTTGGACATCTACCTTTGTCTAAAGTAAGAATGGTTGTCCCTGATGTAATTATTGTAAAATGTGTGTTTACCTTTGATTGTAATGTATGTCAGAGGGCTAAGCACCATAGGACTTCATTCCCAGTACTGAGTTTAGGAATGGTAGAACCTTTGAAATTTTGTATTTTGATGTATTGGGTTCTGCATTAGTTATGTCTAAGGCTATTAAGTGTTATGACCTTGTCAAAAGGAGAAACTATATTACCATGAGTGTTACCTTCTTTAAAACCAAATCTTATTATGATGGTAAAGAGACTGTTGACAAAGAGGAAGTTGAGCTTAGTACGTGCTTACCCCTTGTTCCCTAACCATTTGAAAACACCATAAATAATGGCTAGAGAATGAAGATTCTATTAGGACAAAGACCTATTTTAAGAGGGGAAAGAAAAGTTGTAATGTTCGAGGCATGATCAAGGAAACTTCTCATGAATCAAGGCCAAGTGAACATGACTTTGTGATCTTAGAGACAACCCAGTCCTTCGGATTTGAACTTGCCTGTAACCCTCAGAAAAGAAAAAAGTTGTGTACCTTACATGTAGCGACCTTAACTCATCTCCATTGAAAAATGATTTTTTTTAAACAATTGCGAAAACCAAAACCCAAGGATCCGAGGCTTCACATACCTAACAACATTCCAAACCACAGGGGATCTTTACATTGAACTAACCAATCAAAATAACTAACTTTATTAATAAAAAATCAAAGTTTGAGAACATAATTGAATTAAAGTGTAAAATGATAGAGCTACACTGTCCAAGAATAACAGAAGTAAGTTACGCTGTCTTGTAGGCTCCCTGTGGCAGTCGTCCTCGTCACTGATCTTCAGGCCTTGTGAAAAAACATAAGGAGTACTGGGTAAGAATCAAAGATTCTTTGTACGAATTCCTCTAAAAATCCAAAATAGGCAAAAAAAAACATAAATCAAATCCATGCAAGATTTTAGAGGAACATAATCACAACAATCATATAATTCAATTACTATTCAAGCATTTAAAACAATTATCATGCAATAACAATATCTCACATGAAACAGAACAAGTAAGAATGCATGAACTAATGCTGAACAATAAATATGCACGATTTCAATACACATGCATGAACAATTTATTAAGTTATTATCAGAGTTCTTTTTTACATGCATGCCTCTATTAAACACACACAAATTGAGTTCTACTTTTCATTAAAATCTGCAAATACTCAAAACGGGCACAACAATTCCTGAAGTCCAAGATAGGTTCCTAGTTGTAGCTTAACACACAATTTGTATTTTGTTACTGGGTTCTACAGTCATTCCTCGATCGATATCAGGAATTAACACCATCCATCGGAACATTATAAATCAACATTTAATGTCGAGACACCAAGAAAATCAACATCCGCTGATGCCACTTTCTTGGTTTACTAATAATAACAGATGTGTCTACAACACCCCTCAGGCAAAGTGGTTGAAAACTTTCTAAAACCATGGCCGAGAGGCGAACCATCATATCGGGTTCAAGGGCACAATCGCACACAGAGTTTTAGCATCTTCACGGTTTTTCCAAAATCTTCATTCAGGATTTTCACATTGTGGAAGAGACATCTATGAAGAAAAACCATTAATTACACTGTTTATCTTTTTTATCTTTTTAACAAGAGTCAAATTCTTTACAAAAGAATCGTTTTGCAAATCAACATGCAAAACACAACACGGGACCTGACCCGCTACAATTTTTAACAGTGCAATTAATTTAGAAACCAATAAATTTCAAGAGTAAATTTTGCAATGCATAAACACAATTCTTGGAGCAACACATGCTCCTGGCCCACATGGCCTATAGTGGTTCACATCTGACCACCAATGTGTCTTATGCAAAATTCTTAGTGAACATGCACACATAGTTGTTCAAAACATGTCTACGACTCTATAATGCACATTCATTCACACACAACAAGAATGTACATATAAAAATAATTCACATATGCATATAATTAAATGCTTGCAACATACATTTTCATGATCCAATTTATATGTAAACTCTCAGACATGCATATGATCATATCCATGCATACGATAAATTCTATAATTTTCCATGCGTATGGCATAAGCATTTATAAACATGATAATACAGTGCATAATATATCCAATCAATGCTCTGTCATTCATACGAAATAAGTCTGGAAATAACTACATTGTTCAGGAAGCGTAACATAACCTCCGGGTCATCACTAGACCACAACACATGCACAAAGAAGCATGCTGTCCCTGGGCATTAGTATGCTGTTGGCAACATGTTTCTCATGTAAAAACATGTAGCGATACGTACTAGTGTTGCACAAAATGTACAACACTATCCTTCCTTACAACAACCCACGTAGGCTGAAAAACCACACTTAACAAGTCAGTTGGCAGCATTGAGGACATATTAAATTTCAGCATAATCGTGGCAACATAACAAAAATATTCTAGCATAATGCTAACATAATTTGGAATTCATGATCTCAAAGCTGGTTTGATGCCAACCCATGTGGCAGCATACCCACGTAATGACAACCATATAACATAAACGAAACCGAACATAAACAACCTGCCCGGGGGTCAATGTAATGTATTCATGCCATAAAACAAAAGTTTTAATGAAATCAACACTAATCGGGCATAACCAGATTTTTTTTTGTCATGTTTCGATTGTCAACAACCAATTGATTTCCTATGTAAGAATTCTGGACAGACCTTACACAGGTAAGTGAAATGGTAAATTCACATATGATTTCACAAACTTGGTTTTGAGTGCCGATATACATAGGCAGTTTGCAAACATAGTTATTTTCAGAAATCGTCGTATATTTCTGCACATGTATAAACATTGTTTGATGACAGTTTGCAAGCATAGTTAATTTTAGAAACAGTCATGTATTTCTGCACATATATAAACATTGTTTGATGACAATTTGCAAACATAGTTAATTTCAGAAACAGTCAATATTTCTGTACATATATAAACATTGTTTGATGACAGTTTGCAAGCATATTTATTTTCAGAAATCATTTTGTTATTAGTCATAGATTTCTGCACATATATAAAAACTGTTTGATGATGGTCTGCAAACATAACCAATGCTGGAAACTAACTTCATATTGCTGCCCACTATGTCCGAAAATCAGCACCACTTTGTGGTACAGCCAAACGATTTTCAGGGTTATTAAAAATGTAAAATAAATCAGTTTTACAAGCATATTCATATCAGCGGCTATATAAAAAAAAACAGCATGCTGGGGCCTTGCAAAACCGACTTGATGAGTCAGCCGAATGTACAGTCAGTCCCACGCACACACACACACACACACACACACACACACATATATATATATATATATATATATATATATATATATATATATATGTTGGACCTACGGCAGGCCTGGGTTGGGTCAAATCCGATCCCAAACCATGGCTGCGATATACAGGGGCCGATCCTTTATATATATATACATATTAAGCATGTTATTGTTATAAAATCAACAATTTAGACATGAATAAACAGAAAACAAGCCATGCATACATAAAAAATCAAGGTTCATACCCTCGTGCATCAAAGCATGTGATCGAGGATGTAAAAAAATCAGATTTATTATTTTTCCATCTAGAATCTCCATAAAAATCTGATTTAAACTTTTTCTCCCCGTTCAAATCAAGAGAGGAACCCGTACCTTCGATTGAAAACGGAAAAAGACCGAAAATAACATTGAACGATTGGAACGAAAGGAAATCCCTTTCCTTCTCCTTCTTCTTCCTTCCTTCCTCTTTTCTCTTTCTCTCCTCTCCCACGATTTTCTCTCTCTTTTTCTTTTCCTCTCTTTCTTTCTTCTACTTTTTTTTTGAGTTTATATAGGGATTGGGCTCCTCTAGAGGGTGACGCCCCTCTAGAGTCCCCATTTGGCTTGGAGATAGAGTTCTACCAGTGTAGAACTCTATCTCTAACCTCATTTCTACTTTTTCAACAAATTAGAGATTTTATTATTTTTACTTTTTTACTTTTAACTATATTTGGGCTCTTCCTGAGGGTGATGCCCTCCTCTAGAGTCCCTATATTTTAGGTAGAGTTCCACAAATATAGAACTCTGCCATATCAAAAATAATTTTCAGCATTAATTAATTTTTAATAATTAATTAATTAATTATTATTTATTACAACAACAACAACAACTACGCCTTCATCCCAAAACAATTGGGGTCGGCGATATGAACCAACAAAGAAAATCATTATGGGTCTTCCACATGAATCCTTTTCCTCCATTCATTTTTATCCAATGCCATGTCCTCGGTGAGGTTCAAAGCATTCATATCCTTTCTTATCACCTCCATCCATGTCTTTTTAGGCCTACCCCGACCTCTTTTAACTAATATATTTTCCCATTTCTCCATCCTTCTAACTGGAGCATCATTAGGCCTTCGTCGAATATGTCCAAACCACCGCAAACGATTCTCTCTCATCTTATTTTCATTGGGTGCAACGCCTACCTTCTTACGTATCTCCTCGTTCTGAATCTTATCTTTTATTGTATTTCCACACATCCATCTCAGCATACGCATCTCAGCTACACTCATTTTTTGAATATGATGTCTCTTGGCAGCCCAACATTCCGTACTATATAGTAAAGCGGGCCTAATAGTCGTCCTATAAAACTTTCCCTTCAACCGCAATGGCATTCTACGATCGCACAACACTCCAGTTGCACTCTTCCATTTCATCCATCCAACCTTTATCCTATGATTTACATCTCCATCAATTTCTCCATACTTTTGAATGATAGACCCCAAATATTTGAAAGAATCATCCACCGGTATTTCGTGCTCACCAAGCTTCACTACACTCCCCTCACTACTTTGTTGCTTACTAAATCGACATTCCATGTATTCTGTCTTACTCTTACTCAACTTAAAACCTCTTGCTTCCAATGTCTGTCTCCATAATTCTAACTTAGCATTAACCCCAGCTCTAGACTCATCAATCAAAACAATATCATCAGCAAACAACATACACCATGGCACATTTTCTTGAATTGATCTCGTAAGCTCATCCATCACTATAGCAAATAGGAAAGGGCTTAAAACAGATCATTGATGTAACCCAACCGTTATAGGAAAATTGGTTGTCACCCCTCCACAAGTGCGGACATTGGTTACTACTCCTTCATACATATCTTTAATTATACTAATGTACTTGAGAGAAACACCTTTCTTCGTCATTGTCCACCAGAGAACGTCCCTAGGTACTCTATCGTAAGCCTTCTCCAAATCAATAAAAACCATATGCAAATCTTTGTTCCTCTCTCTATTTCTCTTAATAAGTTGTCTAAGAAGATGTATAGCTTCCATAGTTGATCTTTCAGGCATAAAACCAAATTGATTCTCCGATATCATGTCAATCTTCCTCAACCTAGACTCAACCACCCTCTCCCAAAGTTTCATAGTATGACTCATGAGTTTTATACCACGATAGTTTGTGCAATCTTGTATATCACCCTTATTCTTATATAGAGGCACCAAAGTACTCTTCCTTCACTCATTAGGCATCTTATTTGTCCGCCAAATCTTGTTAAAAAGATTTGTCAACCATTCTAAACCTTTCTCTCCCAATCATTTTCAAGCCTCGATAGGTATACCATCTGGGCCAACTGCCCTTCTTGATTTCATTTTCTTCAAAGCCTCTGCAATTTCTTTCTTTTGAATCTTGCGCATGAAGTCACGATTCATCTCATGAAAAGGAATTGAAAAGTCTCCAAGATCCTGAGCATGACTTTCATTAAATAGCTTATCAAAATAATCTTTCCATCTCTCCTTAATCTCCTCATCTTTGACTAAAACCCTTTGCGTTTCATCTTTGATACATCTAACCATACCAAGATCCCTCGATTTCTTATCTCTCATCTTTGCAAGCCTATAAATATCCTTCTCACCCTCTTTGGTATCCAACTTGTCATAAACCTCCTTATATACCTTATCCCTCGCGTTCCGAACTACTTTTTTAGCTTCCTTCTTTGCTATCATATACTTCTCTAAATTCTCATTATCACGATTTTTACTTAGATTTCTATAACACTCTTTTAACCTTAATAGCTAATTTGACATCCTTGTTCCACCACGATGTATCCTTACCTAGCGGTGCACCGCCTTTAGACTCACCCAATACCTCCTTAGTCACCTTTCTCATGCCACCCGCTATCTTATTCCACATAGATTCTGAATCCTCCTCGAGACACCAATCAACTTCCTTAACTACCCGCTCTACAAACATTCCTTGTTTAGCTTCTTTCAGTGCCCACCACTTAATTCTAGGATCTATCATATGTCTATCCCTTTTGCGGTATTGTCTAATTCTAAGATCTAAAATTAAGACTCTATGTTGTGTAGCTACACTTTCTCCCGGTATAACCTTACAATCGATGCAACAACCCCTATCTCTCTTTCTAAGTAGGAAAAAATCTATCTGACTCGTATTAACCCCACTTTTAAATGTTACTAGGTGAGACTCCCTCTTCCTAAACCAAGTGTTTGCTAAGATCATATCATAAGACAAACCAAAATCTAAAATTCTTTCTCCACTTTCGTTTCTTTCTCCTATACCATAGCCTCCATGGATACTCTCAAATCCATCTCTACTAATGCCTACATGCCCATTAAGGTCACCGCCGATGAAAAGCCTTTCTCCATAAGATATCCCTTGTACTACTCCATCTAAATCTTCCCAAAATTGACGCTTAATGGAATCATCTAAACCTACTTGAGGTGCATAAACACTAATAATATTAATAATATTCGTACCTAATACTAATTTAATAAGTAAAATCCTATCACCCTTCCTACGGACCTCAACTACATTATCTATAAACTCACGACTCATAACAATCCCTACTCCATTCCTATTCCTATTTATTCCTGTATACCAAATCTTATATCCCCAAGGTTCTATCACTTTTGCTTTCTCACCTACCCATTTGGTCTCTTGTAGACATAAAATATCAATCTTTCTCCTACACATAACATCTACTAACTCTACCAACTTACCAGTTAAAGAACCTATGTTCCAAGTGGGTAACCTAATTTTATGGTCTTGGACTAACTTCTTTACCCCCACCCGTCCAACAAAGTGAGGGAACCCTTGCCTATTTGACACCACACCCCGGCGCCGGTGTGACGCGTCGCTTCCGGGCGACGACCTAGCAACCCTTGCCCATTTATCACTGCCTCCGGGCCTATAGAGTATAACGCGTCGCTCGGTAGGGAACGCCCCAACGAAATTCTCATATTGGTTCATATTCATAGGGTATGACTAAGTTTTTATGCTGGTTGTCACAGGCCTACCGCAACCCTCCTCCTTTATCCGGGCTTGGGACCGGCAGTGTATAACTAAACAGTTATACACAGGCGGAGTTTTTAAAAGAGAGTGCAACACGAGGACTTCCCAGGAGGTCACCCATCCCAGTACTACTCTCGCCCAAGCACGCTTAATTATTATTTATTAAATAATAAATTTTCAGAAAGTTTCAGAGGGTGTCTCACCCCTCTCGAAGTCTTTTTAACTTGGTAATTCACTCAATTAAACCTTTATATTGAATTTAAAACTTTAAATTAGTTAGACTTGGATTTTGGATTTGGATTCAAGATCCAAATCCTTATCTAATATCCATATGGAATTCAGTCTGGACCAGATTCTAATTAATATGGGTCTTGGACTGAGTCCAAATCGATGTCGACTTAGATTATACGGATCAAATTGGATCCGATCCAATCCAGAACCGGTTACATCGAGGTAGGTTATTTTTGAATAAATGCGATTTTCGGGCCAACCGTAGCCCTAATTTAGAAAAAAAAATATCAATGTTTTCAGAATTTCGAAACGCATCTAATGATACATTACCTGAATTTGCCTTCGAATTTCGCTTGAATTTAACATAAATTTCGCTCAAACTTTGCTCGATTTTAAAGGTCAAAAATAAAAAGTTTTACTAAATCTTAATTGGCTCATTTAAGTCTTGTCAATGGGTACTGGGCCATGCCCAACTCAGTTGACGCCACCTACAATCGAAGATTTCTATCGACTTTCAAAGTACTTAGCCAATTTTTCAGAAATCTCAGAATTTAACAAAGGAAAAGTACACGATATTACATTACATCATGTGTTATTTTGTTTCTTATATTGCAACCTCTCAATCTTATCAGGTTTTTGTAATTAACTCCCAGACTAATCCAATCTTTAATAATGTGGAAGAGGCAATGCGACATTTCAGGTGGTGAGAGATCGCATTAAGAGATGGATGCATTGAAACACACACACACAAGAAGTAATACTATTGCTAGAAGGAAGAAGCCCGATTGGGTACAAATGGGTGTACACACTCAAGTATAAGGTCGATCTATTGAGAAGCAAAAGGCACGTTTGGTGTTTGAGGGATGCAATCAATCCTTTGGCATAAACTATGGGGAAACCTTAGCTCCCATTGCTAGGTTGACATCTATCAGAGTTCTAATTCTCATAGCGGATGGTCATTTTGGTATTAGCTGGTCCACTGTGCAGTCAGTTCAACCATTTCACATGCCACACTAGTTTATCTAACTTCCCAATGAGTGGAGCTTTTGTTACTAATTAGCTTGATATGAAAAATGCATTTCTTTAAGGCAATTTGAACGAAGAAATATATATGAACTTTCCTCCAGGGTTCCACTTATTTAGTGAAAAGAATGAAATGTATAGATTGAAAAAAACCATATAGGGATTGAAGCAATTATTTAGATCTCGGTTTGAGAGATTTAGTACAACTATCATTTAGTTTGGAAGTACTAGTAATCATACTCTCTTGATAAAGAGAGAAAAAGTTATTAATTCTAATTGTTTACATTGTTGACATCATGGTTACAGGTGATGATGAAGAGGAAATCCAAAAATTGAACAAATATCTGCATGTGAGGTGTTTGACATCAAGGACGTTAACTTGCACTATTTTATGGGAATTGAAGTGTTGAGATTTAAGACATGTATTTCTGTCCTGGAGAAAGTATATGCTTGATTTGTCGAACGAAATAGGAAATACTTGGATGTAACTTGTGGATATGCCAATAAAACCAAATCATAGGACTGTACAAGGATAACATATCAGAAGATGTCAATTGCTAGTAGGTCAATTGATATATCTCACCATCACTAGACCTAATATTGCTTATACTGTGAGTGTGGTGAGCAGGTTTATGCATGCTCCTTCAAGAGCTCATATGAATATTGTATCACATCATGAGATACTTAATATAAAATCCAATAAAAGGAAATTTGTAATGCCAATCATGAACATATCAATATTCAGATATATGCAAATGCGGATTAGACAAGTCCAACTAAGGATAAAAGATATACTTTGGGCTACTGTACTTTAGTCGGTGAGTACCTAGGGTATGTTGGGCTGCTCCCAGAACATGTGATTTAGAATTTCATGAGATTTGAAATCTCATGAGATTCTAAATCATTTGATTTGGAGTGTCATGAGAAAGCGATTCTCATGTTCAGTTGGCTTGAGGAAAAGAATCTCATACAAATGAGATTCATTTTCTTTTGTTCGGTTATTGTGACATGGATTCATTTTCTCATGTTTTAAAAAATTGGATTATGGATTAGATCTAACGGATCATGGATTGAATTAATGTTTTTTTTGGATTTAATGACCATGGATTGGATCTAATGGATCATGGCTTGGATCAATGAATTTTTGGATTTATAATGGATCGTGGTTTGGGTTTATCATATTTGGATCCAGTTAGGATTAAGCTTGGATCCAATAAAGTGGTTTTAAACAAATTATGATTTTTTTGATTTACTAGATTAGAAAAATGGTTTAGTGGATATGTACAAGGATTGAAATGATTTCTTTATATAGCATAAATTGCTCAAATAACATACATTGAGCATGATATTTTCTTATTAAACAAGAGAGACATCAACGCATACAACTATTCAATAGGTAACACACACTGAATGGTTCACCGACACTTCTGTTCGCAGTCGATCCACATTTGTCTAGCAATTTGCTTTCGGAATTCAGAATTGGACTCGACAACACCCGAGTAATCACGAAACTCCATATTATTTGGTATTGCAGCACCACCAACATCCTCATCCTCATCCTCATCTTGAGATACATCGTCATCATCATCAACACGAGGTCCAATTGTTATGAACTGCCTTGGCAATTCAGTATGATCTACCTCAAATTGTTCAGCATTTGTTTTACAACGTAATATAAAATTGTGAAGCACACAAGCAACAATTGCAATTTTAACTTGTGTCTTCATAGGATACCTCACCAGAGTACGTAGGATTGGGAATTGTGTCTTCAACAAGCCAAAAGTTCTTTCCACAGTATTTTACAAAGAAACATGATGAAGATTGTAAAGCTCTTGTTCCTTAGGTGGTTGGGCATCTGGACGCATAAACTCGCTTAAGTGGTAGTGAAATCTCCCTCGAAATGGAGCAAGAAATCCAACATCATTTGGATAGCCAGCATCAGCAAGGTAATATTTACCTACAAATATTTTAAAATGAATATTGAAAAAGTATACATACTAACACGTATACGTAAGTAAACATACATACTAACCTTGAGCATTTAAAAAAAAAAATACATACTAACCTTGAGCTATTTTGAATGGATTTTTTGATCTTTGTAATGCACTTTTCAGAACTTTTGAATCATGTACTGACCCTTCCCAACCTGCAAGCACATAATGAAAGCACATATCGAAACCAACAGCTGCCATCACATTTTGAGTTATGTTTCCATCTTTGTCACGATAACATACTTGGTCTTTAATTGGAACCCACATTGGGATATGAGTGCCATCAATCGCTCCAATACAATCCTAATAATAAAGAAAACAAAATAGAATTTTTGATGATATATGATTATATAAAAAAACAACTAAAAATTACTAACATGTACACATATCTTAAAATATGGATAAAACCGTGGATTGCCTTTGATCTTTGCAGAAATCTCATTGTCTGGCAGCTTTATATAATCGTTTGCAAGCTCACATATAGCATCCAATACTAAATTAAAGTATATGCTAATTGTGTCTCCTGAACATTGAAATATGTATTGCACTGCACCATTTCTTTCATTATGACCCATTGTTATCAGAAATATGGCCACTTGTTCATCCACTTGCACAAACTGTTTATCATGCAACAATCCTCGGTTTTTTAATACAGTGATAAGGTGTTCAAATATTTCTGGCTCTATTCGTAATAAATCAAGGCTATTTCGAGGATGTCCTTCAAGACAATAGCTCACAAAATGTTTTTCACTACGAACTGAATCATGAACATGATTTCTAACAAATCATTGCTTAAATATTATTGTAGAAATGATCATTCAAATAGCCATGGTTGTCCATGCATCCCTCATTACCATGTCATTGTATTCATCATGCATTTTTTTCACAATCTGCACAACTTCGATAAATTAAACATTAAACACCCTAAAAGCATGAAATACAAGCTAAGTAACATGACATACTTATATAACATGCAACATACAAGCATATTAAACAATGTTGATTTTTATCATAAGCTACACAACTTTGATAAATTAAACATTACACACCATAAAATCATAAAACACAAGCAAAGTAACATAACATACTTATATGAGCATGCAGCATACAAACATATTCATTTACAAGCATATAACATCATATTAAAAATCCTACAATATGAAAGTAGCATGTGCAATTATATAATAACAATGTTTTCAAATAAAATATGCCATTCCCAAAGCATGCAAAATGTCATTCCCATAAACCCAGCTACCCATTTAAGACCCAAAAACTACAACATCTTCAATAGCCATCCAAGTTGCCTCGCTTCAGGCACTGCCAAAAAGGCTCGCACATTTTTATCGTCAAGTAGTAGTTGGAAAGTTGCATAGTACGTTTTATCATTGAAGCCCATGGCTTCCAAAAAAGGCACACAACGCTCAATAAGTGTCACATTTCGCTTATTTCCTTGCTTGACAAGTTATTTGAAAGTCTCGTTAACATTAGCCATCACATCAATGAATTCATCGACATATTTTTTCTTTTTCTTCTTTGAAGTTTCAGGAGCCTTCTTCCTCGATGGTGTTGGAGCAGATGGACAAGCCGTCAAAGATGTGGTCATTGGAGTACCCCGTTGTTGTGGATATGATGAAAATTCATTGATATCATTTAGACCCCCGACATTCGAAAATAGAGATTCATCCATGACAGGATAATAATAATTGCGATTATTTTCATCTCTAGCTTCTTCTTCTTCTTCTGTTTCCTTTTCTTCTGGTTCATTTTCATCACCCACGGCAAGCATGTTATTGCCTGTAGCTGAGACCCTTCCAAACACTTGACACAACTTATTATATAAACTGAAGTCATTCAATCTACGAGCTTTGGGATTGGCCTACAATAAAAATAAGTATTTTAATTTATTGTGCTGAGTTTAAGGTAAATGAACCAACTATAATATATTTTCCATTCATACCTTTACGAAATCCCTCCAAACACTACCTTCAACAACTAATTTTTTCTCTTCCTCATTCCATCCAAACCCAGATGTATTCCGCATTGAATGCATCAATTCATGATGATTCCTCAAAGTCTTCATCCTATTTCTTAACTTGTCAGTTGTGAATTTTGGGCCAAACATATCCATCATCTTTTTTTTCGATTATTTTTCTAGCTTGCTCGCTAAAAGCCTTGCCTTTTTACGACCTTGTAATTGTTGTTCAATCAAAAAGTCAAGAAAGTTTTCGTCCAATGCATGATTCCAAAGATTTTTCTTCTTCTCTTGCTGCATACTACATTAGGATTGCGGTGTATCCATACAATCAACCCTTTCTTTGCTTTTGTTTTTTGCCATGACTACAATATGAAAACAAACACATAAATATATACAAACACTATATTGAGGCGATGGAATTCATCATAATCAATTACAATGTCTGGTGAGCTCTCCTAGCTGTGCTTCAAAAAAAAAAAAATCTGAAGTAGGGCCCATGTTCACTCCTAGGAAAGGTGACGAAGTTCATTGGAATCCATTTCGATGTTCAGTGAGCAAAAAATATAATAAAATAACAAAAAAATATTAAAAATAGAAAAAATGCACCCACTTATCTTGGAAAATGGGATAAAAATTGTGATAGATCATTATGGATCAAGAATCTCGTAAATACTTTATTGAGCTGCATGTGTGCAATAACTAGGTTTGCAAGTGGGTCGATTTTGACCCAAAAATGGACTCGTTCTTTTGAACAAACAGTTCTGATTCTAGATTCGGATCCATTGGATCTTTGAATGAAATTCTAGATTTGTAGGTTTTCAACCTGGATCTAAATAGACCCAAGCATATTTGTTATGGATCCAAACCATATTCAGATACATATTCTCCGGATCCAACAATAGAGTTCAGATCCAGTTCAGAGTGGGGCAGTAACTCCAACCCATCTTATAAAGCACAAAAAATGGCTAGGTGGTTGCTCGCTAGAATCCATTCCGGTGAGCTCCTCCACCTCCACCCCTTCCGCCTTCCCTTCAGCTGCATCGAGGCAAATGAAGCTTGCCTCCTCCACCCCTCCCCCTCCGCCCCTTCAGCTTCATCAAGGCTAGTGGTGGTTGCTCACTGGAATCCATTTTGGCGAGCTCCTCGACCTCCACCCCCTCTGCCCCTTCGGTTGCATCGAGGCTAGTGGAGCTCGCTGCTCCACCCCTCCCTCTGCTATCTCAGCCATGAAAAAAAAAGCGTTACCTGTTTTTTTTGGTGAGCAAGAACGAGACCTCCAGCGATCGATTTGGCAATGTGCAGCAAATTGGTGGTTCCTTCCTGCATCGTCTTCCTCTACTGGCCTTCATATAGGAGAGGAGAGAGAAAACATCTTCCTCTACTATCCGTTGCAGACCTGTGTGTTTCACAGGTGTGTTTTCGAACCATTCTGATACGAAATCACAAGGCAACCTGTGAGAATTGAAATCTCACGGGCGCCTGTGATTTCAAATCATTTTGATTCAAAATTGTCAATGAATGAAATCTCATGTTCGAAAAAACATGAGATTTCAGGGCTTTTAGAATCGTTTTCTCTGGGGAATTGAGAAAGCGATTCTTTTCAGAACAAATCGAACATGTCCCTAGTCTCGTAGAAAAGCAAGAAACAAATTGTTGTGGTTCGGTTGAGTGTTGAAGTGGATGTATAGCAAGGTTGTAAGTATCATATCGTTACCCGTATTGGTCAGGCCTAAAACAAGATATGTATCGTATCATAAAAGATCCTAATGTTTTAATAAAAATTTTCCAAAAATTTTAAAAAATTAAGAAAAATTAGCAAAAATTTTAAAAAATTGTAACAAATGAAACTATGATGAATTGTACAAAATACAACCATAAAATCACATATGAAGCATTTAGGTCTCTATGAGCTGCATAAGACATCATCAAACATCAACTATCTTACAAGAACAATGCAAAATAGTAAATAACTTGCAATTAAAAACATGCCACAAGACTCATACTTTCATATTACATAAACAAAAACAAAAACAAAAACAAAAACAAAATAACCAAGTTTATGAACACGTAAGTGTTAAATAACCAAGTTTTTTGAAAATATAACCTAAAAATGACTCAATAAGAATCCAAGAATATTTTTTTTTTACTTTAACCCACTTCCTTTGAGTGAAAAATGGTGGAAATGCACTCTTACTTGGACAAACTACAAAATCTTTCTCCCTTGCATATGGATCAGTCCCCAAATCTCTCTCACTACTCCTAAGGTGCATGGATACCCCTCTAATGACCTCTACAGAAATGAGGAAGTCGACCCTGAAGAGGTCTTTAAAACCCTAAAACTAAAAAGTACGATTCAACATTTTTTAAAGTGTGCCGAAGGTGTATCATACGATACACCCAATGTAGATACAATACACACTCGTATCGTGATACGAGTATGTGTTGTATCAATTTTCCCATAGTTACGATACATATCATACCGTATCATACGGTATGATACTTGCAACATTGGTGTATAGGACTATGGATCTTGATATTTATGAGGTTTTATGGTTAAGATCTCTACTTTTAGATTTTAGGATTAAACTTGATTCACCTATCTTTATATTTTGTGATAATAAAGTTGCCATTCAAATGGATTCTAATCTGGTTTATCATGAAAGAACCAAGCATAGGTTGAAGCAAATTTGTTCTCCCATTGTTATATTCTCACCCAATTTCAACTAGCAGACATCTTAACTGAAGGTGTAAATAAATCAAGACTACAGGATATTAGCAGCAAGTTGGGGATGCTTGATATACCTCCCCAATTTGAGGGAGTGTTGGAGGAGACCTTTTTTCTGTGAAGGGCATAGACATCTTGTTTAATGCTTGTATAAAGGGACTGTTTTTACAAGGGCATTTTGGTCTCAGCCATTATTTTGTTTTGTACAAAAGATGTATATGTTAAGAAAAAGAGGATTGAGAATAATAGGTTCTAAGTAGTCAAAAACACTAATCAGTGCCTAGGCGCCAACCCTCTAAAAGGCCTAGTCATTGCCTAGGCATGACTAGTTGGCCTAGTCGAGACCAAAAAAAAAATAAAAAAAAAAATAAAACCTTACAATAAATTCTTAAAAATATGAAATACATATTTAACATAGTTTATGAAGCTAAACAACTAAAACTTAAAAAAAATCATGAATGGATCTAAACAATTAAAACATAATTACATTTTTAACATTCAATTTCTTCTAAACAAATATTTATTTAGTTGTGCCACCTAGAGACATACAAAAGAATAAAATTATTTAAAATAAACATATAAAACCATAAAAACATAAAACTAAGAAAAATTTCTGGAAAACTTAAATATTTCAAAATACTCAAATAAAACATGATTATAATGTTTTAAATAGTATAAAAATAAATGTAAAATATCAACCTTGGTGCCCCTCCACCAACCTAAGTACTTGCCTAGGCACCTAGGTGCTCCTAAGTGGTGGACTTGTGCCTAGGTGGCCTAGTTGGGAGCCTAGGTAGGATTTTAACCACATAGAGTAGGTTTTCATTTCCTATCTCTCTTCACATCTTCCCTCTTCTTTGTCTTCTTTACCTTCTTCCCTTATTTCAATTTTTTTCTTTTCTTTTCTTTTAACCTGTTAATGCAAACCCTAATCACAGATATGTAGACCATCGTATATGAGAACTTATTTTCTAAGCTATGTAGACAATCGTACTTGAGAACTTATTTTCAAGAGGATAGATGGAGCGATTTAGTCATTCCTGGTTGATCCTTTTCTGCCAATTCTTTTCATTCCACCAATGGTTGATATATAATAATTCATGAATTAAGATTACATAATAGTTCTTTGATAATAGTAGCTTCAATAGATTTTTTAAGGCTTCAGAGTTATTTTTAAAGGAACCTATGGATTTTCAATCTAACTCCAAGGATTTTACAATTGCTTGTTTTTACTTTGTTTTTTTTAAATTATGCAAATGCTTTTTTCTTGTCCTTTTTTTGCTTTCGCTTCTCTTAGGTCTCACATGGATCCCTCTCTCTTAGAGAGAGAGAGTATGTTTACCGAAGTGTGAAGTCAACATTTTTTTTCCTCGAATCCAACCCTGAAGATGCGTTCGATACATTCCGTTTGCTAGGAATTGACTGTTGGATTGTGTATTTTCGATGAAAAAGTATGATTTTTGGATGCTCGAATATTTACGAGAATTCTGACCTGTTGATTTTCAAACCTTAAAAGATACATGCTTATGCATCGTAATCGGCTGATCTGAGAGCCGGTCCCCATATATCTGAGCATGTAGATCACATCCGTTCTGTGAGATTTAAGAAAAAAAACGAAAAAAGACCCACAAAAATCTCAGTTCATACTCCGGTAAACATATTTTCAGTAAACATATTCTAGTGACTCTCTCTCTCTCTCTCTCTCTCTCTATATATATATATATATATATATATATATATATATATATATAGAGAGAGAGAGAGAGAGAGAGAGAGAGAGAGAGAGAGAGAGAGAGGTTGAATGGCTTAAGCATCGAACGACACTCGGACACACAGTTGTGTGCTGTGCGTCCTGTTTTAGGACTTTTAGTGGTGGTCGCTGAGCGCTGCTGAAGGGTCCATTTGTACCGCTGATCATGCATGCGATCAGCGGCGCAAAACCATTAGACCTATGTCAAACTTTTTGGGCGTTCGATGATACACCCATCTCTCTCTCTCTCTCTCTATATATATATATATATATATAGTACAGATGTGCTATTTAGCACAAAAAACGCTAAATGGGTTTTTTGGTGCTAAATAGCCCATCCACACTATATATATAGATTGGTTTAGATCGATCCTAACTGGATGATTATGAATTACTTTCGTTTAATTGGAAAATTCTTTCTTCAAGTCACAGTCCTTTCGAACCACGATTCAAGGTAGAATTACTGATTTACACAAAATGTGTCCTAATTTTGACCGCTAGAAGATCAACAATGCCATGAGCTTGGGCTTCTGTTGCGGACATAAAAACATCACTTTCCATTGTAAGTAGTAAGAATAAGAAGTTTCAAAGGGATTTTTTCTCCAGACCCATCTTTTTTTTATCCTACCTCTACTAATGATTAGTAAGCAGATCAAGGACCCTTTAGCAACAGAGCTGGATTAAAAAAAAGATCAAAATAGCATCTTTTTCCTTTGGAGAAATCAAAATTAGAGAAAATCCAAGGAAGCCCTCTTCTTACATTTCAAATGCTCTAAGATATAGAAAAAATATGCTTACTTTTATATCTCCTGAGAATTGTACATTTTTAATATGAATCCCTATTGGATCAAATTATAAGAAATCCTTGAGAAGTTTTTTTTTTAGAAACACACACACACACACAGATATATATATATATATATATATATATATATATATATATATATATATATATATATATATATATATATATATAGAGAGAGAGAGAGAGAGAGAGAGAGAGAGAGAGAGAGAGAGAGAGAGAGAGAGAGAGAGAGTACCCTCATGGGTTCTAAACTCCCTATTTGGAACACATAAGGGGAGGTCATTTTGACCAAATCTGACCCCATGGATGTGTTTAACATGGTAAAAAATGGTCGGAATCGACCCTTGAATCATATTTTTGATGTAAAATACAAATTTTTGAGGGTTGAGAATTTGGTACATTGTAAGCTGTTGATTTTCCATCCTTAGAGAATCCGACATACACGTTGGGGAAACATGATCCAAGATTTGGTTTCTACTAAACCTACATGTAGATCATATCTGGAGGGTCAGATGTTAAAAAAAAGAGTTTTTTCACTAGGGGGTTTGGGTCCCACGTGGTACCAAAACATTTTCCTTATATATATATGTGTGTGTGTGTGTGTGTGTGTGTGTGTGTGCACGCGTAAGTGTATGCCTGTGTCCACATATTCAAGGCCAAACATGTCTGCCACTGACCTGCATATCAATGTCCAAGTAACATAGTTGGAAAAGTATGTTGCAGTTGTTATTCCTCTCCTAATGTGGTGATTGGGGGTACCGACACATTAAAATTGTGTTCATTAGATAAGTTGATAATATTGTATCAGCGATATTTATCCTTGAAAGCTTTCATTGCTTGCCTGTATAATCATGATTTGTTATTTGAAATTTTCACAGGTCATATTTCTCAAATTTCTTTCAGCAAGAACAAAGGAAATTTATCATTATCTAGTCCTGTATTAAGCTATTGATTTAATAATAATGAAGTATATTAGTCTTTACAGATTGAATTTAAGGAGAAAAATGGAGTTATTGAATAATAGTAGGTCAGTTAGTTTAACATACTTGTCGACAGTTTTCCTTCTTTTTTTCTTTTTTCGAAGGAGAAAAATGGGGTTAGGCAGACCCGACCTGTTTATTGAATATAAACAACAAAAAAACTTTACAAAAGAGGATAAATCAGACCGATGTCAATCCACATCAGTTTCCTGAAATATGTATCTTATCACAACGTACTACTGTTCAATAGCAATCGTGCTCATCGCCCCACCAGTTTCTTTACGTACTTGTCAATAGTTGTTGGAACTTAAGGACAACCATTTTTTATTAGGTAATTGTTCAAATTAAGAACTTGAATTAGATGATTTATTTGTTTATTTTGCAGGTCATGCCTGAAAAAGCCTTTTTTGGGCGAAGACCACTAGTTCCTCTTTGCAAGAAGGATATTGATATAATTGTTGGGGAGCCAATGGAATTTGATCTCGTCAAATTGCGACAGGCAGCTAAATCCATATCCCAAGAATCATGCGACTGCCACCTTGGTTGGCCTCGTACCACAGATGGACTGGACGAGGCTGCACAGAGATGGTTATACACAAACATTTCTTATCAGATCCAAAGTACCATGGAGAACTTGCGATGTTTTTGCATGAAGATTAGAAAATTGAGGGTGCGTTGCTAAAGACCATCAGTCCGTTGCATCAAATCATGTTCTAATTTTTTTTTGGCATTTTTTAAAGCTCTTAGTTATCGTTAATTTCCTTGAGTAAAAGAATGTAGTTCAATTGCTAGAGGCTTTGTTTAATTAAAATAGTAAATAAAATAAACTGAGTTTCTCCTTATGTTTCTAAACATGTCTAAGTCATCCTTGGCATCTTTTGGAAACTGATAGTTTATCAATCCTTTTAGCTGTATAACTTGCAATAGCTTTGTGTTGGAAAACATATGATTGCGTCATCTCTTGTGCTGTAAGATGATCCCTTGGTCACACAATAGTGTTGTTCGTCTCTTGGGAATAAAAACACCGGAATTGAGGTATAAACTGGTACCACGGTGATGAAATAATTTTCGTCATAAATCATTCCAATAATCCCCATGTGTGTGTATATGTGCATGTGCGTGTGCACTCCTGCAGAAAGAGCTTGGGAGACCAGGGTTTCAAGCATTAGAGGGGTACCAAAATCCTAGAGTTGGTAAGAAGTGAAAAATCATATGGAGAAGCTCACCACATTATGCGGAATTCTTGGTCTTATTCAAATATGGTGCTTAAATTCAAGAAATGTTCTTTGTGGTCTATCTTTACTTGAAGCCAATAAGCCTCAGCTCTTACTCTTGAGCGGTTGATCGATCAAATTTGAGCTGACCTTGTAATGAAATGGTGGTCTTCAACAAATGCACAAATAACTCACAAACAAGTGTCTATTGGAGACACTATAAGCATGACCCTTGAAAGGGTATAAAAGGAAGAACACTTGAAAAATAAATAATACTTTATTCATGAACAAAATGCTTAAGAAGCATAGTTATTTACATTGAAGGGGTTCACCCCTATATATACAAAAAAGTGGAAGAAAGAGGAGAGCTCATTTTGAGCTCTCCAAAAGAGATGTTGGATTCCAATGTCTCTTAATATAGCTGTTGCACTACAGTCCAACATCATTTATTATTATAGCTATTGGACTATAGTCCAACAACATTTATTATAGCTGTTGGACTACAGTTCAACAACTATTTGCACAATCAAGTTCCAACAGGAACTTTGACTGGATCAAATATCTAGTTTCTATTGAACTAGATGCTAAAAAAGAAAATAAAGAAAAATAGAAAAAGAAAATAATAAAAGAAAATATAATAATATTAAATTATATATATATATATATATATATATATATATATATATATATATATATATATATATATATATATATATATATATATTACAGTTTACATTTTAACACTCCCCCTCAAACTTACGGTACAATGAGCGAAAGTTTGTCTAAGAGGAAGTGAAATCTGGGAGCAACGAGAGGCTTGGTGAAGAAGTCTGCTAATTGATATTCTGATGTAACATATGGCAGATTAATGGTTCCATGTAAGTATTCCTCTCTGACATAGTGACAATCCATCTCAATGTGTTTAGTGCGCTCATGGAATGTCCAGTTGCTTGCAATGTAGATCACACTTTTGTTGTCACAGCACATCTTTGAAGCTTGCGTTGCTTTAGCTCCCATATCCGCTAGCAATCGTCTGAGCCAAACAACCTCCATAGTGGTGGTTGCCATGACTCTGTATTCAACTTCAGTGGAGGAAAGAGAGACTTTCTGCTGCTTCTTGCACCTTCAAGAAATTAAGGTTTCACCTAGGAACACACAAAAACCAGTAGTTGAGTGTCTATTATTGGGATCACCTCCCCAGTCAGCATCAGTATATGCAATTAAATTTAATGAAGATGAAGCAGACAAGAAGAATCCTCGTGAAAGAGAGGATTTTAAGTATCTAATAATACGCAAAATCGCTCCCATGTGCACAGAGGTGGGAGCATGCTGAAACTGATTGACTGTATAAACCTCATGAGTTATATCTGGCCTACTAATGGAAAGATAAGAAAGAGCTCCAACAAGCTGTCTATAAGGAGTAGGATCATCAAGAAGTTCTCCATCATCAATTTTCATTTTAACATTGACAACTTCTGGAGTGTCTACTTTCTTATCATCTGTAATTCCAGACCTGGAAACGATATCAAGAGCAAATTTAGATTGAGATATCAAATACCCCCGAGGGGAATAAGCAACTTCAATGCCTAAAAAATATCTTAATAAACCTAAGTCAGTCATTTTAAAGTGAGTTTTAAGAAGAGATTTGATATTTGCAACTCCCTGTTTGTCGCCTTCGGTGATGATCATATCGTCCACATAGAGAAGAAGAATAATGATGCCTGCATCAGATTTCTTAACAAACAAAGCAGTGTCAGTTAAACAAGGTTGAAAACCAATATCAAACATAACATGACTAAATCGGTCATACCAGGCTTTTGGAGCCTGTTTAAGACCATAAAGAGCTTTTTCTAGACAAAGAGCTTTACCCTTAGGGATACTAATATCAGGTGGGGCTTCCATGTATACTTCTTCAACGAGATTCCCATTCAGAAAATCATTTTTGACATCTAATTGAAAGATATGCCATGTTCTAATGGAGGCCAAGGCTATTAAAGTTCTAACAATGGTCATACGGGCCATAGGAGCAAATGTTTCTTCATAATTGATGCCATACTCTTGGGCATATCCTTTTGCTACTAAACGGGCCTTATATCTTTCCAGGGTCCCATCACTTTTGGTTTTAACTTTGTACACCCACCTACAACCTATAGGTTTCTTACCCGGAGGAATATCTTGTATCGTCCAAGTATTGGCCTTTTTTAGTGCATCCAATTCTATTTTCATGGCTTCTATCCATTCTATATGATTTTTTGCTTGAGAATAGTATGATGGTTCAACATATGATTGTATTAATGTAATGGCGGCCCTATACGTGGGTGAAAAAGATTCATAAGACACAAATTTTTCTGGAGGTTTAGAGATTCTAGACGTTCTTCTAGGTGAGACTTCAGAGTATTTTTGTAATGCACATGGAAGATTTTGCTCTCTACGTCTTGAATATTGTAGACTAACATCCCTATGGATTTGCTCTTCATTATCATCATTTTCAACAACAATAGGACTTTGATCATTGTCAAGGTCACATCCAACATCATATTCATTGGATTTTGAAGTTGGATCAATTAAAAATGAGTATTCAGTGACATCCTTAGATTTTTTAAATTCAAAGAAGCTTTCTTTTTCCAAAAAAGATACATTTCTTGACACATATAATTTATCATTTTGAAAATCGAAACACCTGTAGCCTTTTTGATTATCAGCATATCCTAAAAAGGCACATGGGATTGCACGAGGAGAGAGTTTGTCATTTCTGTTGGTGAAAACAAAACATTTGCATCCAAAGACTCTTAATCTAGAATAATCTGGAGTTAAATTTACAAGCTTTTCTATTGGAGTTGTATTCTTTAATGAGGAAGATGACATCCTATTAATGAGGTAGGTGGCAGTTAGGACCGCTTTAGCCCAAAAACTTTTTGGAACTTGATTTGCAATTAGCAATGTCCTAGTAGTTTCTATAATGTGCCGATGTTTGCATTCGGCTAGGCCATTCTGTTGTAGAGTGTGTGGACATGATCTTTGATGTGTAATACCATGTAAATTGAGATAGTCTTTGAATTCGTTGGACATAAATTCTCCCCCTGAATCAGTGCGAAAAACAAAAATATCATTTTGAAACTTATTTTTAACCATTTTATGAAATATTTGGAAGTTAGCAAAGACATCAGATTTATGTTTAAGAAAATAAATCCAAGTATGTCTAGAAAAGTCATCAACAAAAATGACATAATATGTATAACCACCTTTGGAAATAACTGGTGCGGGGCACCAAACATCCGAATGTATTAACTCAAGTGGTCTTGAGGAAACAAAAGTTCTACTAAGAAATGGTAACCTTTTCATTTTGCCAAGAATGCAGTCTTTACAAGAAAAATTTTCAGAATTACAAAATTTTTCCAAACTTGAAAAAATATTGAATTTTAGACATATGAGGATGGCCAAGCCTTTTGTGCCATAAATCCAATTCTAATTTCTGAATATTATAACAAAATGCATTCTTGGGTAATTCCAAAAAGTCCATGTAATAAAGTCCTCATTCTCTATGACCTTCCCCAATCAACTTCCCTGACTGACGATCCTGTACCCAACAACCATGAGAAGAGAATGAGATATTACATCCATAATCAGATATTTGCGAGACAGATAAGAGATTCAAATTAAGTTTAGGTATATATCTAACTTCTGAGATAAAAAAACTTTTGGATTTTTGAAGATTTTCAAAACATCCTATTCCTTTTACTTCAAGAGATGTGCCATAGGCTGTAAAAAACCTTTGACACACTTGAGTTATTTTTAAGACATTCAGATAGACTATTAGCATTTGGGGTCATATGAAAAGAAGCACCAGAATCTAAAAGCCAAGGAAAGTTACCTGGACCGGAGAAAGATGCAACTGCCGCTCCAGTTGAGGCTTCGGTTGAGGAGGATACCCCTTTGAGAAGAGGTTGAAGGATTTTCATCAGTTGAGCCATAGACACAGGTTCATCTTGATCTTTTGACTCAGATTCAACAGATGCAACTCTTTTTTTCTTCTCTTCTTTTTAACTTTGGACATTGAGGCCTATAGTGCCCCGGTTTATGACAATGATGACAAATAACTTTTCTTTTATCAAAGTCGCGGTTTTGCCTTCCAAAATGAAGCGGCTTGTAAGTACGAGTATGATTTCCCGGTCTAGATACAACTAAAACGGAGTCATCATCAACATTTGGAGTACTTTTTCTAAGTCTATTTTCCTCCATAGTGAGCTCTTCTATAGTATCAACAATAGAAAGAATTTTTCCACAATGTAAAAGGGCCGATTTGGTGGATTCAAACTCCGGCCTTAGACCATTCACAAATTGATAGAAATGTTCCATATCGAGTTGCTTTTGGCGAAGCTCGATGTCTTCGGTACAATGCCATTTGGGCTCAAGAAGAGCCAACTCTTCCCAAAGTTCGGACAACTCATTATAATATTCTCGAATAGTTTTATCTTTTTGAGTCATTGTCCGAACTTTATCTTGTAAATTGCATACATGTGCAATATCTTTAAGGGAATATATGTTTTTGAGGTATTCCCAAGCCTTATCGGCATGCTCAAACTTAGCTAGACTAGAGCATTTTTTAATGTCTATGCTATTGATGAGCCATGACATAATTTTTGCATGCCCTATCCTCCATTCTTTCCATTTCTTTTCATAAGTGGCTAATGCCTTACTCTTCTCTTCTTCCGTTAGAGGAACCTCTTTATCACCCTCTTTCTTGGTAAGAGATAATTTAGGTTCCAAATCGGAACCATCCACTATACCCCATAAACCTTTTCCCCAAATGTGGTGCTTCATAATCGAAGCCCACATTACATAGTTAGTATCATTTAGCTTCATAGGAATGATGGTGATCTTATCATTGTCATCCATCTTTTACAAGGGTAAGAGAGGAATAAATAGGAGGAGAGAGAGAGAAAAATAAAAAGAAAAGAAAAAGAGTAGACAAAGGAATAAGAGAGGATACAAAACCAAAAATTTTTGTAGCACAAGTTCGCCTTTCTTCAAACAAATCTTCTTGAGCCAAGAACAAGGTGATGAAACACCTTTTGTAAATGTGGCACGGAAATCGAGACGGAAGCACTTCAAGATCTAAGGATTTCGTAGCTCTGATACCATGTAATGAAATGGTGGTCTTCAACAAATGCACAAATAACTCACAAACAAGTGTCTATTGGAGACACTACAAGCATGACCCTTGAAAGGGTATAAAAGGAAGAACACTTGAAAAATAAATAATACTTTATTCATGAACAAAATGCTTAAGAAGCATAATTATTTACATTGAAAGGGTTCACCCCTATATATACAAAAAAGTGGAAGAGAGAGGAGAGCTCATTTTGAGCTCTCCAAAAGAGACGTTGGATTCCAACGTCTCTTAATATAGCTGTTGGACTACAGTCCAACATCATTTATTATTATAGCTATTGGACTATAGTCCAACAACATTTATTATAGCTATTGGACTACAGTTCATCAACTATTTGCACAGTCAAGTTCCAACAGGAACTTTGATGAGATCAAATATCTAGTTTCTATTGAACTAGATGCTAAAAAGAAAATAAAGAAAAATAGAAAAAGAAAATAATAAAAGAAAATATAATAATATTAAATAATATATATATATATATATATATATATTACAGTTTACATTTTAACAGACCTATCTGTTCATTTTTGAGCTCTTAGTTGGAACATAGCACTTTGATCTATTTGACTCCAATCTGGATTGTAACACACACACACACAGCTGGTAATTTCATTCCAGGTGTTCTGTGGGAGTTTAGATGTGTTTTTACTCCAAACCAGTCATACTCGTTAATAAAGTTACATGCTAGCTTATGTACCAGAGTGATTAACTTATAAATGTTTTATTGGATGCTCGTTTAAGCTGGGTTTAGTATACTTAGAGCATCCATCAGTTCATGTCAGCATGCAAAGCCTTTCTACCTTGTGTTAAGCTTTGCCTCGATCTTCACAAACCAGGACCAGTTGCACTTGCTAGAACTCTTAAGTCTGAAGTGCTCCCACCTTAAGGGGGAATTCATGTCTTGCTTGTCTTCGAAACTTCATCATTTTCTTGTATTGCAATAGGATAACTGCTCTTATCAGTAGACTATCTTGAGGATAAGAATCAACACAACTTGACTAAGAGTTGGTCCTACTTCTCGAAGCGTCCACTTACTGCTGAACACGTTCTGCTTTTAAGAAAGGAAGGAATCTCAGTCTTAAATGCAGCCACTCTTCAGGATTCAACGATGCCAACTTGTGGCAGTGGAGTGAGCTAGATATGGTGGGCTTTCCACATATACAAGGATCTCATGATGCTCCTACAATCTCTCTCTCTCTCTCTCCACCATGGATGCTGATGTATCTCGTCCATCATCATCAGCCTAGACAAGAGGAAATAAAGTTTACTTTACTAGAGTCTTTTGGATGTTTGAATACCTAGGATCTCTCATTCGATGATCTCATCTGGTGTGGGGCCCACACCGACACCAGATGCAGAGTTTCTCCATGCAGGGAATGACATATCCTGGAACCTGAAATTCTAAAAACCAATGGGGATTCATGTATCTTTGGCTTAAAGGGAGGGTGGGGGTTGAAGGGGAAAGAGAGGAAGGAGGTTAGGCCAGATATACGAGAATATGTTTCACATTTTCCACACACTTTCTCTCTCCCTCTTTCCCTCTTCAAGCATCAGAACTTGATTCATTACGATCTCAGTTCAGATTCAAGGCAATCAAATGCACGTTATGGGTGGGAATCTGTCCAAGAAGTTGGCTTCTCTGGTTCAGCCTCACTTAAAACAAAGTGCTCATGGAAAGCATTGTAAGGTCATCGAATTCATAGAAGTAGATGGTGTCCTACTTCATAGTTTTTAAACCAACGCAAAAAGAAAAGAACAGAAAGAAACTATTTTCAAAGTTGCCATTCATGTGAGACGACTTCAATTGGTTTTCAAAAGAGGGGAGAGCCTTTTGTGGCTCACGGAGGGGCCTCTCCTCTTTTTCACCACTGCTATGGAATGATTCCTGTGACCCCATTGTTAAGCAGTAAGACCACGTTTGGAAGTGGTAAATTTTTCATAGAAAATTTGATGTGAAAAAAGTTCAATCTTAAAAGGTTTTTTACCACTTTTTTCGCCATATTTTTAGGTGGAGTTTCTTTTTTTCTTTGATGACAAGAACACTCTCTGAAGCGAGAAAAACCCAGGTGGGGGGGCTCCATGACCACCCTGCCTTACTTGGTCCACCCCTGAAAGCTACAGACACACCAGTGCCTTCATCTCAACACCGTCACAACCACCCTGCTGCCAACGTGGGCAACCCCTTCAGTGGTTTTTCATTCGTATGGATGTAAAAGTCATACAAAAATGTAAAGCACGTTCAATAGAGATCAGATCAGGTGATCTGTCAAATCACTTTAACGAAGTTATTTGACATCTTCACCCTCCATTGCTTCATTTTATAACATGTTCATTTTTGAATGACTGAAATGAATATACATGCATGAAAAGGTTTATTTTTGAATGAATAAAATGAATGAAATAAATATAATGAATATATATGACCACATTTAGTTTGAATTAAGTTGTATTACACCCTTTGACTAGGTAGATTCACATGATTTTTTTGCGTACCTCACAAAGTTCGCATAAAATATAGGCAAAAAATGATAAATATTTGAGAAGATGAAGAACTTTGCATCTGCATATATTTTATACAGACTTTCTCATCCTCGCAAATATTGATCATTTTCTCCTATATTTTAGGAGAACTTCGTGAGGTCTTCTTGATAAAATATATGCAGACTTCGTCATCCTGGCATAAAATATTTGCAGTCTTATTTGCATTCATTTCATTATTTCACAAAATGAATGTGCTCATGCATTGCATTTATTCAATTCTTTTATAAAATGAATTTGCTCATACATTTCATTGATTTTATTCTTTCACAAAATGAAGTTGTTTATACATTACAATTATTCAATTCTTTTACAAAATGAAGTTGCTCATACATTGTTTTCATTTTGTTATTTTATAAAATAAAGTTGTTTATAAATTGCATTTATGCCATTCTTTCATAAAATAAATGAATGTCAATACATTGCATTCATTTCATTCTTTCACAAAATAAAGTCGCACATATGTTGCATTCATTCAATTCTTTCACAAGAATGTTGCTTCTTTGATGAAGAGAAAACAAAGTATGTGCAGTCCATCTCTTGGGTTTCAAAAATGCTATATATCACAACATCTTTGATGATGAGAAAATACAATATACCATTATTGATTCTACTTTGTATTGTTCTCTTGATTTTTTCTATCTTACGCATACCATGTGATCACATGTTGACTGTGAGATACATCGACTATGTGTTGATGGAGAGAAAATATAGTATACTGTCGATTTTACATCATCATCATCCAACACATCTATCCAATTATCACAATTCATTAAATCAACAGACCCCCATTGATTCTACATCATCATCATTCATGTTCTCTATAATGAGAACGAGTTTTTATATGATCAACTGCAACACTCATGAACAACTTGCATACTTTTGTTTTCTATCTTACTCATACCAAAAGATGCTCTTACCACAAAAATTCACCATCGATGATTTTACATCGATGAAGTGCCACTGATCTTCTTAACACCGATGCTTAGCCCTGAGAAAATGACTATAATTTTTTAATTATTGGAAACCACAAAAACCTTAGTTTATGTAAAACCTTAGCTTTGCTTTTATACTATGTTTGCACGAAAATTCACACATCTTATAAGAAGATCATATATCTAATTATCCGAAGAGACATAAATATGTCACATTTTGAAATTCTTTACGCAACACAAAATAAACATTTTTTCTCACTAAAATCATATTTTATAGGTATTCGATATATGCGATTTTACTAAGGTATTCGAGAAGTTACGATCATAAGGAGGTTTACAAAATTTGTTTTTGTGCACTTTGTGAAGACCAAAAAAAATGTGAGAACATACATATAAGTGAGGGTTAAAGAAAAAAGAAAGGAGATTTTCACCATTATTCACAACTTTGGTATAAAATATGTGATTTTACTAAGGTATTTGAGATTTTACAATTAAACAGAGGACCACATAAATAACATAATTTTTTGTCTCTCTTAAGGTTTGAAAAAATGTGCAGACCTCATTTTAAGTGGGAGTTTGCAATCCCTGACTAGCGAAGCGATATATCGCACAAACTTCATGAGTTTCACACATGCAAAAGGTAAAATGGTCTTAACTAAGTTGGCTATTTGTCATTTTGGTCATCGGGCAGATTTTAACAAATTATAGTTTTTAAAAAATATATCATTTTTATCGTACAATAGTCATTTTCCATATATATAATGGGTAACATTGGGTACTGACCCCATAACACACAAGCACCTTTGGATCTCTATGGTGCATATTGTTTTGTGGATTTAGCATATTCAAAATAGTGAGAAATGACTTTTGGATCATGTTTTTTGATGGAAAACATGATTTTATAACCCGAGAAAATATTGCACATTTCAAGCTATTGATTTTTGAAGCATTATAAAAACCTATCTGCCCGTTGTAATTGGACGATCTGAGAGCCGATTCTCACTAGAAAACATGTAGATCACATCTGTAAGGTTAGTTTAATAAAAAATAACAGAAAATGAAAATGTTATCTATATATATATATATACATGTATATGAGGATTGTGTTGCCCCCCCTTTTTTTAGGACCCTTGAAAAAATATAGTTTTAGATATTTTATGCTCGATCTGAGCCATTAGAAGTAGTAGTTATCATTGCTTATTTCTTACGAAGCAAGCTTTATTTCAAATTTATTTGCTGTAAAAAAAACTAAATATTTTATCATCAGATTTTAGCACAATATCAACTGTTGATTATTTTTACCTCTTTAAAATACACATATAAAGGTAACAGATGCTTAATAAAAAGCATGTTTTTGATTAAATAAACAGGGCTAAAACACATCTAATGATTCAGATGTAGCATAAAACACCTACAATTGTGATTTTCGGAAAGTCCTAATGATGACCTAACTAAAAAGGGGCAACACAATCCCATTATTATTATATATATACAGACAGGGTGACTATCCGAATGAGCTAGAAGTCACATGTGCAGGTTGTGTTGACTCTATCTGATCTCAGACATGTTTAACATGTCCGGAAGCTTGGGATTTGCTCTTTGCTAATGTCTTCTAGACGAAAAACACACTTTTGTGATAGAGAAAATATTACGTATTTTAGGCAGTTTGATTTGCGCGCGCGCGCGAGAGAGAGAGAGAGAGAGAGAGAGAGAGAGAGAGAGAGAGAGAGAGAGAGAGAGAGAACCAGGACGGTCCTATTTTCAGCAATGGATGGTTATGGATGTGTCAGATTTTTTGGGCCATCCGACTAGTGGATGATCTCCTTTCATCCCATGGGGGAAACAAAAAATTGATGAAATCATTTTCCCCAACAAGATAATTTCATGGCATTTACTTTTGCCTTTTTGCACATCAAAAGAATTACCTTGCCATCCTTTTCCATCCAAAAGGAAAATAAACTGTTGTTGCATGCTTAAAGTATTCTCATGAAAACATCATGGTTTGTCTATATTATGATAAGCATACTTACTATTTAAGGTTCTACTATTTCAAGCTTTAGAGAAAGAAATAAAATACGAAAAATAACCGTATTATACAAAAAATATGACATATTTTTTGAAATTTCCTACATTTTTTGTTATTCTTCTCATATCCAAAATCGCAAATATTTGGTTTTAAAAAGATCTTTTCACCCTTTGTACACGTGATTTTATAAATGTATGTGGATTTTCTCTCAAATATGTGACTATTTTTTACAAAATAGTCTCTGTTTTCATATATGTATCTTTTTGATCCGACATCAAAAACTTATGTTTTTATAATTGTTGGAAAGTTGATACATAGGCCTATAACTTTCTTGCATAACAAAAAATCAAGAACTGCGCACCAAATAATAATTTTCAAACTAGTTCTTGCACTCGTGTGGAGTAACAAGTCAGATCGTCTCCTCAAGGAACGAGATTAAGGCACACAATTTCACTTAACACTTTATTAATACCTCAAAGAAAAGAAAATTACACTATCTTTGGATTATAATGCAAATAAGAAAACACAAAAGCAAAAGTAAATCCTAATTTAAACTCGCGACCACACTTATGCACAACTAAAAAACCTCAATTGATATCCGCCTTAGCTCACCCTCCTCCTTGTTCCTCAGTAGCACGCCATAGAGAGACTACCTGCTTAAGCAATATTATACCATATCTATTCTATTAATCAACACAATATTTAATCAACAAAATAAAAGTTAGTCAACTAAATTATTCTAATTTAAACTGAAAGTAACAACAAATAATTATCAATTAATTAAAACAATAATTTATCTAAGTTACTACTAAGCTAACTAAGCAAGTAAAACAATTAAACAAAACTACACTACAACTAATTCAATCTAACTTAATCCATTAAACCCCTCTAATTTTCTAACAAAAATTAGAAAATAAATTGTGCTGAAAACACTTAAATAAACCTAAGAATACGTGCAGCAACTATAAACATGAACAAAAATTAAAGAAAATCACTAAACTACCCTAAGCTATGCAAACTAGCTAAAAACGGCTAAAACATGGACTGTTCGGGTTGGACAGATTATGGACAAGGTCAAAACAGATTGGGATGACACCAAATTTGGCTGAGACCTAGCTTAAACCTTAAATTTATGTGCCCAACTTACCTCTAAACAAAATTCTATCAAAAAATAAGTCAAATAGCTATAAAAAAGACAAAAATACCCTTACTGCTATGAAATAAAGACTGCAGTTTGGCAGAAAACCGATTTTAAAAAACAAGATGGTGTCTCAGTCAAATCGACTCTGAACGAGATAAAACTTTTCAAAATTTAAGTCAGCATCTTGACGAAACTAACGAAACTAATATTGGGCCAAAACTTTACAAAAAGCTATATAAAATGATGACCCAAAGTCTGACAGAAATTCTGCCACTTTTCTGCAACTAAGCCTACTTAACTACAACTTAATTATGATTAATACAATTAAAAATCTAATTAAATACAACTAAATAAACTAAATTACTGCTAAAACATAAACTTAACTACTGCTAATCAATCACTAAAATATGAAATAAACAAAGAAAACAATTATACTACCTAATTCAAACAAAACTAAGTTAACTCTAACTAACTACAAGTAACTAAACTTAATTGTAAGCTAACAATTAATTAATTACTCATCTAAGCTACCAAATTAAAGAAAGAATATAATTTAATCAACTAATTTACTCACATAAAACAGAAAGTAAAAATGAACTTTAACTTTAAAATAATTTTAACTTCTACTATAAATTAACTAATTTAACTTTAATTAAAACTCTACAAGAAAAAAAACTATTTAATGATGGACCGTACCTAAAGAGCTTGGACGTCCAAATTAATTAAGCAAATTAGAAACTAATTCTACTCTATAATTACAGCACAAAACTTTTAAAAAATTCAATCATTTAGATTGGAAAGTAAATATTCAAAAAAAATGAAAATTACCTAAGTACATACTACTTACCAAATTAAAATGCAAGATTTCTAATTTAGCAACTAATTAAAACAAATTGCATAACCAAAAAAAATTTAGTAACTAATCTAATCTACTACAGAAATAACTCCTAATTACCTTAATGAAATTAAACTAAGACAAAAAATCATTTTAATTTTGAGAAGATTAGAAAAATGATTTTTCAAACACTTGATTCTAACTATGTACTATCAGAAAAAGAAAATAGACTCTAAAACAAACCTAATAAATCAGAAAAAAAATATATACATGACTCCTTAGATCCTAGGAAAACACAAAAAAAAATCACCAAAAAATTCAAAATATTTTGTCCTGGAAAAACCGGGGAACAGAGTTGGGTTGGATCTTGATTCTACAGAAATTGGTTCTACAAAATCAAGATAGAACCCTAATAAAATGTTAATATCTTCCAAACAGATGAACCAAATGATCCCAAATTTAGACTATAAACTTTAAGAACATACACTAAACTACTCACAAAAATTCAGCTCAAAATAACTTCGGGATTGGCATGGAGAAACAAAACAAATCACTATTCTGTTTCAGGCCTATTGCCTGACAAGTTCTGGATAGAACCAGTTGTTGAATCCACCATCAATATTCTGACCAAAAAAATAGTCAAAAAATTATTTTTTCTATAAATTAGATATATTAAATTACTAGAAAAAAAACAAAACAAATCTTAATCACTTAGAAAAGAAGGCTAAAAAGATTTTTGAAAATAGAACAGAAATCTAACTATGCAGAAATTTAATTAAACATAAATCTAATTATTCTATTATGAAAGGAACAAATATTCTTTTCAATAAAAAAAACTAAAACATATAAAAACGTGAATAAAGAGATCTAATCTAATATCTAAACTATGATGAAATAAAATAAATAAATAAATAAATAAATATGTAAAACAAATCAAAATGCATAACTCTAATTTGACTCAATCTTAACTACAAGCGGTGGGTGAGAAGGCACACCTCAAGGGATGCCCGATGAGTTTGGAGAAAAAAAGAGTGGTCCAAGGCTTTAAAGATCATGCCAAACATCTCTTAGGTCTGTTGCTACATGTGTTCTCTTTGCTAGATATGTGGATGGACCTGAATCAACGAGGAAGGAGATCGATGGAGAAGAAAGAGGGTCGGGGGTTGCAAAGGAAGGAGATTCTCGACCGCTGACTATGAAGGTAGATGACGTTCCCATGTCAAATCTGAAGAAAAAGCTCCAGCCACTTCAATCTGCAAGAAAAATACAGCAAAACAACAAAACAAAGAGAGGAAACATGAAAGGAAATTGAGAGGAAGAAAAGAAAAGAGAAGAAAAAGAAACGTGAAAGAGAGAAGAGGAAACGAAGAGGAAGAAAGGGCCTTTTTAGGGAAGAAGAAGAGAGGGAGAAGGGCTTGTTCTCCTAGGCTGGGCGGCCTACCCTAATACCAAAAATTAGTTTTTATAATAATATTTTAGTAAATTTTTTTAAAACCCACCTAGGTTAAAAGTTATTTCGAAAAGCTACCTATATTTTAGAAATTCGCAAATTACCTCTAGGTACCACTTTTAGACGGATTTTTTCTGAAATTTCTCACCTTAGATCTTTGGATCTAGGATTGCACTGACTTTGGGTCTGGTCCAAGGTCCAAGATGGAGGCTTTGGATCAGATCTGCATCCAAACGACCTCAAAAACTGATCCAATTCTTTAAAATGACTCTATCTTCTTCATTTTAAACCAGTTTTGAGTAAAATTTGAACCGTGGCTTCTTTGTACCTAAAAAAATACAAACATGACTATTTATTCTATAGAAATACATATAAATGTATAAATTTATGATAAAAATAATATGCATTTCATGCATCATCAATTTATATTAAAGTGATAATTTAATATATCGGTTCAAACTAGTTTACATATTTTAATTTCTCTTGATCCAGGGTAACTAAAATATGTAAACTAGTATGCACCAACATTTCAAGATTTTTATAGTTTTTTTTTTATTTTCTAAAATTTCACCGTACAGATGCGATCTAGATACATGGTTTTATAGAAACAGACTCTTTGATCTTCCAATTATGATGTATAAGAAGGATCTTTTAGGGCTTGAAAATCAACGACTTAAAATTTTCATAAATATGCAAGCATAAAAAATCACATTTCTTGATCCGATTACGATAATATAATAGTCGATTCCAAGCAAATGGACCGCATCGAATGCATGTGCCGGGTTAGATATGCAAAAAAAATATGAAAATCTCGGTTTATACCAGTTTACATATTTTGTTAGTTTACCTATTCCAGCTTTCCTTGATCGGGTAACTAAAATATATAAACCGATGTGCACCGAGGCTTTCATAGGTTTTTTTATTTTTTTTCTAAAATTTTATCATATGGATGTGATCTAAATACATGATTTTATAGAGACTCTTGGATCATCCAATTATGATGTATAAGAAGGGTCTTTTAAGGATTGAAAATCAATAGATCAAAATTTTCATAAATATGCAAGCATAAAAAATCACATTTCTTGATCTGATTACGATGATCTAATAATCTATTCCAAGCAAATGGACCACGCCGAATGCAATTACATGGTTAGATTTATAAAAAAACCTATGAAAATCTTGGTTCATACCAGTTTACATATTTTGTTAGTTTACATATTCCAGTTTTCCTTGATCCAGGGTAACTAAAATATGTAAACTTGTATGTATCAAGATTTTCATAGTTTTTTTCTTTTATTTTTTTCTAAAATTTCACCGTACGAATATGATCCAGATGCATGGTTTTATAGAAATATACTCTTGGATCATCCGATTATGATGTATACGAAGGATCTGTTAAGGCTTGAAAATCAATGGCTCAAAATTTTCATAAATCTTCAAGCATAAAAAAACACATTTCTTGATTCGATTATGATGATCTAATAGTCGATTCCAAGCAAAATGGACCACGTTGAATGCATCTGCAGGGTTAGATTTGCAAAAAAAAAACTATAAAAATCTCAGTTCATTCCAAGCATAGTCAGGTCGTGTCTACATCATTTTTGGTATCAGAGCTAGATTAAGTTTCCCATACCTTAGAGCAGTCCTACACGTGGTTCACCATGACTTGGTGCTGAGGTGAATGTAGTCACGACGACTACGTTGATGATTCCAAAGCTAGGAGTCACGTGTCTGATTTATAACGTAAAGTTGATGACTTGACTCGTAGGGTTCGTGAGTTGACCCAAGACCAAGAGCGTGATCAAGCACGCTTTAGGGGACATGATCCCCAATTTGGGTGAAATGGTAGAACCATTTCGCCAAATCCCACAAATCTCACAAAACTGGTCAGTATGATTCAGATCACGAGTTTGAGATTCATACTTATACTTATTTGAGTAAATCTCATAAAATGCCTAGAAGAACCAATTGGGAAGTTGAGATCAAATTTGAAATCCCTAAATTTAATGGATCTAGCACTCTTGAGGATTTCTTAGATTGGTTATGAGAAGTCAAGAATTTCTTAAAGTCCAAAAAGGTTTCTGAACATAAAAAAGTAGGGTTGGTTGCCCTTGGAAGATAGAGCGTTAAGTTAAGGAAACTTAATACAATAAAGTCAAGGCCCTAGTTTCCATATGGGCACACATGAAGCGAAAACGTACACAATTTTTGCCTTATAATTATGACATGAAATTATACCCAAGGTACAAGAACCTTGAATATGATACATGCAGGGTAGATCAATGCATTGGAGATCTTAAGTGCCAAAGTGCCAAAGTCATGCAAATCTTTGCATAGAAATATGAGTCAGGGTACTCATATGACATTTTGGGTTAGGTTCATAGAAATATCATCCACACCCCATCCCAACCCATCTTCATATAAGCATGTTGCATCTAGGGTTAGGTTCATGGGTGCATTTAGCCTGAGTCATAAGTTCGAAGAAGAAACTCATTTTGATCATGAATTAGATCCCTAGTATAATGAGAAGATTAAAGATGCAGAACCTAGTTCTAATCCCGAGGTGGAGCCTCAATTCGTGGGTCTCGTCAGAAAGGCAAGGCAGGAGATGGTGAGCAGAGTGATCTGCTTTGAGGAATCAGATGGGCGAAGGTGGAATTGCATTGTCGATGCCTATCTGCTGGGAAGTTTTAGTCGTTCAATGCATACTGTCGCCCTGCAGACTCACAAGAGCCCGATTGACGTCAGTTGCTTCTCTCTTCTTTTTGGTTTGTCCTTGCTTCTTCTTTTTCTCTTTGTTCTTTCTCATTCTTACAACCTTTGATTTTGCTGGAAAATTTTATGGTCGTTATTTCTTGTTTGAGGAACAACCATTGCTTCCTTATTGAAATGTAGGGTGGCCAATCAAATTTATTTTCATTTCTTTACTTCTTTTCTAAAGTTTGCCAATTGTCCCTTGAATTATTATTCTAAAAAGTTTGAAAGAAGCTTGAGGCTTGCAGAAGAAAACATCCAAAATCGTAAACTTTTGGAGGGTTTGAATCTTGTGGGTTAAGGAACAAACCCTAACCCTGATTGAGGGCATGAGGAGCTTGGAGATTCCATGGATGTCTCTGCTGTTGTTTTTATTATCAGATCCAGATCCATAATCTAGCATATGAACCAAATGCAACAATGTGATCTGTCATAACTCCCTTGTCAATCTCTCAAGGATAAAGACTTATTAAGGTAAAACTCTCAAGGACAAAGACCTTAGCAATATCTGCCAAGGTAAAACTCTCAAGGATAAAGACGTTAGCAATATCTTTCTAGGAGTTAGACCAGATAAGAGAGAAGTTAGAAAGCATGGTAAAAAAGGAGTTAGAAAACATAAGAGAGAAGTTATGAAGCATACCTTATCGTATCAGGAACCTTATTAGGATAAAAAATGTATCTTATAAAGCGATGCAAAAATGTTGAGGAAAGCTAGTGAAATTATTATCAGTACCATGGATGTAGGCACAATTGCCGAACCATGTATATCTCTTGTATTTGTTTCTCTTTCCCCTTTCATTCTCATATCATGATTTATTTTTAACATTAGATTCAATATTTGTTTATGGTATCAGAGCCAAAACTGTGAGTTCACATGGTTCATCTTCATAGCTATCGCAAACTCAACTTCTTCCTCAACAGAATTTTTATACCCAACAAAAATATTGTCAATTTCGTGTCACTAAAATTGACACACACTAACTATCTACTCTGGAGGATGAAACTTTTGGGGTTGATAGAGAGTCAAGATCTCCAGAAATTTATTAGCCATGAAACTCTCATCCCATAGCAGTTTATAGTTGATGCCAATGGAGCTTGCACTGAAAATCCAGATTTCATCGCATAGAAGAAATCAGATCGGCCTCTACAACGTTGGATAACTGACACCTTATCCAAGAAAGTTCTCGGATTTATTATTGGGCTCGACATTGCTGCACAAGTGTGGTAGACTCTTGAAGAGGCATTTGATCTTGAATCTCAAGAGCGTGAATGTTATTTACTGCAGAAGCTTCAAACATTTTGGAAAGATAGTCTTTTTCTCTTCAAATATATAGCTTCCTTCAAGAATACATGCAATGAGCTTATCGCAATTGCTCAAGGTATTATCGCTTTTGAACAGTCTTGAACATGAATATGAAGCATTTGTTATATCAATGATGAAGCCGCCGGTTCCTACATACAAAAAACTAGTTTTCTTGCTTCAGTCTCACGAGACTTTCAAAACTCTTTAAGCGCCTAATTAGGACCATTATCCTAATCAAAATATGACATTTATAAGTCAACGTCAAGATAAAAATCAAAACAACAAGAGAGGAGATTTTCAAAACCATTTTTCATCTCGAGGTCAAGGTTTCTCTCAAATGGGAAACCAATCATCGTGCCAAATGAATCAACAATCCCAGAATAATCAAAATCAGTAAAATAAGCAAGGCAATCAACAAAATGATAAGCATGTAGTATGCCAAATTTGTTCAAAACTGAATCACACTGCTTTAAAGTGTTACCACATGGTCAACCAAATGAACCAAGTTGGCAACATTTTTGAGGCATTGGCAGTCATGTCCATTTCTGATAATCAAGATGATGCTTGGTTCCCTGACACATGTGCAAGCTCTCATGTCAGAGCTGACCTAGGTATGCTTCATAATCTTAATCGTTATTTTAGTCAAGAAAGAATAATGATGGAAAATGGAGAAAAACTCCCAGTAACTCATGTTGGCTCGGTCGATCTTCAAGTAGGTCAGAAAAAACTTAGACTTGATAATGTTCTAGTTGTTATTGATATGAAGAAACATTTGCTTTCTGTTAGCCAATTAACATATGATCAACCCTTATTTTTTGAGTTCTATAATTGTAACGTCCCAAAATTTTAACCCTAAAATTTCAAAATATTTTTAAAAAAAATAGCGAAAATAACCTTTTTCTTTGGGTCAAACATTTGGGTGGGTTATAGTACAATCAATTATCATAATTGAATTAAAATGTGAATATTAAGATTTAATTCAGTTTCAATAATTTAAAATACATATCAGAGTATTTTGATAACAATAATTATTTTTTTTCAAAGCTATCACCGAAAAAAGAAAAGACTAACTCTAGACGCCGCTTAAGCATTCCACATCCACTCCACAGTTGAACATCATAATTTATCTGAAACCCCATAAAATGGGCCAGACTAATGAAAACTTGATAGAAAATAACATATTTGCAATATCAAAATACATTCAAACACAACCTAATATATCAGTTAGATAACACATATCTCATCAGACATAACATAGACATCATGCTATCAACAATATAATAGTTCAATTTAATGCACATCCATTCATGCTAAGTTTTGCAACATTACGATACATTATGCACATGCATGAATATATACAATATGCATAAACTTACCATTCTAATGATGCGAGTCCTTCATGCATGAATAACTTCTTATATTTACTTATTGTTTTCTTGCTTAAATGATGCATGTCATGTTCTATCTATATGCAATTCACAATCTTGTTTCACTTGCCAATATCTGTTTGTGGGTACAACACAAACTCTCTCAGATGGAGGTACAATCTCGGTTTGTATTTTTAAATAATTATGTCTTATTAACATGCATGGTGCCCCAACTGTGACTACTCTAGAGAGAAAATATAATTTTATAGAGAGAGTTTCTAACTCTTGCAACCTGATATATCAGATTTTCTTTATGAGTCTTACCTACCACATCACAGATAAATCGTGGTAGTTTTCTCGATTACGGGTCCTGTGGATGGAGGACAAAAGCAACCTTCCGTGCTAAGCTAATATTTCACAGAATCGTCAGTACCAAGTTTACTCTCTCAATAAGCCATAAGCGAATTAATTTTATTTTTGATTTCTTAATTAACTCTCTTGTTAATAGTGCCAATGCAAACATGCAACCACATTCAGGGTTCATATGCAATAATATTCATGGCACTCAATGCACACACTCAAGGTAGATTAATCATTGATATTTAGGTATGCCCAATACAATAAAAAAATGAAATGCATTCAACTAATATGCATATCAGTCCAATATCCCATTTAAACATCAATAAACATGCTGCACAAAATAAAATACAACCCGACATCAACACATGCCGTACATTACAGTTTGAATCCCTGTTAACCTGATTTTGAAAAACCTACAAAAAATCACAGGAACCTAATTTAACTCCCAAAATTTTACTGAGATTGCCTCATCCTCTTAAGAATACAGTCCAAGAAACCGAATTGCAAAATTCATTGTAATAAAATTAAAAAATATCGGAATTGAACCCTATTAAAAAAAATATCAAACAGTTCCTGTCAACAACAAAAATTTATTTTGGTTTGAGGAATTTCTCAAGGTTTACAGAAACATCTTTTGAGAAAATCCTTTTTATAGAGTCTTGCTTTTCATGTTACCTTTCACCCAGATTTTTTATAATTTATTTTGATAAGTTTTGATTATGATTTTAGAACTTTCAAAATCTTTGGTCGGAATAGTTCAACTGACAGGGCAGAAAATCAGTTTTTTGTTGTAATAGACGTTTCAGCCTTAAAACTGAACCAAATAGAATGAAACAAAATTCTAAATTTAAGCCCTAAACACTTCGGTATTTTTATTTATTAATGTCATTTTCATAGAGATATCATTTTTTATGACACTTGTCGAAATAAAAAATGAGAACAAAATAACGAAGATCCAAACTCATGCAAGATCTATTATACAAGAACAAGACTCATGATGAAACTTATATAATTATAATTTTTGGATGCTCTAAACACATTTACAACATCATACAATACATCTTGATCATATTTATGCTAATCTTGCTAAAACATTAACAAACATAATTCAAAAAGTACAAAACCTATATGGAATATCTCAAATATAATTTCATCTGTGCAAAAATTACAAGAGACATAAAAATAACATGGAATAATGGATTATTTATGCAATAGCATGTTGTTTAATCATGCTATACATGTCCTAATCTACCATATATGATCACATTAACTTTCTTTATCATAAAACATCAAAACCCTAAAATATTTTTGGCAAAACCTTCTTTAAAATGATTTTCGCATATTTTTAACCAAGATCTATGCAAGAGACAAATTTACAACATCAAGATCTATGAAAAAACACTCAAAAACATCCTTCTATATTCATTATACATGTTAAACCATCTACTAAAATACAAATCTAACTATTCATAGGATTTTTGCTTTTTAAGGTTTCGAAACTAGTATTTTCCAAATCGTTTTCTCAAAACCGATCTTCTAAAATACCATTTTGGGTTTTCAAAAATCTTTTTCATGTAGATCTAATAGCCATAGATGTTCTAGGCCTAGATTACAGGTATATCCAAACCCTGGATCAAAACAAGGGTATGCTAATGCATCTCGAAATCGAACATCATAAAAGTAGATATTACCTACCAAAAGCATACTTTTCGCAAAGATACCGTCGCCTTTTCCTCCACTCGTACCTTGTTACGGGCTGGATTAGACCTTCACCAAGGTGGTTGCAAGTCTCTAATGGAGGTCTGAACTTTCTTAATGGCTTGGAGGAAGAAGAAGATGTGAGAAAGAAGAAAGAAGATATGCACATCCCTATTATGGGAGCCTCTATTTATAGATAGGCCTAGGCAAGAGTCCTATCTCTAACATAAGAGATTAATATATATTAATTTTCTTTATTAATAAAATAAGTAAATAAATTATAGGTCCTAACTTATTAAAATTTGAAATTGATTAAGCAAAAGAAAAAAGATAGGGTCTTCTTACCCTGGCTTAGGCTCTAGTGATACGGTCCTCACTAAGGATCTGTATGCAACACTCCATGTAGAAGCCACCACGCTGGTAATGGAATTGGCGATAGCCAAATGCATGAGGTTAGCCAGTAATTGAGCCAAGAAGGGTTAAGTAACTAGGCCATCAGTGCAGTCCACGACAACGTGACAACAAGGTTGTTATGCACACCATCAAGTTGGAGAGTGATGGTCCAGTCAGCATTGCAGCACATGCAGTTAAGGCAGCAGGTAGTGTGGTTTGCAACAACAGTGTGAAGGACGTCTCCAGCAGGGTTGGATGCATGGGCCACCCAATGAGCTGGACTCCATAAGAGCTGGGTGTTATAAATATTCCATTTCATGTGTAATTGAGCATTATGTAATATTTTGAGAAGTTAGAAATAAGAATTGATATGGAATTGAGAGGAGGACTTTTGCAGCTTATCGAAAGGGTAGAACGTCTTTGGGCTCCCTAAGGGAGAGGCCTCGTCAATGATGAGGAATTGGCCTGATTAGCCCAGCCGCAGGCTAATGAGGATTCACCTCCACCGCTGTACAAAATTACTGCAAATCATCAATTTGCCCAGCAGAAGAAAATAACATTTTCTGGCATTGGATCTAACTGTGCAATTCCTACTACTAACTTCATCGCACCTTTGAGGAGTTCACGGTTGAGGGCAAGGTCTTGCAGAGATGCTATAAGCATCACCTGCTGAGGATCCAAAGTAAGAACGTTCCATTCAATTCATGGATCTGGCCAATAGAAACCGAGAATGATATCTGGACTGAAGTAAGCTTTGATCCATATTAGATCATAAGCACTTCGAGCTGCAAATGTTAGCTGCAAGCCAAATTCTGAGAAATTCAAGCTTCCACAACTCCTTGGAATTCAAAATGGCTAAAATCAAGCAAGATTTCCATCGGCAAGCATCCTGAGAATAGGATCTCTAGTCAAGATCGTATCAATTGGTATTAGAGCCTCCTTGCCGATCAATCGCAAATTCTCTGGTGAATTCGGTGCGAAGATCATTGATCAAGCTACAACGAGTTTCACCGAAAATTCTAAACGTCTTTTCTGTTCTGAATTTTATTCTGGTCATTAGAATGCTCAATTGAAAAAAATAGTTGCATATTTGGATTCTCCTGCTTTAGCACTATCAAATCGAGTATTTACACGTCAAAATCAGAGTTGAATTGGCTTCTGAAAGTTGATTTGAAGATCAGCCTGTCTTGGAAGCGCGCGGATCGCTGAACGGACGTTGTTCTTGTTGAATCCAGATCGATTGCTGCGACTAGTCCACTGCAAATCAAATTGACTCAGTGTTAATTGACTGAAGCAGCTCAGTTAAATCTTTCAACCTTTTTCTGTAAAAGATCGTGTCGAAATCTGCTTTATCTTCTGCAGATTTGTGAGTCTCGGTCAAAAGCTCTAGTGACGCATCTCAACTTTTGAGAAATCACACTTTCTAGAGTGATAACAGATAATCTCTGAAATCGCGCAAGCAACAGCGAGATGCAAGAATGATCATGAATTGCATATTGAAATTCCAGTGGGAATTGAGCTTACTGCAGATTTTTGATTAAGATTGCAGGAACTCAATTCAAAACTGGATCGTGTTCTACTAAGTGAAGTTTCAGAATTTTGCGGGAAGGACACTGTTCCTGCTGATTTCGTGTAGAGCATTGCTGCAACCAGAGATATCATATCCCTTCTTTGAAGAGAACCGTGCAGAATCCGATTTCAACGATTGGTGATCTCTCTGTGTGTTCTGTCATTTACACTATCGACTCAGATCATTCATGGGAGCGTGCTTACAGAATCAATGAACTGATGCGATTGGAGGTGCAGCTACAATACCCTACTGGAAATTGTTGATGCAATGAAGGATTTGAAACCTCTAGCCATCAACATCAAAGAATAGATTCAGACCTTGTATGTTTCAGAAATCACTGGATCAACGATTTAGATCTAAGCTACAACAGAGTGAGCAATCTTCTCAAACAATCTGTGACTGTGCATTGGAAATTCTTAAGCCACCGACAAGAATTAGAGCCTCGCAAGCTCTAAGATCATCGTCCAACTGAGCACAGCTAAGTGCAATCACTCTCTCTTTCAGATCTGAAGTTATCAACTACTGCAGAGCAATGCTCTTTCCTTGCAGGACATATCTGTCTAGCGTGCAGGAGCAACAATTAGAAAATCTTTGAGCACCGAGCGCTACTAAGCTTGGAATTGCCGCCAGTGAAACCGAGTGCAAGCACTCTTCACTGATCAAAGACGAGCAGATAAGTGCATAGGGCTCTTTGCCAATTTTTTCTAATTGCAAAGATTCACTATTGTCATTCTGTCACTGCAGAGAACACTTTTTAGACGTGAACAGGAACGTGCAACTGTGCAAGAAAAGGATCATAACATTTCTGTTCTGGCAGAGTAAGATCTTGTAACTTGATTATTAGAAGCCACAGGCGGTGAAGATCCTTAGAACGGGCCCTAGCAACTGGTATCCCAGCTGTTCCAGTGTGTTGAAGACTTGTAGGTGCCAACCGAGTCATCAAGAAAGTGTTGGAATCCATGCTGAAGTGTCTGATCTCTCGTTGGTCAAAAGGAAGCACAAAAGACTTGTGCCAGTTCTACCAGATTTGTGGAAGTCCGGAAGGAGAGGCATCTGCAGACATTGATAGCAGGAGCATTGTATAAGGATCTCTGGATTACAACCATCTTAGAGTTGCGCTTCAAAGTACTGTAGCTCACTTGCATCAGAGTTAGGACACAACTTGTTGTGTGTGTCGTCATCCATGTGTTCCACCCTGCCATGTTGATTCCTCCTTGCCCTGATGTAAATACTACTTCGGACCTCTGCAGGTGCATTATAAATGACCTTTGGCCTAAGATTCTCCGTTAACCAAGAAAAGTAATGGGTCCCTCCCCCCTCTCTCTCTGTTGCTCCCCCCCCTTTGTAATTTCCAACTTATGAATGAAAGTTGCTTTCTTTGTCTCTGCTGCTATCTCTCTCTCTCTTTGCTGCTCTCTTTGAGATTGTGTATGCTCGGATGTGATTGGACACCCTTGTGAGGGGTGTTTGCGTGCTTTCTGAACTCGGAAGGTTGACCTGGTTGGGTTGCCAGGTGCCGCACGCGGCTTCCAAAATAAGTCCGTGACAACTGGTAATCAAAACCTAGTTGAGAATTTGGGAGAAGAAAGGAGGGGTACTTGCTGAAACCCTCGTGACGTTCAAGAATGAATGTGGAGTTTGGTGAACTCGTCGGAAAAGTTCACAAAGGAAAAAAGGCGGAGAAGGAAAAATCTGTCGTAGAGTCGACAGAGATGTCTCACCTTGAGGAAACAGTTGGTCCTCTAGATAAAAGAGTGACCAAGATGGAGAAAAAAATGTCAGATTTGACAAGTGACGTTCGTGGTTGCTCCTCTACGCTAGAAAGTGCACATGATGATTGTGAAAAATTGAATGAGGATGTGAGGGCTGAGGCTGAAGAACTAAGGGCCACAGTCCAGGAATTGTATGATCAGTTGGATGCTTAGGAAACTGACATGCGGGAACTTCGGGAACGATATGGAGTCCTAAAAAGACTATTGGGAAATGGGATTGGTGGTGTGGCCAATGCCGGGAATCACGGTAATAATCCGCAAGGGGGTAATACAATGATGTTTCATCGTGAATGACCGAAATTGAAACCAGTGGAACCAGCAAAATTCAAAGGTGAAAGAGATGCCAGGATTGTGGAGAATTGGCTATGGGATGTAGAATAAATTTTTGATCAAGCAGAGATTGACATCGATGCTGATCGAATATGCACGACAACCAGATACTTGATTGAGAGTGTCGCTGTAGGGCGGAGGACGCAATATCGTGGCTTGGAACGTGGAAGGGTCCCGATTGAATCATGGGATGACTTTAAAAAGGAACTCAGAGGGTATTTTCTTCCACACAACACTGAGGAAATTGCTCATGACAAACTAATGGCTTTAAGGCATATAGGAAGTATTTCGGAATACGTAGCAACATTCTCTGCAATGATGCTTGATATAAAAGATATGTCGGAAATGGATCACATGTACTGCTTCAAAAAGGGCCTACAGTTCTGGGCTCAACAGGAATTAACTCGGATGAGACCGACAGACTTGATAAGTGCAATGACTATAGCGGAACATATAGTTGAGAACCCAAATCGCGGGGGCCCTCAGAGATGGCCAAATCGAGGCAATGTTGCCGGAGGTCAAGCCGGGAACCAGTATCGACCTCCTCCTCGAGATTAGAGAAATCAGCCCCAAGCACGGCAGAAGGGGATTCTAGGGAATAGGCCGATACACCCAAATCTTCGATGTTGGTATTACAGCGAAAATCACTTTGCTCGGAATTGCCCTAATCAGAATGTGGGGAATGTAGGAAGAAGGGCGGCTAATGCCATTGAGATGGAAGAAGCCCCGGTGAAAGAGGACGTCAGGATGGGGGCGGTACAAAGAGTGAATGTGCTGGGAGGATCTTCCTCTGCAACCCCCACGGTTAAGAAGGAACTAATATACCTGGCGATGACCATCAACGAAAAAGCTATGAAGGCAATGTTCGATATGGGAGCTACTCACAATTTCATGGCCCAAGATGGGGCTCAAAGGTTGGGCATACAATGGGAACAAAAAGTTAGCCGCATGAAGGCCGTGAACTCTGCAACACAACCTATTCTGGGAATCTCTCGAAATGTGGCAGTTGGGGCTGGTCAGTGAGTTGGCGGAACAGACTTCTCTATTGTTCCGTTGGACGACTTCAAAGTCATTTTGGGGATGGATTTTTTACGAGCAAGCAAGGCCGTGCCTATGCCTTATTTGGATGTTGTCAGCTTTATGAGTGAAGAATCGCCATGTATGATTCCTACCTCAATGTTGGGGGCACCGAATGTTCATTTGGTTTCTACCCTGCAGATTAAGAGGGGCCTCCAACGAGGTGATCAAACATTTCTAGTGACAATGCGAGAGGAAGCCAGTGAGAAACTTCATGCGGAAGTGCCGCCACCTATAGCTGCAATGTTGGAAGAATTTCAAGGAGTAATGCCCCAAGAGTTGCCGAGAAATTTGCCACCGCGAAGAGAAGTAGATCATCAGATTGAGTTGGTGCCAGGTGCACAACCCCGTGCCATGGTGCCCTACAGAATGGCCCCGCCCGAGCTGGTTGAACTCAGAAGGCAGTTAGACGAAATGTTGGTTGCCTGAATCATTCGCCCCTCAAAAGCCCCTTTTGGAGCCCCTGTCTTATTCCAGACCAAGCATGATGGGTCCAAGAGGCTATGCGTGGACTATCAGGCTTTAAACAAGCTGACTGTCAAGAACAAATATCCCCTGCCCCTGATCGTTGATTTGTTTGACCAATTAGGGAAAGCTCGGGTGTTCTCGAAATTGGACTTGCATTTGGGATATTGGCAAGTCAGGATTGCCGAAGGAGACAAAGCTAAAACCACATGTGTGACGAGGTATGGTGCCTTCGAGTTTTTGGTGATGCCGTTTGGCTTGATGAATTCTCCTGCAACATTCTCTACACTGATGAATCAAATATTCTATCCTCACTTGGATCATTTCGTGGTTGTATACCTCGATGACATTGTGGTGTATAGCCAGGATATGGAAGAACACATGCGACACCTGCGCATAGTGTTCAAGATTCTAAAAGACAATGAGTTATGTGTAAAAAGAGAAAAGTGTATGTTCGGCCAAGATGAGATAAGTTTCTTGGGCCACGTGATCGGAAAAAGTTGCCTAAGGATGGATAGCCAAAAGATAAAAGCTATTCAGGATTGGGGAAGTCCAACCAAGGTTCCGGAGCTTCGATCCTTCTTGGGTCTAGCAAACTACTATCGATGCTTTATCAAAGGATATTCAGCTATCGCTACGCCTCTAACTGAATTATTGAAGAAAGACAAAAAGTGGGAGTGGACAGAAGAGTGTCAGCGAGCCTTCGAAGATCTAAAAGACGCAATGGCCAAGGAACCCGTGTTGTAATTAACGGACCAAGGAAAACCATTCGAAGTCTATACAGATGCGTTAGATTTTGCAATTGAAGGTGTACTAATGCAAAATGGTCACCAAATAGCTTTCGAGTGTCGAAAGTTGAACAGTACTGAGCAGCGATATACAATGCATGAACGGGAAATGACCGCCATAGTCCATTGTTTACGTGCCTGGAGGCACTACTTATTGGGGTCGACATTCATTACCTACACCGACAATGTAGCCACGAGCTACTTCCAAACTCATAAAAAGCTTAGTCGAAAACAAGCTCGATGACAGGAGTTCCTAGCAGAATTCGACATGGTTTTAGAGTATAAGCCTGTAAGGACTAATGTAGTGGCAGATGCCTTGAGTAGGAAGGCCGGATTGACGGCCTTGATAGAAGATGCTGATAGAGGTACTGGACCTCGAAGTGACCTCTTTGATAGAATTCGGGAGGGCTTACGAGAGGATCCCATGGCGCAACAGCTGCTTTCCCTGGTGAAAGAGGGGAAAACCAGGCGATTTTGGGAACAAGATAAATTACTGATGACAGTCGGGGGCCTAGTTTATGTGCCCCTGTGGGAGGCCCTGTGACGAGAAATATTGAAGGAGTGTCACGACTCCCCATGGGCTGGTCACCCAGGTCAAGAGAGAACCTTTGCCCTGATAGAGCGAGTTTACTACTGGCCGCAGATGCGCGACAACGTAGATGGGTACATGTGCACCTGCTTGGTTTGTCAGCAGGACCAGGCCATGAATCAAAAGACGGCGGGATTGTTGGAGCCCCTGGCCATGCCGAGTCGACCTTGGGAAAGTATCTCGATGGATTTTATTGTTAGCTTACCAATAGTTGAGGGATGCAGTATCATCTTTGTCGTGGTTGATAGATTTTCAAAATATGCAACATTCGCGCCGAGCCTGCATCATTGTTCAGCAGATGACACAACTCGGCTCTGTGTGAAGCACGTTGTGAAGTATTGGGGAATTCCGGAAAGCATTATTAGTGATCGAGATGCTCAGTTCACAGGTAAGTTTTGGAGATAAGTCTTTCGGTTGTTGGGATCCGAATTGCACTTCTCTACCAGTTTTCATCCCCAAACTGATGGTCAGACCGAACGTATTAACGAAATGTTGGAGGAGTATTTGAGACACTTTGTGAATGCCAATCAGAAGAATTGGAAGGATCTACTCGATATAGTTCAGTTCTACTATAATCTTCAAAAGAGTGAATCGTCAGGGCATAGTCCCTTCGAGATTGTGACAGGATAACAACCTCAGACACCGCACTCCATAGTTGCTCGAGGTCGAGGGAAGGCACCCTTTGCCTATAATTTTGTTAAGAACTGGCATGATGAGACAGAACTAGCAAAAGGCATTCCTACAGAAACAGCTAAGCGAATGAAGAAGTGGGCAGATCAAGGTCGATGGTTCGTTGAATTCCATGTCGGGGAGAAAGTATTGGTCAAATTATACCCCGAAAGGACAACTATATTCCGGGGACACCATCGGGGACTCATTCGAAAGTATGATGGACCCTTCCCCATTGTTCAGAGGATCGACAAACTAGCTTATAGACTAGACCTCCCTCCCAGCTTTCAGGTTCATGCTGTCTTTCATGTGTGCAATCTAAAGCCATTCAACGAAGATGAAGAAGATCTGAGCCGCAGTCTGCCTCAACGGTCTCCTATTCCTCAACGAGCCCCCTCTACAATAGTACCAGTTTCACGAGAAGTTGATTTTATCATTGATCATGTCCATAACTATCTTGGGGAAGTAAAGAAGTATCTGGTGAAATGGAAAGGTCTACCAGTGAGTGATGCCAGTTGGGAGACTCCTCGAAACATTTGTTAGTTTCAGCAAGCAATCGAAGACTACCAGAAAAAAGATGGCACCGAGGACGACTCCAGTTTGGGCGGGGGAGTGTGTTCCACCCTGTCATGTTGATTCCTCCTTGCCCTGATGTAAATACCACTTCGGACCTGTGCAGGTGCATTATAAATGACCTTTGGCCTAAAATCCCCCGTTAACCAAGAAAAGTAACCGGTCTCTCCCCCCCCCTCTCTCTTTGTTGCTTCCCCCCTTTGTAATTTCCAACTTATGAATGGAAGTTGCTTTCTTTGTCTCTGCTGCTCTCTCTCTCTCTCTCTCTTTGAGATTGTGTATGCTTGGATGTGATTGGATACCCTTGTGAGGGGTGTTTGCGTGCTTTCTGAACTCGGAAGGCTGACTTGGTTGGGTTGCCAGGTACCGCACACGGCTTCCAAAATAAGCCCGTGACACATGAAAGGCGGGCATAATTCAGATTCTATGAGCTGGCAACAAATCAGTGGCAAGGCGTGTCCAGCAAGGAGGCAGGATCTAGTGCGACTACGTCGGCCACACTATCAAGAGCATGGTGGTTACTTGTGCATGGATGATGAAACATGGGGGTCATTCGGGCGTAAGCCACAGGCAAATGTTACATATGGCTCGCATGTTCCAATCACAGGCTATGGAGCAAGATCACTGCACCAATGGGTGCCTATTGAGCGCGACACACTCAAGTTGCATCCTGTGCGCAAGGTGCAGGAGCTATCGGAGGTGCACAGGGCCTGGACGCTGTATGGCGTATATGGGGTGCGGGCTCCGTACCACGTGCATGATGCACAAGCACCTCACCACGCGCATGACGTGCGGGCGCCGCAACATGCATACGACACGCGAGTGTCACAGTATGCGCGCGATGCATTTATGTATCCTTATGCATGCCACACACAGGCATTGCCGTGCGCACGGGACACGCGACCATGCACTTATGCGTGCGACACATGACCCTCTTCCTGTATGCGTGAGGCATTGCCATCCTCTTACGAGCGTGACACGCAACAGTCTTCCTACGTATGTGATGCACATGTGTTAAGCAAGCTGAGCTATGCGCACACGTCTCCTTACTCGCACGACGAGCGGGTATATCCTTATGCACCCGAAGCGGGGGTGTTCCCTTACGCACTTGACACAAGGGCGACTTACCATGCGCATGATGCGAGAACAAATTCTCTTACGCGCAGGCTGCCAACACAGTATTGCGATTGTGATGAATGTGAATGGGCGTATGGGTGAGACGACTGAGAATTGTTCAAGTCATTGAGTGATGAATTACGATTCTAACAGGGACGAATGGTCATGCATGTCGTATGATGAATATTATTCAGACGACTACGCACTGAGCAGTGAAACAAAGTGCTCAAATAGCTTGAGTAATATGCAAACAACCACTGCATGTGGTGAAATCCAAGACAGTGAAACAAGTCTAGAGTTGAAATTCATTGCGTGCCTACAGAAGCTTACAACAACATTTGATGGCCTAAGGATTTCCTTGTGCAGGGAGGAAAACTCATCGAAATTGATGGAGTTGCCCATAGCTGCCAAAGAAGTTGTGCATAAGTCAAGTACCGACACTCCTACTGTAAATGAAAAGATTAGGACCAATTTGAAACATTCAATTGTGCAAATTGCATCCAAGAAAGTATCCACTTGCCAAACAAATGTGCTAGAGGGATGCTCAAACTCCAAATTGTGTCCAAGCCGTCAAATTAATTTGGGTTGCAATCCAATGATGTGCAAGAATTAAGGAAATGAATTGACATAATTGCTTTCAAACTTAAGTCAGCCGCCTCAAAAAGTATATGCATATTGAAGAAATGTTCGTTGAGGTTGAAGTGTTTCAAGAAAGAATTTGGTGCATTGTTTCACAATGGTCAAAAGTGACAAGAGTGTTAATGCATGGTTGCAAACAAACCATGGTGTTTGGTCCGGGTGGATGTATATTGATTAACACTATGGTAAGGTAGTGATAAGACTATGTGAACCATAAATAAAATCATGATCTTCATGGATGAAACATGATGAGATTGTGTGAATAATGAGATCATCAGCATCTTGAAATTAGTCCTAGAGGGCTAGGATCATTTTAAGAGGGAGGGATTGATACGGTCCTCACTAAGGATCTGTATGCATGTAGCAGCCAGCACGCCGGTAATGGGATTGACGATAGCCAGCCAGCACGCCGGTAATGGGATTGACGATAGCCAAATGCATGAGGTTAGCCAACAATTGAGCCAAGGGTTAAGTAACTAGGCCAGCAGTGCAATCCACGACAACGTGACAACAAGGTTGTTATCCACACCATCAAGTTGAAGAGTGATGGTCCAGTCAGCATTGCAACACATGCAGTTAAGGCAACAAGTAGTGTGGTTTGCAACAACAGTGTGAAGGACGTCTCCAGCAGGGTTGGATGCATGGGCCGCCCAATGAGCTGGACTCCATACGAGCTGGGTGTTATAAATAATCCATTTCATGTGTAATTGAGCATTAAGAAATATTTTGAGAAGTTAGAAATAAGAATTGATATTGACTTGAGAGGAGGACCTCTGCAGCTTATCGAAAGGGCAGAATGTTTTTGAGCTCCCTAAGGGAGAGGCCTCATCAATGATGAGGAATTGGCCTGATTAGCCCAGCCACAACCTAATGAGGATTCACCTCCACCGCTGTATAGAATTACAACAAATCGTCAATTTGCCCAGCAGAAGAAAATAACATTTTCTGGCATTGGATCTAACTGTGCAATTTCTACTACAAGCTTCATCGCACCTTTGAGGAGTTCACGGTTGAGGGCAAGGTCTTGCAGAGATGCTATAGGCATCAACTGCTGAGGATCCAAAGTAAGAACGTTCCATTCAATTCATGGAACTGACCAATAGAAACCGAGAATGATATTTGGACCGAAGTAAGCTTTGATCCATATTAGATCATAAACACTTCGAGCTGCAAATGTTAGTTGCAAGCCAAATTCTGAGAAATTCAACCTCCCGCAACTCCTTGGAATTCAAAATGGTTAAAATAAGGCAAGATTTCCATCTGCAAGCATCCTGGGAATAGGATCTCTAGTCAAGATCGTATTACTAGTGACATGGTAGCCTTTCGGGAGGCCTACAAACCCAAAGATTCAACATAATTTAAATTTTAAATCGTCGATTTGATAGCCCTTCAATCGTAGATTATCATGGTGATCTTAGATTTAATAAAATTTAGTCCATGCTGAAGAATGTTGACTTTCAACTTACAATTAGGCATTTACTTGTTGATGATAAAAAGCTCAAATCAACCTTTTGATAAAAAGCTTCTGCAAAATAAAAGCTTGATTTTTTTTTTTGAAAATAAAAATAGAACCTTTTGTAATAGTTTCATCATGGCAAAGTCAAGTTGACTTCCTTTTAATAGTTCTGAACCTTTTGTGATCCGAACATGATACCTAATGGATCTGGTCTTGGGTCCTCTAAAACCGGATCAGACCCAAACCCAAAACTGACATGAGTCTAGGTCCAATTCAAGACCCGAAAGCCAATTGGATTCAGTTTTGATCGGTACGGATCAGACCCAAACCCAAAACATAAAATGGGTCTAGGTCGGATACTACGGGTCCAGACCTGATCCACCCGCTCCGTAATGGATTCAGTCCGGATCGGGTCCAACCAAACTCAGATCCGATATCGATCGTAACAGATCGGGTCACCCACCATGGGTTGGGTTTCACTGTACATTGCTACGGTGGAACCGGACTGGCGTTCGGTTTTATACCGAACGCCTTTAGTTTCTCTAAGAAACCGAAGGGCACGTCCGATATGCACGACGCCCCACGGCGACTGCGTGCCACCGGCGTGTCCTCACCACCGGCACTGGTGACACGGTAGAGGGGAAAATAGAAAAGGGGCACGGTGCCCCGGATGCCGCACGTCGCCGGACTGATGATGACACCCCGACGAAAGTCCCCGCCCCCCCCCCCCCCGACAAGACTTCTCCATCGGCGTCGGCGAAACTGAAAGCTAAAGGGTTTACTATTTTTTTTTGATATTCCATTATCGCCGGGGCTGCCATCGCCACCGGCGGCCGGCGGTTATGGTCGGTGGATGGAGACCAGTCGCCGACTTCCACCGCCGTCTGTTGGTGGTTGCAATGGCCGAAAACCATCAAAACCAGAAAAAAACTTTGTTTTTCCCCTTCGTCGACGACGAACCGACATCGAGAAGTGCTCCACCACCTGCCCGGCCATCCACTCGGTCACGATCCGGCTACCCGGGACGTCCCTCTCCGTCAGTCATCACCCCGCCGCTTGCCACCGGAGAGTGCTCCGTGTGCTCGACCAAGCCGAAGTTCTCGTTGTGACTCGCGGCCAACTGCATCATCTAGGCAGCACCGCCCTTGGGGGGTCTCCTTAAGCACCAGGTTCTCGGTCGACTGCATCGTCGCAGTGTCCCTCGGGACCACCGGCTGGTCCGTGACCCTGCCGGAGACGTCGAACACGTCATCATACTTGATGGACTTGGGCCAGGACTGGCCCTGGGCGTTGTTGGTGGGTCTCTAGGGCTGTTGTTGGCGTAGAGGCGGTCGTTCTCCGGCGGTCGGCACCTTGTCCGGTCCGCCCCTCATGTGTGGTGCACAGGGAACTTCGTTCCCTGTTCCTGCACCCAACTAAAACTAACCCCAGTGCCGTCCACGCTGAGTGCGTGACAGTCACGGTCTCGCGGCGACAACAGCTCCGTCGGCTGCATCTGAGCCCCCTCCATGCCCAGTGCGGCAACCACCTAACGGCCTGCATCGGTGACGATGTGTGAATGCTCGGCGTTTTCCTCAGCCTATCAACGCCCACGATGAACCCTTAAGTCGATGGTGAACTCTGAACCCAAAATAAGGAAGAAGAGGACATTCCTTAATTGTTCTCTTCATGCAAATAGGCCCCTTGTAGGCTTCTAAGAGAGTCCTGTAGCGATGACAGTGTTATTGGTTACCCTGCATGAGCAGTTATAATAACTGTCCTGTAACTGTCATGAGTTTCTCCACCCCACGATGTACCCATGTTAAATCAGATCACAGTTCTATTGCATGCTAAGATTTATTTTGTGTTTTGTGGAAAATCCGTTGAATATTGCTTGTGATTACGGTTAAAAGGGATAGCTAGTTGTTTGCATATCGTTGAACCAGTTGTTTAAGATTTCACTCATCATATGTGCATCCTTTAGTTACTAATTTCCTGATTTTTTGTTAAGTTGCAGATTGTTTGAATGTGAACAAGAAATTAGTTTTTTTTTATTGCACAAACAAATCTATGAACTGCTGCCGTTTGTGGGCTTGATCTGGGACTGATCTGCTCATGTCCCTCACCATCACAGCCCGAGAAATAGGGTTAGACCAGGGTCTGTCCTGTTTCCCAGACCTGGTCTGAAATAACCAGCAACATGCCGTTGCTGAAATTGTTGTTGTCATATATATTGTCGAGTGCGTCAACCCCTTAGACGCTGTTACAATTTTTCTGTGGACTGATATCACTTAATTCGCAACAATTTAGAGTGCTGAATTGACGATAAAACAGAATCCCAATCTCAACTGAAAGTGCGTCAGCCCTTAAATATTTTAGTGTGAAAACTTCCTGCACAATATAAATTCAAGTGTATGGCTGTCAAACCTAAATTTCCAATGAGTGCGGACTGTCATACATTAAGGGTCACCCCCCCCCCCCCCACACACATATATATATATATATATATATATATATATATATGGGTCGATGTTAAATCACGTGCTAAATGGGTTTTTGAGGCTTCTCTAGTGCTTTTTATGAGGCTTCACCTCCATAATTGGGTTGGACACGTCGATTTACTAAAAATCCATGCTTGGATCATGTATTTTGGATGAAAAAAATGATGTTTGAAGCCTCAAAAATTTATAAAGATTTTGGACTGGAACTTTATAAAAACCCACCCATGTATTGGAATCAAATGCTTTAAGAACGGATCCCTATAAAATCAAGTACGTAGTTCACATTTGTACTGTCAAAATTAAAAAATAAAATGAAAAAACCCGAAAAACCATTTAGCACGCGGTTCAACACCAAATGGGTTTAGCACAGACCCATTACTTGTATCTATATACATAATTGCCACACTTTGGGTCTATCCTTTACATATTCGGTATACATATATCTATATATATATATAATTACGTGTGTATATATATATATATATAGAGAGAGAGAGAGAGAAATGGGTAGGTGTGAAATTGATACGTGCTAAATAGGTTTTTCTGTCATTTGGATATTTTTTTCTAGTTCCAACCCCATAAATGTGTTGGACATGGTCGATTTATGAGGAATCCACACCCAGATCATGCGTTTTCAATGAAAAAAATTATATTTAGAGCCTAAAAAATTTACAAAGATTTTGGACAATTGATTTTTCTAACCTTATAAATCTACCCATGTGTTCAAATTCAAACACTTCAAGAGATCCTTATAAAATCAAATACATAGATCACATTTGTACTGTCAAAATTTAAAAAATAAAACAAAAAAATCTTGAAAAACTCATTTAGCACTTAACCATTACTCTCTCTCTCTCTCTCTCTCTCTATATATATATATATATATATATATATATATATATATATATATATATAAAGTTTTTAGGTCCCCTTTTTCATTAGGTCTCAAGGCCCATTCAAAAATCAGAGTTTTAAGTTTTTTTTTTCATGTCTAATACCAGTTTTTTCCTATTCAGAAAAATATGTTTTTCATCAAAAAAACATGATCGAAAAGATGATTCTCACTAAATCGAGCATGTGAAACACATCTAATGGTTCAGATCTATCATAAAACACTTAAAACCTATAGGGCAGAATGATAAATAGGGCTTAATATGTTTAGTTATCGTGGGTGCATGCATATATATATATATATATATATATATATATATATATATATATATATATAGGGAGAGAGAGAGAGAGAGAGAGAGAGAGAGAGAGAGAGAGAGAGAGAGGTATACTTTGTTAGTAGAGTTTAGCATAGTTAGTTTTATTTTTAAAAATAATAAAAAAAATATTTAAAAAATAATTTTTTATTTAAGTTTAGTTGCTTTCGCATAATGTGCTGGCTGGCATGTACCTGTAGTTGCGAGACCGACTGAGTTGTGGACTCTCACCCAAGAAGGATGAAAACCAAAATGCAGAAACGAGCTGTCAAAAAATTCCAGTTTATCATAAACTTTAGAGAAAAAGTGCCTACACATACAATTTTATATAAAGTCAACTATCACGATAACAATTAAAATATTCATGACCTTGATTGAAAGAAACAATTCATTAACAAATGAGCCTAAAGTCAAATAAAGTTTGAGCTCCATTGACCTTAGCGATGAGATGAGAACCACATGTCAGTATCTTACCGAAGCAGGTTATATGTTCCCCCCCCCCCCCGAACAGGGCAGTTAGCTACATCTCATGATCGGGGGTCCCAAAGAGCACCACGTATGTAAGCATGTGCGTCTCGTATCCCCATGTTTGTCAGCATTAATTAGCGTTGGAGTTTGATGCGATTGCAAAGACTTAAGTACCCTCTCCTCCATTGGTGCAAAAAAAAATGACGGTTCTTGAAAATGAGTGGTTGTAAAGACTTAAGTGCCCCGAAGATGATTATTTAAGATCCAGTCTCTGCACTGCAGGATTATCCGAGAAAGAAATCTCCCCTAGAGGAGGCCATGAACATCAATCCTCTTACTCTCTCTCTCTTTTCTATTTCTGCTTTTGTGCACATCCATTAGAAGATCATACATTGCTCCATCAAGCACCGACTGACCTGCACATTGACTGTTGTGGAGCCTGATTCAAAGTTTTTACCCTTACAGGAGGAGGGTTTGGGGGCTCATCCCAGCATGGGTAGCATCATTCAACTCTCTCTCTCTCTCTCTCCCTTCTATTTCTGCTTCTGTGCACATCCATTAGAAAATCATACATTGTTCCATCAAGCACCGACTGACCTGCACATTTACTGTTGTGGAGCCTGATTCAGAGTTTTTACCCTTACAGGAGGAGGGTCTGGGGGCTCCTCTTAGCGTGGGTAGCATCATTCAACTTGAAGAGTTATGGAGTCTGATTCAGAGCTTTTACCCTTACAGAAGGGGGGTCTGAGGGCTCCTCCCAGCGTGTTCATGGCCTTTTGCCCTTACATGAGGGGGGTCCGGGGGCTCATCAACCCTCTCTCGCTCTCTCTCCCTTCTATTTCTGCTTCTGTGCACATCCATCAGAAGATCCTACATTGCTCCATCAAGCACCGACTGACCTGCACATTGACTGTTGTGGGTCCTTACTGATGAGTTGCCTCTAAATTTATTCGACTCTGGGTCCTTACTGCACTTGAAGTTGAGTCGTTGTATTTTTTGTTATTCGGTGGGTGGTGAGGCCCTCCCCTACTCTCTCAAGACTCTTAGCTTGGGCAATCTTTTTTTTGATGATTATGGTTGTAATGTATCGTTGAAGTTAAAATGGGGAATGAAATGACAATAGAAATCGCTGAAAATTTACAAAAATAAACTAGACTCAATAACAAAGACACCACTTTTTACGGATTTGGAATATGACCTCCGGTTAGGTAAAACGATTTGCTTACTGAATAACACTACAAATCGCTATAGCGTTGGAGTTTGATGCGATTGCAAAGACTTAAGTACCCTCTTCTCCATTGGTGCAAAAAAAATGACGGTTCTTGAAAAGGAGTGGTTGTAAAGACTTAAGTGCCCCGAAGATGATTATTTAAGACCCAGTCTCTGCACTACAGGATTATCCGAGAAAGATATCTCCCCTAGACATCAACCCTTTCACACTCTCTCTCCCTTCTATTTCTGCTTCTATGCACATCCAACAGAAGATCTTACATTACTCCATCAAGCACCGACTGACCTGCACATTTACTGTTGTGGAGCCTGATTCAGAGTTTTTACCCTTACAGGAGGAGGGTTTGGGGGCTCCTCTCAGTGTGGGTAGCATCATTCAACTTGAAGAGTTATGGAGTCTGATTCAGAGCTTTTACCCTTACAGAAGGGGGGTCTGAGGGCTCCTCCCAGCGTGTTCATGGCCCTTTGCCCTCACAGGATGCTACCCGTTCGGGCTCATCAACCATCTCTTTCTTGCTTTGATTGTTTGTGTTTGTTGCTTGCTGCTTAAGTGCTTCTCAGTAAGCAGAATCTGGCCCTCATGCTCATCTCGATTGGATTACTGAGATTCCACCAGTAAGATCCGTAGTCCTTCTTGCTGCTAACTCTTTACATTTGCAGGTTGTTTCTTCAAATGATTATAATAATGACAAATATGCGAAGGAGTTCAGTATCAGTGTTTCTAATGCGCTTGCTACTTGTCCTGCTCGGGTTTTGCCAACTCCTCGTGTGAGTTGATCATATGTGAAAACTGAACTGTGGATGGAAGAGTAGGCGCGAGGCAAGGAAGAAGAAGAAGAGGAGGAGCCTTCCATGCAAGAAAACCAGGCGTTCTTGGTGTTGTGGCTGTGTCGCAGCGTGATCTGCTGCTCGAGGGGGCAGTGGGTGTGGAGGGGAGTCTTTGAAATGGCGGTGCGCCTCTCTCTAGGCCACTCCGTAGCGCTCGCTCCGGCCGTGTTCTGCCTCATTTACGACATTCGTGAAAATGACAAAACTGCCCTCCATCGATATCGCGGGAAAACGTTCCGCAGGTGGTTGTAATGTATCGTTGAAGTTAAAATGGGGAATGAAATGACAATAGAAATCGCTGAAAATTTACAGAAATAAATGCCCTCCTTCTAGAAAACTGAATCGTCGGTTCCTCTTCCTCGGACGAACATAAATGCCCTCCTTCTAGAAAACTGAATCGTCGGTTCATGAAAAGGACAAAACTGCCCTCCATCGATATCGCGGGAAAACGTTCCGCTGTAATGTATCATTGAAGTTAAAATGGAGAATGAGATGACAATAGAAATCGCTGAAAATTTACAGAAATAAATGCCCTCCTTCTAGAAAACTGAATCATCGGTTCCTCTTCCTCGGACGAACATAAATGCCCTCCTTCTAGAAAACTGAATCGTCGGTTCCTGAAAAGGACAAAATTGCCCTCCATCGATATCGCGGGAAAATGTTCCGCTGTAATGTATCGTTGAAGTTAAAATGGGAAATGAGATGACAATAGAAATCGCTGAAAATTTACATAAATAAATGCCCTCCTTCTAGAAAACTGAATCGTCGTTTCCTCTTCCTCGGACGGACATAAATGCCCTCCTTCTAGAAAACTGAATCGTCGGTTCGTGAAAAGGACAAAACTGCCCTCCATCGTTATCGCACCAAAACGTTCCGCAAAGTTTGCGTATGTAGCAAGCCTTATGTTGTAGGATTTAAATAGTTCAAAACAATCCATTCTCGCTCTAAGCACTCTACCGGAGATTCTTTGCTTTCATCTCGAGTTGCCGGAGCATCCTTTCCTTTTTACCAGAGCATCTATTTCCGTCTTACGCGCAGTCGCAGCATCGTTGCCACCTTCTGTTGCGTATTAGTTGTTACTGTTGCTTACTCTACAGTTGGAATATCCAAATTCCCATCGTTTTGGTGAGTTTCGTGTAGGTTTTCTTTCTTCAATCTGAAGATTGGTTCTTATACAAGGATTTGTATTATGAACCCAAATATTTTGATGATTTCTAATGATGATGATCGTGTATTGTGTTGTGCAGGTTAGCAATGTCTGCGCCTCATCAGATTATAGATACCCCGTCGTTCTATGGGTTGTCTATTAGAGAAGTGATCCGCCAGTCCCATTTATCTAAAGTTTTTGAAAGATACCAAAATATACTTAAGATTGAGAACGATGAAGACAGGGAAAAAGCCTTGGAATCGTATTTTGGGAAGGATTATCCATCAGATATCGAGGCTGCGGACCAAAGGAAGAACTCTGAAGAACGAAAGATGCAGAACAAGGATGACGAAGAGAAGGCAAAGGCCAGAAATATTGATGAGAATATAAATAGAAGGCGGAGGATTAACGTGCAACAGATGGAAAAGAGGAAGAAGAAGGCGGAGGAGTGGGAAAGGGATGTTAGCAATATGATGGCGGAGGCTCAAAGGAGAAACTTGAGAGTAGAGCAATGCGACACAAGGCAAGGCTACTGAAGGAGGCAGAGGAGAGGCGAAGGCAAATGAATAAGGAGGAGGAAGACAATGAACAGAATATTCCTCAGTTTGAGGAAGAAAAGGAAAGGCGAAGGAGGGAGTTGGAGTTCGAGGAAGCTAAGGAAATGCAAAGGCAGCAGAAGGAGAATGAGGAAAAGAAGGAAATGCAACGAAAGGAGAAGGAGGAGGAGGTAGAGAAGGAAAGAGAAAGGAAGAAGCAGGAGGAAGAATTGCAGAAAAGAAGGAAACAACAACTGCAAGAGAAAGAAAGGCGGCGGAAAGAGGAGGAAGAAAAGAAAAGGGAAAGGGAAAGGGAAAGGGAAAGGGAAAGGAAGAAGCAGGTGGAAGAACTGCGACAAAGAAGGAAACAAGAAATCGAGGAGAAAGAAAGGCGGCTGAAGGAGAAGGAGGAGGAAGAAAAGGAAAGGGAAAGGAAGAAGCAGAAGGAAGAGGCGAAAAGAGAGAGACAAAGGAAGCAAAAGGAGGAGGAGATAAATGAGAGAGAAAGGAAGGAGAAGGAGGAGGATGCGAAAAAGGAGAGAGAAAGGATGCAGGAGGAGAAAAGGGAGAGAGAAAGGAAGGAGAAGGAGGATGAGAAAAGGAAGGCGAGAGAAAGGAAGGCGAGAGAAAGGAAGGCGACGATGGAGCCGGTAGAGATGGAGATTGAAAGGCAGTTCGAGGCAGTGGACCCACCAGAAAGTCCCAGGTTGGAGCGAGAACAGCAGAAAATAGCGACCAAGGTAAATATATCCGTCCTGTCTGCGAAGATTTAATAATATGTTTAGCGATTTTGGTATAGCAATTACTGTGTTAGGTATTGATATTTATAGCGATTACTGCGATAGTATGTCTGCAACCGATATTATTTATAGCGGTTAGTAGGATAGTATTTATAAGTACAAATGGAAGTAATTTATAATTTGTAGGAATAATATGTTATTTTGTGTTACAGGGAGGTCACAGGAGAAGTAGAGCACCAGGTGAAAAGCTCGGAGGTCGCTGTCAATGGCCTGTAGTTCTGTCTTGGTATGGTCAACTGAGTGCATATCAGAAGGGCCAACTACGAAATATGCACTTCGGTGGCCTTTTGAACCAGCAATATTTTGAAACTTGCTGGAATACCATGACTCACCTGGTAAATAAGTGGAATGATAAGACTAACACATTCCAGTTTGATTCTTTTGAGATCACCATGACTCTAGAAGATGTGGCGAGGATCACTGGCCTTAAGTGCGATGACAGTGCTGTCCTATTACGACATTCAAACTATAACGCAAGGGAAAACTGCACTGCCTTTCTAGGAATGTCGATGGACGAATGGAGTCAACGTATTTCTGGTGGAAGCAATTCCACATCAATGAAGGTCTCAGTTTTTTCGTAATAAATGGGAAGGCCACTCCGCTACTTGTGCATCTGAAACAGCTGACCAAGAGTTGCGCGGCTTCCTTCTATATTTTTTTGCTCTTACATTATTTTCCGATTGTTCTGGTTCGAGAATAAGTTCCATGTGGCTGCAGTACCTGGCAGACTTAGACGAAGTCGACAACTATGCTTGGGGTGCCGCTATGCTCGCACACCTGTACAGTCAACTCCACCGTGCGAGTAATGGTACGAAAACAGTTGGCGGATTTTGGCCATTTGTTCAGGTATTTGTTGATTACATACTTAGTATTTGTAGACAAATCTCATTGCAGTCTGTGGCGTTGCTAATAATATTTTTTTTGTTAGGCCTGGGCGTTGGAACATATTATCCCATTGCGTCCACGGTGTGGCCCTCCGATTTGTGGTTTTTCAAAGATCGGTCGCTGGGCCAGAATAAACGTCGCAGTTTATAATGCTAAGTCCATTTTAGATGGGCTGCAATTAAACGAGGTAAACGTTCTAAAATTGTTTACAATCGCGTCAGCATTTACCATTGAGTATTATAAGTCGTTGTAATGTTCAGCATTCTTAAGTATACATCGCTGCAGGATTGTCTTCCGTAGTGCATATCGTTGTTGCCATATCATGCGTAAATAAATTTTAATATATTTGTCATTCGTTATTAAAAAGAATTACCAATGTACAGGTTTTGTGGAGACCTTATGGAGATGGGGGCGATGATGAAGACGTTGTTGCGGAGGCTGCCAGATTGTTTGACCGCGATTTGTGGCTATTCTGCAATTTTGAAGCCGAGATGCAGCAAGGCAATCGAGTTCTCCTACAATCTGGCTTGGGGCAGTCTATCCCAAATAAGCCTTTGGAGGTGAGAAGGAAGATGAATAATGGTGGGGGCAGGCACGTGAATTGGAGCGATCGCTACAGGAATGAATTATTAAATTGGAACTCAGGTGGTGTCCCTGCCGTACCGTATGATCATGAAGGACGACAATTTGATACCTTCTATTTCGAAAGCTATTGGGAACCAATGCGGCGAAATCGGAAGATTGAGAAAATTGTCAACCCATGCCTCCCAACTGTCCCTTCTCATGTTGTAGCCCAGCCTCTACAACCAAAACGTTGTCTCGATCTGGTTAATACGACTAGTCCATCAGTAACAAATCACAAGGAAGACCGAACTCTTGCTCCAAAAGAGAAGACTGTCTTTGCCGCAAGGTTCAAACTTATTGAGAGGGAGAATAAGAAATTAAGGACAGAAGTAAGCACTGTGGGGACCCAATTGAATGCAGTGGTGGACATGATGACCAGTCTTCTTAGGCAAGGTTTCGCAACGAGGAGGCCACCCAGGATAGACGGTCCACCAATAAAAAGTGAGAGACAAGTCTATGAAATTTCATCAGATTCGTCCAGTGACTCAGAATAAATCCTAGATTTTTCATTTTTATCACGCTATACATTTGTTATAATTGTATAATGAGTTGCGGTAACGTGAAATTCTTTTACTGTTTAATTCTTTATTATTACATCTTTCCGACTTTGGGTCTCGGTAATAAATAAACTTTCCTCTATGGGAGGATTAGTAGGTTGATAAGAAGGATGGTTGTCTTCATCTATATTTTCTTTTTTACTAAACTAATTGAGTTCATCATCACTAAAAATATCATCATTTCTAGATAGAAACTTAAACAAGAAAGAGTAATCCATATTCTCTTTATGGGATTCATCCTTCTCCAAACCACTAACGTTTCCTAAGAAAGTCACATTCCTAGAAACATATAGTTTGTCATTCTTAACATCATAGCATCTAAATCTTTTTTGAGTTTCAGAATATCCAAGAAATGCATAAGGAATGACTTTTGGTGAGAGTTTGTCATTTTTGTCGGTAAGGACAAAACATTTACATCCAAAGATTCTTAACCTATTTTAGTCGGGTTCCTTTTGGTATAAAATTTTAAAAGCTGAAGTTTTGTTTAGATTTTTTGAAGAAAAGTGATTTATAAGATAAACGGATGTAAGAGCCGCCTCGTCCCAAAAACTTTTTGGAATGTTTTGAGAAATGAGTAAAGTTCTAGTTGTTTCAATAATATACCTATGTTTTCTTTCAGCTAGACTGTTTTGTTGTGGTGTTTTTGGACAAGATCTATGATGAACTATTCTATGGTTTTCAAGATAGTTTTTAAAATCATTTGAAAGACACTCTCCTCCGGAATCAACTCTAAAGATTTTTAAATTATCATTAAATTGATTTTTAATCATCATATGATATGTCTTAAACGATGCAAAGACTTCATGCTTATGTTTAAGGAAGTATATCCAACAAAATCTTGAATAATCATAAAAAAATAACATAGTAAGCAAATCCTCCCTTAGATACTACGGGTGTCGGTCCCCATAAATCTGAGTGCACAAGTTCAAAAGATTTGTTTGTAAATGTAGATCTTTGTTCAAAAGTCAAGCTTCTCATTTTTCCAAAAAAACAATGATTACAATTGAAATTACTTTTACAGAGATCTTTGTCTTCGCAATCGCTGTATTTGTCTTCGCCTCGAAAGAATAGCGCACAAAGTATTGGCGATCTAAGCCATGAACAATAATTTAACGAGTTCTGACGGCACAAAGGTTTGTATCCATATACGATAATCGTGAAAATGTATTTGTGTTAAATAATCAATAGATAAGGAAAGGATTTGTTGCCATCGCTGGATACTTCGTGCTTTGAGTCGGAGAGCGATCTGTGGCATCGCAGCATAGTGATTTGTGGGTATTGTTCGAATGTCAAATCACACGTGGAAAACATATTTTTGAATATTTAAAACTTAATGAGTGGCATGGAAAGACGTATTTTTGAACAATAATGATTTAAAAAGGCAAGTGGAGGTGTCGGGAACGCGAAAGATTTGCTGGAGAAGAAGTTGACTGGAGGTTTACGCTGCGATTTGTGGTTATCGTTGAATAGCGATCTGTGGCATCGCAGCACAGTGATTGACAGTCCTACGCTGCGATGCCACACATTGCAGCACACTTGAAAAATCCTTCGCATCACGCTAAGATTGACAGTCCAACAATAATCAACAACGTTCTACGCTGCGATGCCACATTAATTAGCTTCGTGCTTTGAGTCGGAGAGCGATCTGTGGCATCGCAGCATAGTGATTTGTGGGTATTGTTCGAATGTCAAATCACACATGGAAAACATATTTTTGAATATTTAAAACTTAATGAGCGGCATGGAAAGACGTATTTTTGAATACTTCGAACGCAAGCATTTAATTTGGCGGCAGTTATAAAAAAAAGGCGGCATGCGAAAAGCCATATTTATATTTTTTTTAAACGCAATCAATTAATTAGCTTCGTGCTTTGAGTCAGAGAGCGATCTGTGGCATCGCAGCATAGTGATTTGTGGGTATTGTTCGAATGTCTAATCACACGTGGAAAACGTATTTTTGAATATTTAAAACTTAATGAGCGGCATGGAAAGACGTATTTTTGAACAATAATGATTTCAAAAGGCAAGTGGAGGTGTCGGGAACGCGAAAGATTTGCTGGAGAAGAAGTTGACTGGAGGTTTACGCTGCGATTTGTGGTTATCGTTGAATAGCGATCTGTGGCATCGCAGCACAGTGATTGACAGTCCTACGCTGCGATGCCACACATCGCAGCACACTTGAAAAATCCTTCGCATCACGCTAAGATTGACAGTCCAACAATAATCAACAACGTTCTACGCTGCGATGCCATATTAATTAGCTTCGTGCTTTGAGTCGGAGAGCGATCTGTGGCATCACAGTATAGTGATTTATGGGTATTGTTCGAATGTCAAATCACACATGGAAAACGTATTTTTGAATATTTAAAACTTAATGAGCGGCATGGAAAGACGTATTTTTGAATACTTCGAACGCAAGCATTTAATTTGGCGGCGGTTATAAAAAAAAGGCGGCATGCGAAAAGCCATATTTATATTTTTTTTAAACGCAATCAATTAATTAGCGGGCTGTTTTCAAAAAATGGCTACACGTTAAAGGACTTTACCTTTGTAGGTGAGGACGGCGTTTCAGTATCTCCGTTGCAAAGGTGCCATCGATATCTCCGTCCAGGCATGGCGCCGAAGAAGGGGACAATCGGAGCAGTACGACCAGCCATGGCGGACAAGAAGAGGACTAGTGGAGCAATACGACCTGGCACGACGTCAAAGACGATGGGAGTACTACGACCGGGCACGGCGGCAACAGAGAGGACGATGGTAGCAAAATGACCAGGCACGGCGCCAGAGGAGTGGACGAGGGGAGAAAAACGACCAGGCACGGAGCAAACGGATAGGAGGATGGGAGCTAAACGACCAGGCACGTTGCCAATGGAGTGGACGATGGCAGCAAAACGGCCACGCACGGCTCTGAACAAGAATACAACCACATCCACAATACCAGGACTAGCGCTTAAGAGGTATATTCTTTGAAACGCCTGAGCGGTTTAGTGAACATTTGACTTTTCATGTCGTATTTGGACTAGTGTTGTTTACTGTAGACAATAATTTCAATGTCCAATCCTGAATACCATGCTCATGGTGCACTCAGTGCAACATCCACAGTTACGGGTGGGCGGCAACGCCCTGACGAGTTCGTAGATGACATCGAGCAGATGCAAGATTAATTTGCAAATGGGAACACTATCAGTAATTTTGTAAGTATTTGTCCACTATCAATTTCTAGGTCATCGGTTTGCATGTTCTGAAGTTCGTAACTTTGTGCAACCAGACAATATATGATTTTGTCAATTACATTCAGAGCAACCCAACGAGCAATACAGTACGCATCATCAGCCCGTATTTCATGGTATGTCTGTGCCGCTGTTGTTCTGTTTGCTTTCATGACGTACTCACGTTTCTTGGTGGTTAAACCTTGCTATTTCGTGCAACAGATGTACGTCCGGCGAAAGCCATACGGTATAGGATTCAAAGATGCACTACCTTGTTGGAACAACGATGATGAGTGCATAGACATTTCGAAATTTGGAAAGGTAAGTGAACAAACCTCTTATCCAAGGTTTATTCGTAACATCCCCATCACGTTAAGTCTTTGGAACGAAAAATGATTTTATCGATTCGCAGATTTTACTTCCTACACTCTGGCAACATCTAGACCATTGGGTCCTATACGAGATGAATTTTCAGCTAAAATAACTATGGTGCTACAACTCATTGGACTGCCACAGTGGCGTAGAACGCAATGCTATGCATTTGGTAAGCTTGTACCCAAAGGTGAAGTAGCTATTCGAGGTGGACCGGACTGTAATATATTATTCTTTTTTCACAGGCGGGATTCCTTAACGGGCAAATGGGTGTCGACATTGGTGAGTGAATGTTGCTCTGTGCTGACGATGCTCTGTTACAAAGTAATGGGGTCGATTGTGGCATATTCGTAATGAAGCATATTGAAGCAATATACAATGGAGAACAACCTTGTTTTCACGCTGTATGAGCTTCGTATCCGATGTTATTGGGTATTCCTGTTATATATTGGTTTCACATTACCTGTTTTGTTGCAGGAACATATGCCGGTAATACGCGACGAAATATGCGGAAAATTGATTGAGTTTAAAACGAATGGCAAACAGAATACTATAAAGTGAAACCTATCGATTGCTCTGTCTGTACAACCTAACGAGGCCCTCCATCACCGTTCTCGCCGTCCTCCTCGACAGTAACCCAGTAGGTGCAGTCGCGCTGAGGGTGGCCAGCAGGAGCTCCGCCAAGTCCTCTTCCTCTCCCTAGCGAGGTCTAAGCGGATTTGTCGTACTTGTGGATTTATTTGAGACCCAAAGATTCGGAATAGCCCTCTGGCATATTTCATGTGTTGGCTTTCTTAAGGGCATTAAGTTCTATTTTCATTGCTTTGTTCCAATGATGATATTGTTTGACATCATTATAATGAGATGACTCTTATGTTATTAAACATGCTCTAAAGTTTGGAGAAAATGCGTCATATGATACAAATCTATTAGGATCTCTAGAGATTCGATTAGATCTCTTAAGTTGGGATTCCTCTAAGGATATGTTTTGAAAGAACTTGTCCAGAGAACATGGATGGTTACCTTGACCTCGCCGAGTATACACATGCATATCATTAGATGCAATTTTATTTAAACTTTCATGTTGATGACTAACTTCAACAACAACCGGATGATACTAGAGTTATTATCCAAGAGTCAAACACATCAATAGAGTTAGACTCATCATGTCTTGGCAATAGATCAAATAGAAATGAATAGTCAATTTCTTCTTTAGGTCCTTTGTTATCAAACCCATCTTTATTTTCAAGAAAGATGACATTTTTAGAAATATAGAGTTTGTTTTTTATTGGATCAAAGTATTGGTGCGCTTTTTTATTTTCACCATAGCCCAAAAAAACATATTCAATGGATTTTGGAGATAGTTTAACATTTTTATGATTAAGCACATAACACTTACAACTAAATATTCTTAGTCTTTTAAAATTGAGTCATTTTAAAAAGTTTTTGAAATGGAAACATTTTGTAAAGAAGATGGAGTTCTATTTATTAATTTGAGGTTAAAACAGCTTCGGCCCAAATTTTTTTTGGAATGTCCCTAGCAATTAGAAGAGTTCTAGTAGTTTCTATTATACGTATATGCCAGAGGGCTATTTCGAAATGACTACCATTCAGAATAGCCCTCTGGCATGACATTGTTTTCATTAATGCGGAGTGCTTTTTTATTTAAGATTTGCTTTTGCTTTAATGAAACTGACGTATATACTCGAAAACTGACAGAGGGTGATAGGACGTTTCATTAATATTTGAATGACACAACACACAGTTCCACTTTGCTTCGCGAATAAGGAACCGACATAATCGACAATTCCTGCATACACGACTTATTCTTGAATCGAGTGCATAGGCGGCTTCGACGCAGTTGTCGTATCCGTCTATACATTTTTCATAGGTCTGTAAGATCATAATTGAAGAAACCGTCGTTTAAAATTCAAGCAATTTTCAAATGCTGGCACAGGTTTTCATGGTCGTAGCAGTGTAGTTTGACGTTAGACCACCAAGCGTATCGCTTTGTACTATTCGTAAAATACGAGCGCGACATTAAAGCGATGTTTAAGCATACAACATTTCATAGCGATGTTGAATATTATCATTTCGAACATTAGAAGTCTTTGTTCATTGCACACATCGCAGTCTCACCCTGCGACTGTCAATCACGCGGGTTGAGCGCACATCTTTTATCAATTACAAGCCTTTTAGATCCTTGTGACGCCTCCGTCAGTTTCTCCTCCGAAATTAGAAAGGACGTCAACTTTTTGCAGAGTTCTTCACGGAATCCGGGTATATCAACCTGCAAAAACAGATTGTAAACTACAAGCAATAGACATGCCCTTAATTGCCAATAACAGAGGCCAAAGAATGGCATACAGCGTCGAAACAGGGTTCTGCACCATTGTATATCGCTTCAATGTACTTCATTACAAATACGCCGCAATCAACGCCATTATCTTGTAAAGGAGCATGGTATGCCGTGCGATAGATCCACTCGCTGACATCGACTCCCAAAATGGCTATGAGGAAACCGATCTGAGAATAATGCGACCGAAAGTAAATTCATGACCCCAGTATACTACACGATACTCATATAAATGGAATCTTACGAGATGAGAAATGTCTAGCCGTAAACCACTGTCAACTTCCAACGAATTGTAACACCATAGTTGTTTTTTCGCGTAAATCCATCACGTATAAGACCCAATGCTTTTCAGACTGCCAGAGTGTAGGAATCAGTATCTGCAAATAGATCGAAAAAATGTTGTTACCACTGTTACGCTGTAATATTGCACTGTAGGTTTGTTTGCTTACCTTTTCACTTGTCATAAGGTCTCTGCAGTGATTACCGTTGACCCAATAAGGTTTGCCGTCTTGAAATCCACTGGAGTATGGCAAACGACGTAATATAGTCTGCAAACCGAAAGAAACATTGCTAACACCAACGTTAACATACGAATCAATTGGACTAAATCAATAATGAAAAGCAACATAAAATACAATCGATATACCATGAAATATGGGCTGACGACGCTCACAGTCTGGCTTGGTGCGTTGCTTTTAATATAATTTACGAAATCAGATATAGTCTGTTTGCAGCAAATATGGTGTTGTATTGATCATACGTACACATGGCTTACGTTTATAGACAACTAATACTAGTTTCATACTAACAAAATTACTGATCATGTTGCATTGTGCGAATTCACTGCGCATTCAGTTGATGTCCTTCAGGAGTGATTGACTAAGTTTTCGCCCAACTTCGTCGGTGGATGTTCGACTGAAATGAATGCGGACATTGCAACGACCGATATTTAAATTACATTATATAGTACACAAAAACAAATCGCAAAAAACGCATGAAAGAGACGAATTTTGCTGAACATGTAGACTATGTGTAGACAATATACCCATGATTCGCCATTGTTGGTCGTGTAGCTGTCTTCGTCTGCCTCACCGACTATAATTTTCTATGTTCGAGGGCGAATCTTCAGGTTTATGAAGGAACCGTCGGTTTGGTTGTTGCTGGTTCATGAAGTAGAAGACAAACACACCTTCCAGTGCTTGTGCGACTATTTATGACCTAAAAGATGTACTGCTCAACCAACATGATCAATGAATACTGTACGACAACTCAAACATTTATGGGTATCCGTTGAAAAATACACATTAAGTAGCCTTTTATTTATAATATATGGATACAACTTTTTACAAGATAACAATAATGATTTCAAAAGGCAAGTGGAGGTGTCGGGAACGCGAAAGATTTGCTGGAGAAGAAGTTGACTGGAGGTGTATGGCGATTTGTGGTTATCGTTGAATAGCGATCTGTGGCATCGCATCACAGTGATTGACAGTCCTACGCTGCGATGCCACACATCGCAACACACTTGAACAATCCTTCGCATCACGCTAAGATTGACAGTCCAACAATAATCAACAACGTTCTACGCTGCGATGCCACATATCGCTATTCAACGATAACCACAAATCGCCATACAGTGATGTCATCATTCGCCTTCCTGCAGAAGCAAAAACCCGCTATCTATCGATTTGAACATAGCGATTGTGAGAAATTGTGGCGTACCACTCACACTTGCACTTCCACTACTAAAGCGAACAAAGTTCCCCCTTTACCAGATGAAGAGGTTTACTTACCTCTTAACAAATGAATTGAAGAAGAGAAAATACACATTGAGTAGCCTTTTATTTATAATATATGGATACAACTTTTCACAAGATAACAATAATGATTTCAAAAGGCAAGTGGAGGTGTCGGGAACGCGAAAGATTTGTTGGAGAAGAAGTTGACTCGACACTACGTCATAGCTTTGCCAACTAAACTTGGTAAATTCACCGGAATTCCTTCATTGTTCCATGGTTTATCTCTCTTCGTCCAGGCATGGCGCCGAAGAAGTGTAAGCTACGAAGAAATGAAGTGTATGGCGATTTGTGGTTATCGTTGAATAGCGATCTGTGGCATCGCAACACAGTGATTTGAGGGTATTGTTCGACTGTCAATCTAAGCGAGATGCGAAGGATTGTTCAAGTAATTTTTTTTAGGGCATTGATCAAGGTTGAGCTTTAATTTATGATCTAAGTAGGCTGTCAACCACGCAGGTTATAGATTACTTAGATCATAAAGTGAAGCGCAACCTTGCTCAAGGCCGCAAAAAAACTTACTTGAACAATCCTTCGCATCACGCTAAGATTGACAGTCCAACAATAACCTCAAATCACTACGCTGCGATGCCACATATCGCTATTCAACGATAACCACAAATCGCCATATAGTGATGTCATCAATCGACTTCCTACAGAAGCAAAAACCCGCTATCTATCGATTTGAACAAATTCAACCACGGACCGCAAGTCGTCAATGACAAACGACTATAAACTCTCAAAAAATCCGGCATTGTGGAGATCGGGTCATGCAAAGAGGCATGACAACTAAGTTAATAGCCCACACGAGATTCCTGTGTCCCAAACCTATCTATCGACTGCATCATAGCCTGTCATGAAAAAGAAAATATTAGACACTGAATTATGTTTCACAAGAAATGCGTACCTCCTCGCAACATCGATTACATACCAAAAGCCTTGTAAAACTGTAACGATCGTTGCCGGAAATCTGGTCGGGAGGAATGTAGGTTTGAACGTTTGCCGGTACTTCTGCAGGGTATTGCTGCATGATGGACATTACACGAGTTAGCTATTTGACAAGCTTCACGCAATGGGAAGCAATATAATGTTTTACATACCTGTTCATTCGAAGGGCTTTGTTGTTTTTTATTACAGGTTGGTTGTTTCTTAGTCATTTTCTTGCTAACCAATTCTAGTGCACCCTTTGCCCTCCGACGACTGCGATCAGCGGCAGGTTTTCTTTTGATACCCTGCGCTTCATGAATATGTCCATCATAATCAACAACGTTCACTACTTACTTGTTGAAGATAATGTTTACGCTTCGGCGCAACTTCTCGGGAGTGTCAAGCGAGACATGATTTTGACCTACGTTGTTCGATCCCATTATCTTCGGCTGGTATTCATTCGCTGCAACAGACTTAATGTGAATTAACTCCACTTTTTCAAGTAACTCCGTTGCAGCTTTTCTCACACATGCATAGCCTTCTTCGCTTCTCAATGCCAAATCAGCAACATGCATGAATGACCTACACAGTTGTTGGCAACGGGAGGCTATGTGGCACTTCTCGTCAACACCAGATTTACTCGCATTGTCCATAACGAGCTTTTCAATCTTCGCGCGTCTCGTCCATCTTCGCATTACGTAAGACTCAGGTATTTCTTGTATCTTCTCTTGATTGAGTGCCTTTAATGCATGACAGCATAGGATACCTTTGAATTCATACATTTTGCACGAACATTCTACCCTTCCGTTGTCGACATTGTACGTGACATGCACTTCTTGCCTTTCCTGATGCTTTTCGCCCTGACAAAAAATATGGTATTTGTGCATATTATTGGTTTGCACCAGTTCTTCTATTCTGCAATTCATGACATGAAACACCTCTTTTTTGATCCATTCAAATACAGTTAGTGTATACAGAGCTGCAGGTCGCATCAATATTTTCATGCCAAAAGTTAGAGGTCGTGTATTGAAGCATTTCACGTCTTGTTCAAGCTCATTCTGTCTTAGACCGTCTACAAATAATTCATATTGTTCCATGAAACGAAACATTGTTAAACATGAATACAGGGTTTTCTTCAGCGTGGCATGCATAGATTCGGCTCTTTGTGTGCTTATCATACCTGCACAAAAGTATTCTCTTCCATATGCCAATGCCCACTTCTCTTTTTCTGCATATAAATTTTGTAACCATAGACAGTCAGCAAGGTCGTATGTCTTAATCATTTTGTCCCAATCTGACTTAAAGGTGACCTCGTCTACGCTATGAAGTACACACCTTGTAAAATATTTGTCAAACCCTGTATTCTGATTAAATATGTGTCCTATGTTCTTTGCTGCATTTTGAAAGATATGCCACAAACACAGGCGATGATGTGCATCTGGCCACACATGAAGCACTGCAGCCGCAATTGCGTGATCACCATCTGTAAGTACAGTTTCAGGATGCTTCCCGTTTATTGCCTGTGTAAATACTCAGAACAACCACTCAATGGTTTTTTTGGTCTGGTCATACACAAAAGCACCGCCTAATATACAACTCTGTGCGTGATGGTTCACTCCCACAAACTGCGCAAATGGCCACTGTTCAGTGTTAATCTTTACTGTAGTATCAAACACAAGCACATCATTGAAGCATTCATAATCTAATCTAGACCTTGAATCTGACCAAAACATATTCACGGCATATCCATCTGCATTCACTTGCATTGCACTAAAGAAACCATGTTCATTACTTGATTTATTCTGTAAGTAACGAACCAAACAACATATTTCTCCGTTTTTCATGTTATCTGTCCTCTTCCTGCTCAAGTGGTTTCTAAGATCCAAAGGTGTGAATAGCACATTTTCGCGACCACCATCAATGCGGGTAAACAAATTGTATGTCTTCCTTGGTGCAATGCCGGCGCTATCGGCTATTTCAGCCATTGCAGCATGAGCTACAGTTACTTTACGATGTGACCTTAGCATAGGAGTCATAAATGATGCAGATAAATCATGATTATGATCACTGATTAAAGTACGCACGACAAATTTCCCATTCGGATGTCTTCTCAAAACCAATCTCGCCTGACATCCACATCTTGATTCTGGCGTGCTCCTAGTTGGATTTCCCATTGATTTCTTCCAACCTTGCTTGGAACACACATATGTCTTTCTAACCAAGACACCCTGTGCATTTTTTGACCAAGAAAACCTTCTCACACTGAAGCCAACTTTTAAGGCATAATCATTGTAAAATTTATATGCATCTTCTTCGTTATTAAAATGCATTCCTTCTACAGGAACATAGTCAAGTGCAATTCCATGTACATTCCCAGTTCCTACGATTTTATTAAGTGTACTGACATCAAAATCAGGATCATTATTGAATTGCATTTCTTCTCCTGGAACATTGAATTCAGGTGTACTTCCGTGTACATTCCCGGTGCATACACTTTTATTATGTGCGTTGTCATGGTAGTCTACCTCATCATTGAATTGCATTTCTTCCACTGGAACATTCAAGTCAATAGTGGGTCTAATGCCTGCACCCTTCTTTTCATGTGCATCGTCAGTGCAGATGTTCAATTCTTCAGTTGGGTCATAAGTATAGATATTCAATTCTCCAGATCTTTCTATTGATTGAGCTACATCGTCTTTATTACAACCTGATGATAAGCTCAATAATGTTTTAAACAATATATCAATTTGTGTTTGCAGTAACATGGCAAACAAGTCGATATTATCTCACAAAAACGAGAGTCTGTTACTAATACAGCGGTTTGAGATACAATGCATATGATGAGTGACTGTAGGATACCTGATGGGGTAGAGGCCCTTCCTAGCATCTGCAAATAAGCGCTCTTGTCAACAGGTCCCAGCGTCTTACAAATATCGATAAGTTTCCAACCTTCGTAAGAACAAGATCTACCTGCAATAACCAAACAAAGCCTTAATGACACACAAGATGACATGCCTTCTTCATCGATAGCATGATGCTGGGAAGCTACTCACGCCGCCTTGATGGAACTGGTTAGAATGTTTGTGCATCATTGCTTTCTTCCTTAATGCCTAACAACAACGACAAATAAAAGAAGACAGTGGAATGTTTTGTAAGCAATATATCAATTTCCGTTAGCAAGCGACATAGGTTTACTACGATTTAATCAGGATGCATATAAGAACAGATACCACTAGGGTTACGCAAATCAAAGCAACGATTTAATGAATGAAAGTATCAAAGCAAGTGCGGTTTGATGTTTGCTTGTGCTGAGCATCGACGTGTCGCTTACCATGCCAATAAAATAAACATGTCGTACATGTGTGTTGACGATAACGCTCTCATAATATCCACGAGGCTCTAAAGCGAGTTCAATAGAAGTCGCTGAGAGAGCAACGATATGCATGCGAAAATCGCCCCGCCATGCGTGTCAAGATATGTTTCTGCACCCAAACGTTTTCAAAGTCTTTGTACAAATATCTTATAAATACATATTACAAAACATATAATATCTTACAAAACGATATGTATAGCGATTTGTCAGATATTGAAAATCGATACGGCAGTTCAGTATTTATAACTTATAACTCGACGATACAAAAACATACTATCTAAAAGGTCGATAAATATATCGCACAATAAATTACAAATCAATAAGGAAGAACTTGAACATAATAGCAAACAAATCGATATTAACTAACAAAAATGAATCTCACAAAAACGAGAGTCTGTTACTAATACAACGGTTTGAGATACAATGCATATGATGAGTGACTGTAGGATACCTGATGGGGTAGAGGCCCTTCCTAGCATCTGCAAACAAATGTTCTTGTCAACAGGTCCCAGCGTCTTACAAATATCGATAAGTTTCCAACCTTCGTAATAACAAGATCTACCTGCAATAACCAAACAATGCCTTAATGGCAGACAAGACGACATGCCTTCTTCATCGATAGCATGATGAGATGAAAAGCTACTCACGGTGCCTTAATGGCACTGGTTGGAATGTTTGTGAATCATTTCTTTCTTCCATGATGCCTAACGACAACAGAAATGAAGAGAAGACAATGGAATGTCTTGTAACACAAGGCAGGCACGAGAAGGCGACAGTGTGTTGTACAACAGGATAAAAAACAAGGCGGAAAGCTCGACTGAAGACGAAGACAAAGTTTGCGTTGATAATGGGAGCACTGTTACATCAGATGGCGCAGGCGAACGTCTCCACTTTAAATGGTTAACATCAAACTTTTTGGAATGAGGACTTTTTTGTTCTTTTCCCCACCCGTCGTTTCACAACTTTTGAATGAAGGATATTTTTGTCATTTCCTCGAACCGTCATTTCAGGGCAAGAAAAGCAAGTAAGGGTGATTAAGTCTTTGCAACAACACCAGAGTCCGATGCAAAGTTATGTCAACATACACGGGAATACGAGCCCCATGTGCATGAATACGTGGCGCTCATTCGATTCCCCGAACACGGACGTGGGATTCAGTGAATCATCGGGGGCGAACATACACAACCCTTCCCGTATCTTACCCTTTACAAAAATAAATAAAAATTCCTAACAGCCATAGAAACATCCTAACCTGTAATAGTGCAAAACTTTTGGAAGAAGACACTTGGGAACTCATCAAAACGCTGAGACTCCATTAATGGACAACAAATTTTAAAAAAAAGACAGTTGAAAAGTTGGACGAATGGTACCACCTTGGCCAATCGATACCAGTCTAACAACTTTCTGGCCGGTGGCCGGCCTAAAATGTGTGTGGCTGAAGAAGGGGGTGTTCAAACACCTTCCTCCCCCCTCATAAACCAGGTTTGAAACTTGTGAGGGGAGGAGGGGGAGGGGATTCACTTAGCCAGGTTTTCACTAAAACATGGTTGAATGAAACTAAGTTTTTAGCATAAACATGCCAAAAACTTGGTTTTTGCATACTAACTGGGTTTTCACTCAAAAACATTTAACCTGGATTTGGATGTCATTCAAACAATACCTTAGTGTGTTGTTCCATATCATCCACCATCTTTGGGGAAGACAGATTAGGTGCTTTTACATTGCACACTTCAGTGTGCAGTTTCACTTGATCCACCCTTCATCTTCTGTTGGCCCTACAGCTGAAAGGCTGTAGCTCAGGGATGAAGGGCACACTACGTGCAGCAGCACACTCAAGAGTACGTTTGTGTGTCACAAAAAATGAGTGTTTTTCGAAAAAATACATCGATGGGCGTGCGTTTCTGCGGGTATTACAGTGACAATACAAACAGCAAAAATCGCAATAGGCGTGCCATAATACACGCTGCTTCTAGGTTTTCTGCGAAAACGGTTTCCGTGGAGGGTGTCGGATTCTATCTTTGCGGCAGGCATTTCTACCGGAGCGGCACTCCCTTCCGTGACATGCAAACGCCCCCTCAAAGTGTCTTTGGGTACACGACGAGGTGGATAAATGCGAACCTCCGTCCTGGGTCCCCCCCCCCAGAAAATTGCGCTCTATTTATTAAAATAGTTGGGCAAGATAGACACGGCAGATCAGCTCAGGTCAGTCAACAGAAAGCGTGTCCCGTGGTGCAGTTCATTGCTCCATAAAATAAAGAGAAGAGAAGAATCCGCTTCAGAGGAGAGCAGCAGCAGACCATTCAATTCATTGCAAACAGAACAGGAGCACAGCAGCAGAAGCAATGGCATCCTCCTCCTCCCTATTTCTACTTTTTCTCTCCTGCTGCTGCTGCATCGTCTTCCTCCCTTCTCCCCATCATGCCCAGCAAGTCTATCTCAACAACACCCAGCTTGATTGCTATGTGAATCACTCAAACACCTTCGGCTACGTCTGCAACGGGCAAGAGACTGCCTGTGACTCATACCTCATCTTCAGATCTCAACCAAACATAAGGTCCCCCGCCGCAATTTCCGTTCTTCTGGGCGTTGATTCTCACCAGGTTGCCCAGCTGAACAACCTGTCGGACGCCTTTCAAACCATCCCCACCAACAAAGAGTTGATAGTTCCCGTGCGTTGCTCCTGCTCCGGTAAATACTACCAGCACAATTCCAATTATACCATAAAGAACGGTGATACTTATTTGATGATCGCCAACAATACATACGAAGCCCTAACGACATGCCAAGCCCTTATAGCGCAGAATCCATACAATAGCTTGAACCTTATTGATGGTATGCAGATCCTGGTGCCACTGAGGTGTGCTTGTCCTACTAGAAACCAAACTCTGAATGGTGTGAAATTCTTGCTGACCTACCCCCTTGCCAGGGGGGAAGATGCGTCTATGCTTGCCACCAAGTTTGGTGTCGATGAAAAGAGCATACTCGATGCCAATGAGATATCGGAAGACAACACCATATATTACTTTACGCCCCTTTTGATCCCCCTCAAGAAGGAACCGTCTCTGTCCCAAATTTTTAACCCTCCACCGCCATCACAAGCCCCCCTTCCTCCATCCGTCGAAATTGGGTCGTCTCCTGCTGAGGCAAAGGGATCTAAAAAATGGGTTTTTGTTGGCGTCGGAATTGGGGTTGGTTTCCTCCTTCTCATCTTCATTTCTGGGTTGTTCATCTGCTTGTCCCGCCGTCTTCGTTCTCCTCTACCCACAATTCTGGAGGAGGCGGCGAAGAAGAAACCCGGCGAATCGTCGTCTGTTGCATATGGAGACCTTTCTGGAAAAACATCATCAATCCCCTTATCGGAAAATCTGCTTGACGCCATCCGGTCCCTGACGGTGTACAAGTTCGAAGAATTGCAGAGAGCCACAGATGGTTTCAGCCAGGACTCTATGATCAAGGGGTCCGTTTACCGAGCGGTGATCAATGGGGATCAAGCAGCAGTCAAGAGGATGAAAGGAGACGTCTCTAATGAGATAAAACTGTTGAAACAAATCAACCACTCTAACGTAATCAGACTCTCTGGTTTCTGCATACATGAAGGAAACACTTACCTGGTTTACGAGTTTGCAGATAATGGCTCTCTTAGCGATTGGCTTCACGGTCGGAGGTACCAAGGCGATCAATCCTGGTCGAAGAGCGACTGGGGTCTTAGCTGGAAGCAAAGAGTGCAGATTGCTTGCGATGTCGGAGATGGGCTTCGCTATCTTCACAACTACACTAATCCGGTGCACATTCACAAGGATCTGAAGAGCAGTAATTTACTGTTGGATGATAAATTCAGAGCCAAAGTTGCCAATTTTGGGTATGCGAGGTTGGTTGGAAACCGAGATGATGGTCTGCAATTTACGCGGCATGTTGTTGGTACTCAAGGTTACATGGCGCCAGAGTACCTCGAACATGGGTTGATCACAACGAAGCTCGATGTTTTTGCTTTTGGAGTAGTGCTGCTTGAGCTGCTGTCTGGGAGAGAGGCAGTGGATCAGGATAAAGGGGACTCGCTGTTGCTGTCGGCAGCCATCGGCCCATTACTTGACGGAGAAGACGCGAAGGAGAGGCTGCGGAGCTTCATTGATCCTTCTCTTGGAAGTGATTATCCCTTGGACCTGGCCTTCATTATCGCGCAGCTGGCGAGAAAATGTGTAGCAGATGATCCGAATTCTCGCCCCTCCATGACCGATGTCCATATGACTCTGTCAGTTTCTCTGGACTGGGAACCATCCTCAGGTGCTTCAACATATGGGTCTGTGCTTGATAACAGCAGGTAGGCTTTGCCTTCAATTTATGCATGCCGTTTCAGTTCATCAATTTGAATGGAAATTTAATGGCCTTCTTTGTTGAGACTCCATTTCTTCTGTGTAATGTATATCTAGGACCTACTGAAACAATTACAGCATATATACATGGTAGCCTGTGAAGGCTCCTTCTGTTATAACAGTCCCAGAATAAGCATGCAACTCTTATGTATACATGGATCTATGCATCTTTGAATTACGAAGTTGGCGTTTTGGCATTGCCATGGAATCATACCAATGCACACGGTCGAGCAAAGCTGTCAAAGAACAAGGTGGCATTTAAATAACAGCTAATTAATTACTATTAAAGTCGGTCAACCAGATGTGTTAAATATATAGTTAATTATGAATGAAACGCTCCTTTTTGTTTTTCATTTCCAAAAGTGCAGCTTCATTGAGAATAAGATCTCAATATCATCTTGGCCCTGAACATAGAATATACGCCTTCCGTTAGTTCCAAGTATATTCTTTGTTCAAACCAAGTAAAGTGCAGTCTTTAAATTTTTAATTATATGGATTTCTGCAATCAACCTGGTATAAGCTTGTTAGGATGATTGGAAATGAAACAGGGTACAAGGAGTGCTTAGTCTCCGGTACTTACTGCTCATCACTGCCAATGACCTTTTGGAGGTTATGGTTTTATATAGTTACGACTTACAAGGAGAATTTGGGTGATAATATTAAGTGTTACAGTTTAAATGATCAAACATGCGGTCTAGAAAGATGGGTATCGTTTGGATTGTTTGTTTTTTCTTTTTTAATTTTTTTGGGTTGTTTTGTGGGGGAGTGGATTCAATACTATGATCAATTTAAGAAGCAGATGCAAGGAAAGGCTGGTTTTCTCACTTACAGTGAAAGATGAAAGTTGGTATACTCGTGCGTCCACCATTTTCTGATGGCATCTGGGATTGCTGTTGATGTGGTCGAACATGTGAGGCAATGTCTGCGTATATTCTTCATGCACAATAATGTGTTAAGTCAATGCACAATAATGTGTAATTGGCTGAGGATAAGGGTTATTGAATCATGTCCTGGAGCCTCATGCGGGACAACAGGTGGTGGTTAAGCTCAAGCTGAATCTGGCAGGAACTCCAGTGGATCAGATCAAAATCCGAAAGGCTTGGGATTGACCACCAAGCAGAAGACTACACTTCCCTACCACTCTGACTTGGAAGTTGAATGTGTCTGCAATCTTGACCAGGTATAGGGGCTCATGGCACAAACAGATCTTCACCAAATACAGTTTAAATCAAATGTATAATCTCAGCCATCAAGTGTCAAGTGGAACTAATTCATTCAGCAAACACTCGTTTTGTGCCTCTGTTAATTTAGTCTTCCCTGATAAGAAGCACAGACCGCTGGAAAGGCCACCAAATGCAGCAGTGGTGCTCCAAACGGTCAAGCCAATCTACCTGTCCAACCCATTAAAGTCTGATCACTTAACCAGTTTTGGTTCTCAACAACCAAATGAAGTAATATCACGTCGACAGTTAATTCTGGGTCCTGAAATTACTCTGTTTCTTTAGTTGAATGGCAGGCTTGAACAGGGATTACTTAAATAAGTTTTGCAGACCTTTTTTGGGACAGGCAAGAGCCAACTACCCAATTCAAGTGTACTCGCAATGGAATTTCAAATTTGGGTTATTCTAGTGCTGCTGTTATCGTTCTACTGCACTACATCTGCTGTTTGGCATCAACTCGTCTTCGCTTTCAGGAGACCTAACATCACAGTTTGGCAAAGTACAATATTGCACACCATAGATCAACATTGCATAGTGCAGCCCTGTAAACATTGAACCCTTATCTGAGATCACATGAATTATGAAATTGATATGCACTTTCAAATTTCATGCCAAGATTAGGCAAGCAACTAATCTTTCTCGGAGCAATGTTGTTTACCACTTTCATTAGCATCACCTTCCATAAAAATAGTTTCTTTGATAGAGGGATTAATTATTGTCCCCCCAAAAAATAGACGCATCATAAGTAGTATCAGGCAAAAGGAAAAAAAATCACAACTAATATTAGTAAAAGCAACCCTACAGGAAGCAAAACATACATTTTTTTTTGAGAAAAAGTAAACTTAATTTTATTAATGTAGAAAGGCAAGAGGCCTAGGTCGATGAGCAAAACATACATTCAAAGCACGTTTTAGTTCTAAGTCCAGCAAAAAAACTGTAATTAGGGATTAATCTGCTTTAACCAAGTGATCAACTTCCTTTGAGACTTTAAGTTTGAGCACTATAGATCTGAACATAAGAACCAAAGTTAGAAAAGAAAGATCTTGGATAATTAATCACTCACAGGAGCCAAATTATCATCTTATAAAACCATATGAAAAAATAAAAAAATAACCAATAACTAACAAGCAACAATATTAGATACTAAAGATAACAGGAATAAGATGAAGAAATTGAATTCTTCCACTTAGAAACATATCAGATTTTTTAAAGCCAAAAACATTTATTGTGTCCCCTACAAACAAAGACAATCATCCATGAAAATATTGTACCAATTAGAGCCTCAATGAAATGCAATAAGGAGAAACATGAAGCATTTTCCATCCACAAATGTGATCGAGCAAAGCCTTTTACGTGGAGATTTGATACTTTCTGTCTTTCATGGGGCCAATGTTTGGAGGCGTGCAACAAGGTGCTTTCTTAAAAGCCACAGTTGCCCCACCAAGCTTGAGCCCGGGTGCAGTAAGGTTATTCACAACTTCACTTCTAGGATACAACCAAGCTTCACCGCTTGTGAAATACTAACCACTCTTGGCACTAGGTAGGCTAGTCACCATGACAGAGTTATCCTGAACAACTTTACAAGGAGAAAACACAAGGAAATAGAAAAAGAGAAGGAAGTTCGACAACCTTTTTTCTTCTAAAAAAATTTGACCTTGTTTTGGACCATATAAAGCATATGAAGCATAAAGACCATGTGCAAGGTAACTCGCCCATCAAGTGTGGACGCTGACCAGACATGGGTGCCAAGTGCATGCACTTAGTGTCCCAACATGTTGACACATTGAGGCTAACAAAAAAGCTAGAAAGTCATAACTAATAGGTGTCGCCTCCCAAAAAGGTTGCAAAGGTCACACCAAATGAGAAAGGTCGTAAATAATAAGAAATGTTGTACACAATGAGAAAGATCGTAAATGACAATCACATATAATAAGAAAGGTCACAAATAATAAGGTCACAAAGTAAAATCACAAATCATGAGGAAGGTCTAAAATAATAAGGTTGCAAAAAAAAAAATACATATAATAAGGAAGGTCGCAAAGAAAAAACACATATAATAAGGAAGGTCAAAGAATCTTTGACTGTCTTGGTCAAGCAACAAATCTTTTTATGAGGTACAAAATTGTTTAAAATGAGTAGTAAAAAGATAGGTCAAATTCAGACCAAAGACTAAGACAGAGACCAGGATTGGACCGAACCGAATTCAAATCTAAATCCAAAGCCAAATCCAAAGCCAAATCCAAATTAATATTTAATATTTAATACTTATTGTTCAAAGTTCATTTGACAAGCCCAAGATCTAATACCCCTTAGGGCCTTGCCCTCTAAGGTAACTCTCCTCATTTTAAACTCATAAAGTTTTTCAAAGATGATCAATATAGGACTATTTTTTTTCAAAAAGTAGGCTTTTTTCCTTAAAAATACTTTTTCAAATAACTAGGCAAATGAAAGGGTTATTTTGTCGAAGACCTTATGTGGGTCAAAATTATAAATTGGTAAAATATAAAGTTGTTCGCGGAAGTTATATGCGTAGGTGAAGGTACCTTCTGGGTTTGAACCTCCACTTAGTGTGAACAAGATTAAGACAGTCTAAAAAACTAAGTAGCTAGGTGCTTTGAACTTAGTCCCTAGTATGAACTTCTTAATCCTATTCATACATATATTCTTTTCAGATAACTATATGCGTAATGGTTGCATTTAATTAAGGTCCTATGCAGTAACCTATTTCATGAGTGCTCTAGAAACAACCTCAATCTCATAGAAGGCGACCCACGCTTTCACACTCATATAGGTGAGTTTGTTAAAGTAGAAACATGTTTCAACTACTTTAGCTAATCTGACCTATAGATCTCATTAAGAGCCAAGAGACTCATCCTCGTATCACAGATTTTTTGAGCATTAAAATTAAAATGAGACTTGAAGATACTCTCTATCTTCATATATTATTTAGTGCTCACCTGATTACTTCAATGACTTGTTCTTTTCTTTGAACCAAAAACTCAGACAACCCGAGTCACTCGGTAGGGTTTTCATCATAGGTAATATCTTTTAGTGAGTTTTAATCTCATTCCCTCATATGTACTTTTGATTTCTTTTTGCGAAAGGTCTTTCGTTCATGGATTTGCCTAGGTTTTGACACAATCTTTCCATAATCAACAAAATTACTCTTTACTTGAGTAGTGATTCAAGTAAATGTATTTTAGACTTTAAAATTCTAGATTTTCTCCCGGTTCATATTCTTCACCTTTATATATAACCATATAAAATGTGACTCATACTAACAAAGACTAGTACCAACAATTGTATCATAGAATCAAGTGGGTTGTCACCAAGTCTTTAGATGTCCAAAATACTTGAACATCTAGATATATTAGAGTAAAATTCATCCATTCATCTATTCAACCAATTGAAATTAGAATTTTCATTTCCATCCATATACTTTTAAGTACAACTTATTCCATAATATCAAATTCTCAAGATTCTTCAGGCCATGAAATGAACAATGTTTATATTGCTCATCCCACTGAATTATCAATCATTGGATCATCTCACTAATGACATGATTTATATAATTCCAACTCATAGCATAAATAAAAATTGCCAAGGATATCCACACACTTAATTGGGACAAATATTTTTTAGTGTAAAATCATACTAGGATCACACTGTATATCTAGGATTGAGCATTCTATAATGCTTTTCAATATGAATAGATTGTGATCCACTTGCATGATAAACAATTATAACACCATATATTATAACAATCAATCTCATGATATGATAATTTGGTGTGAAGAAACATTGCAACCCATTCTATTGCATAGATGATCACCTATATGACATGTATTAAAATTTAAGCATAGCATGGTAGGATCATGAAATCCATTAAGTTTGTCTAATTAAGTTACAAATACTTATTTTTCAAAATGATATACACTTGTTCAATGAAAACTATTCTCAAATTCATCACTATATAAATATAGTGGATGTCTCAAGGTTAAAGAATCCTTTTAGAGACTAAAACTTAATAAATTACCTATCTTTGGGGTCTAACATAATAAAAAGATTTTATGATAATTTCTCCTTTTAAAGAAAATATGAGCACTAAGAACCCTCTTGAATTTCAAATACGATAGATATGAAAATCGTTTGTAAATCTGATCAAATCAATCTTACACCACAAGTTGGAGTATGTGACCAATCTTATTTAATAACCCAACAAAAAATCAAACCAATTCTAATTAAGAAATTATTTTATCACTTTGTCTATGATGTCTCACACATGTAGATACATGCTTGATAAAAATTCAACAAAGAATCATAACATGCTTATGCTTCCAAGCATCTAAGGATCTCATATAAACAATTAACATATTTCTCAAATTAAATGTGAAGGCAAAATAATATCAACTTAATATTTAAATTGAATTTGACAAAGTTAAACTAACCTCCAATAATTAATTCTCTTAAAACATCAAGAGTAGGTTTAACCTACTAACCATTCACAATAGGTAGATGAGCATATTCGCCATGTTGAATACACGATACAAATCTCAAAAGGTAAGACATTAACTTGAATTATGTAAAACTCCACACACATATTGCCATCTTTTGGCTATATAATAGTCTCCACAAAAGACTATATTGTCTACACCTATGATTAAGTATAAATTTATGCATGTAAGAATGAATCAAAGATTCAAAACCCATGTTCTACCCTTTATCTGAACCAAAGAAGACATCTTCACCCATTTCTACTATTAGAATGTCATCGGGAATGATAGCTTTAATGATACAAGAATATAATCTGAATTGGCACACCCAAACAATACTATCCGTCTAACAAAAAAGAGAGCAACACATGAAACATGATAAAATATCTCATTCTTGATCCTTGATATAAAATGAATCTGCATCAAATACAATAAATCCTCTTATGTTTCAATACATGGATGTGTACAATTAAGCCATCTTATGCTCCAATACATGCACGTGTTATATATGTCTTTCAAACAATCTCATTTTATTCATAATAGGCCATAAAAGTTTTCTTAGACAAATGAGAATCTTTCATGATGCACACATAACATCTAGATTCACATTCTTAAGAATAAGATAAAAGGTCAAGGTTAAAAATTTAACACTTGAATTATGAACCACTTTTCAAAAAATATATAAATATCTTATTTTCTTTGAATTTGCATATGAGCACATGAGAGTCTCATTTAGATTTACATAAGTGGGTTAAAGAAGAAACCACCATGTCATTCAAAAGAAACTTTGGATATTTATGTCAAAGAGATTTTAAGTTATCATCATATTATTCAAGAGAAATTTTAGATATACACATCAAATATTAAAGATATTTTCTATAAACAATAAGATGAGAGCATCCATATATCCATACCCAAATAATCTTCATATGGCATGCATTTATCAAACAAGATACATGCTGAACATAATTATTATAACAAATAAGCATGTTGATCTAATTCACAGATATAGATATAAAACCATGCTTGGATCCAAACAATTCGAATATGGGTCAAAATCCAAACAACAACAAAAAGAGGGTTTAAACCAAACACAATTTAGTAAGGGTTTGAACCACACAAAAAAAGTAAAATTTATCAGCATATTCCTATAACTCTTTTAGGAACACCATCAACAATAAGATCTTTAAAAATGAATCAAATGGATATGAGTCTGGATCCAAACACATAACTCAACAAATATAAGATGGACTCAATGCAAGATCTACTTTCAACTATAACAACATATAATCACATAAAATCAACAACTCACAAGGATGCGAGTCATTAATCTCACAAGGATCCAAAGCATGATAGTAGATACAAGTATGGATCCAAGACCAAGAACATATGAAATATGCTACTAACACAACTAATAAAAAACTAATAAAGATCTTAAATTAACACATCATATAATATTCAGCTTGCTAGGTTAATAAGTGCAAATATTTAAACATTAATCTCAAATGGATCCAAAACATGAAACTGAATAAGGATCTAAAAACTAAGATCATGAGAACCATGCTTAAAACTTAAAAGATTCAATACATGACCTTATGAGAACACAATGAAACCAATTCACAAGTATAATGAATCCAATTAAAGCAAAAATGGGTTATGATAAGAATTTGGATTAAAGAGTGGATCTAAAAGCCCAAATTCGAATCCAAAATAGGGCCCAAAAACATAAGCATGCATGCATCAATATTGTACGTTCTAATAATGGAGAACACCAATATAATCCATCTATATAATTGTGATTTCAAGAGATTAGGGAATACCAACTAGAAATCTCATAAATCCTCTATAGCTAGGCTCAAGTATGCATGAGCATGCAACCTCGGGCCCAAAAGGCATAGGCTATAGCTTCTTGCCAAGAAGACAAAACTAAATATATGATTAACAACACACCATCTCCATACACGGTCACCATGCATGGAGCATGATGTTGATTTTAAATTGTTGGAGATTTGATACATTCTGTCTTAATCATGGGACCAATGCTTGGAGGCGCTTTCTTAAAAGAAATAATTGCCCCACCATGTTTAAGCTCGGGTGCAATAGGTCGGTTGTTCACAACTTTGCTTCTGGGATATAACCAAGCCTCACCTCTCATGAAATAATAACCACCCTTGACATTAGGTAGGCTATTCACCACGATACAATTACTCTGAACAACTTCATAGTAAGGAAGAAGAAAACACACAGAAAAATAGAAAAAGAGAACAAAGTTCACACAAGCTTTTTTCTTCTAAAAAAAACTCAACCTTGTTTTGGACCATATAAAGCATATGATGCATACAATCCAAGTGCAAGGGCATCCACTGACCAGACATGGATGCCACGTGGACTAGTGTCCCATCATGGACGACCACCATCTAAACATGGGTGCTACATGCACTCACCATCCCAATGTGTTGACATGTTGAGGCTAACAAAAAAGAAAGAAAAGTCACAAGTAATATGTGTCACCTCCCAGAAATATCGTTGAGGAAGGTCGCAACAAATGAAAAAGGTCGCAAAGGAAAATCACATATAATAAGAAATGTGGCACACAATAAGAAAGAGGTACAAAATTATCCAAAATGATTGGTAAAAAGATAGACCAAGACCAGACTAAACTGAACCGAATCCAAAGCCAAAGCAAAATTAATATTTAATGTTCAAAGTTCATTTGACAAGCTCAAAATCTAATGCATCTTGAGGGCCTTGCCTTCTAAAGACAATTCTCATCATTTTAAACTCACGAAGTTTTCTAAAGATGACTAATATGTTTTTTTTTGAAAGGCAAGCTGGGGTTAGCCCTACCAGTTATACAACCATACCATAGGGTTTTGAACAGGCAACATCCCAACAAAAGGTGACGTGCACTAGCTGCTCCTACCAGACAAGCAAAACCACTGTTGGTAAAGATGATCAATATGTGTCTCAACAATTTGCATAAAAATACTTTTTTCCTCAAAAAATGCTTTTCCAAACAATTAGGCAAATGAAAGGGTTATTTTGCCAGACTTTTATTCCAAATAGGCATAATTTTGAGCAAAATAACAACATTTTATGAGTAATGGAACAACCCAACTACATACTTAAATAACACATGCACAAAAATATATTAGAATTTAATGCTAGAATGGTTATGAGACTTGTCAGTGTGCAATCTTATGTTCTCTTGGAATAACATATTATTGTTAGCTTGAAAACACTGAGACATTGGGGCCTCTTTTTAGCTCCGGTGACAGGGTGGACCTTGCCAAGGATAGCCGCCTCCTGTGTGATCACTTAGCCAGGGATGGAAGGATGCGCAGTTCCTTTGAAATTAGCACTTAAGAAAGTGAGAGAGAGAGGGAGAGGGAGGAATAAACCTACCAGAAAGCAAGAGGGGAGGACGGTGGTCATTTGTCTAAAATATCAGAGGAGCCAAGAAAGAAAGGGTGCCTTTGTCTCTGAGTTTGTGACGCTCAGCGTTTGACCTGATCTTCTCTCCTAAACTCTTGGGAACAAAGATAACAATGAAAATAGCGATACCTAACGTTCACGTTGTATTAAAACTTAAAAGGCAAAAGCAAGCGATCAATGCATTACCAAATAGTACAAAATATCAATGACCATTCAGCAGTACAACTAATGCAAGCCCAATACACTAAAATGCAACAACTCAAAGGGTTTGGTTCTTCTAAACTAAGGTCACATTTGGCGCCCCCATATTGTATATTGTATATGTAGAAGTCAGTTTTGGAAATGACACAGTTTAGAATTTCATCTGCATGATACATAAGTTGTTCGAAAACTGTAACTTGAAAGTACTTTTAAACATTAAAATGATGTGTTTGGCACATTAGTTAAGAAGGCCTTCTAAAACACTGTTTTTGTAATAAAAGACCAAATTACCCTCAACCTTCTAAAATGAGTCAGGTTTGGGTCGGGTATAGGTTAAACCCACCCAACCCAACCTGAACCCAACTCGAGGTGGGTCAGGCGAACCTAAACCCAACTCGATGTGAGTCAGGTCTGGGTCGAGTATAGGTTAAACCAACCCAGCCCAACCTGAACCCAACTCAAGGTGGGTCGGGTTTGGTCATGGGTCCGGCGAACCTGAACCCAACTCGAGGTGGGTCATGTATAGGTTAAACTCACCTAGCCCAACCTGAACCTAACTCGAGGTGGGTCGGGTCTGGACATGGGTCCAGTAAACCTGAATTCAAAATCAAAGGTTATGAAGACATCAACTTTTCCCAGTTCATAAAAATACATTTTTTTATCAAAAAACATGATCCAAGAGTCGATTCCCACTAAATCGAGCACGATAAACACATCTAACGGTTCAGATCTATCATAAAACACTCCAAACTATGTCTAGAACTCATGGAAGAGCTTAGGAGTATAAATAATGAACAGTACAACAGATTTAGGAGTACACAATAATCTTAAGCTTCTGATTATATTCTCTTAAATGAAGAACTGATTACAAAAACCATATTAGCATTATAAACCAAAGTTTAAAGCCTTGCTCATAGAGGAAATGCATTACTTATATCAAGTTTGATTTGAGAACCACGCACGAGCAGAAAATGAAACAACTGTCGTCAATATCAAATACCACAAAGTTTTTGTCAATCTTATCAATTCATTTCTCAAACTCCAGTAATAATGATGAAATGCTGTAATAAACAACTGAACATGAAAGCTCTATAAAGTGCACATTGCTGCCACAGGGTGAGCAGTAAACCCAATAGATGTAAAGTGGTTTAAAACTAGCCACCAACAAGACTATAACCGGAAATACTTTTAGCAGATCAACCAAACTGAAGAAAAGTTAGGAATGTACTGAAAACAACCTTTTAACTGGTAGAAAGCTTAAAGCGAAAATTACAACACATACATATGTCTGTAAGTCTTGGCATCAGTATGACAAGTGTTCTTTAATTTAAAAAATGAAGTATCTATAAGTGTTCAGGGAGTCACAGTGAGAACATGTCCAACTATCACTTCAATTACCAAAGAAATTGAATATTAGAATGAATAAGAGTTAAAAGTCAGGGAAAGGCAAAGTAGGTAATATATCTAAAGAAAAAACAAATAAGGGCAGCCACTTTCTGCCACTCACAAACCCAAAATGGAGCTTACAAAGGTGGGCTATGTAACAAAAATATATATGCAGAATTAAAACGATAAAATCATTAAAAGCCACAAAAGAAAGAAACAAAGTAAACAAAAGGCCTATAGGGATGGTCTAATGTGATGCTTAAGAAGAGCAGGTATTCATAGAAAATAACAAAATAATATGCACTAATATACTAAAAATTAAAACATTCCTATAGCAAAAAGGCCTATAAGGAGGTTTTTCCATAATAACATGTATATGTGAGTACCAAATAACAAAATGAATATACTGGCAGAATCACACCAAAGAAATGTCAAGGTGTATGACATTCAGGCATGTGTTAAAATAGTCACCAACATAAAGCTAAAAATAGCAAGAAATATGCATTTAAAATTGTAATGAATCATCATTGTCTTCTAGAGAGCCTACAAAAGTCTTGTATTTTTATTGGCATCCTCTTTATTCTTTGCAAGCTGCTTTTGCAAGTCTTGTATTTTTGCTAAAATAAATAGTTTTTTCTCCCTAATATAGGAAAAAAAGTTATCAGCCTATATGATCAATAGTTTTTCCTTCTCCTTTTGTTCAGGCTGGGGACTGGCATTGGTCGACATGACAATGGTGGAGTTAAACACTTTTTTTTTAAATTTTATAACAATTCATAATAAGATATGCTATGAGAAGTGATTAACTAAATGCAATCCTACAAATATAAATGCTTAATGCTGCAAGATGAGTATGGAGTAAATTCACTATTGAGAAACACTAAATAAGAAGCAAATACAAACTGTCTACTATAAAAAAAAGACTATCTATCATGACATAAACAAGGAAGGTTCTGAAATTAATCCACATCAAATATAGTTCTTACAAATACATATATCTAATATAACTAGATAAAAAATATAACGAGAAGTGTTTGACGAATAGAGGCATTTCTTCAACTTTGGTGTTTGTGTACTTATCATCTCCGCCCTCTCCACATATAGATTGTCTATTTTTTCTTTCAACAACTCCACTCGTGACTTAAGGGATTCCAACATATACACATGTTGGATCCCCGTGTTAGAAGTAGTGGATGAAATGTAACTAGGACTTTCTCCAGTACCATCCACCGACTCAATAAACTTACATTTTGGCACCCATTTTCGCACCATAGTCCACACTTATAAAATCGTTCACCCTAGTGTAGTTCATTTTTTACCGTATTCAAATGGAATCATGCACCACAATAGCAAAAAAACTACTCTTTCATATTCTATTTTGCTTTAAATGCTATATAGTACTTGCAATGTTTATAAGAAGGGGTTCAACAAGATATGATAAAATTAACAAGATATCTCCATAATCAGTTCATCAATAAGCCAAGAAAGATAACTCCATAAAAGTTATTACATGTCCATAAAAAAAATAAACCATAAGATAGACAAATAAAAAAAGAGACAAATCAAGAAAGACAATTCAAGCAATTCCCTTGTCATGAGAAATCTCATCTACAATTGCTTCTCAAATATTATGCATCTCCAATTCCTCTATTGGAGACACATCCACTTGGACCTCCCTGTACCCAGGTTGAGATCCTCATCCATGTCTGGTATGACCTCATCATTTTTGTACTGGTTGAACCATAGGTCTCTAGCATCAATATTTCTAATAAAATTATAGATTTCTATAGTTGCAATGACAATCTGCACCTGCTTGCAATATGAGAAAAAATCCATTTGTCGTAGAATTGGAAAACAATTCTTCCACATCCCAAATATGTGTTCTATGATATTCCACTAGGACAAATGAAGGTGATTATAAACCTCTTCTTTCATGCTTAGGGTCCATCTCTGATAGTCATGGAGATAATATGTAACCCTTTTATATGATGCTAAAAATTCAGGCTTGTTGACATACCTAGAGTCAACAACATAATATTTTCTTATAAAATATAAGCAATTATATATTATAATTGCACGTATAATAATATATGACAAATCATGTATATTTGTATACTTATAAGACAAAACTTCTTATCATGAGGGAGCTTAGAAAATCTATATTTTCGAGTATTGACTGCACTATTCCGAACCCTAGAATCATTTTGCCGTCCCATACCACCCAACTTGCCCAAATGTAAAATTCATGTTAAAATCACATGCTGTAAGAACATTTTGGGTGCATATCCCTTTTCGTCCTATACATGGAACATGCTTAGACACTGGTATAAAGGCATGCACGTGTGTACCATCTAGTACTCCACCACAATTCTAAAATATACGAAATATACACAAATAAATCACAAGTGTTAGATCAAATTATGGTGAAACAATCACATATAAACTATAAAATAAGAATAATAAATTACCTGAAAATATGGCATATATTTTGTTGACCTAGAAATAAAACTAGGTGTTTCCTCGAATAATGGTGGGACGATCTAGCCAAAGTCATCATTGCATTCAACACATTAGTAAAATGCCTACTAATGATTTTCCCTGAATGACTCAACATGTATTACGCTATTATGTTCTTCTCATTATGAACTACAGTGACGAGGAATATAAACAAATTTTCCTCCACCTTGACTTCTCTGCTATCACACAAGTCATTGTCTCTAACATAACTGGACAATCTCCGAAAAACATGCTTCCTCATGCGAATAGTATCATAAGTAAGTCTCTAGTGGCCTCCAAGTATATGATGAACGTGATAGATACTACAAACAAACGAATTGTGCACATGCTCTTTTATCATATACTTCAAAAAATATGATATCATTAAACCCATTGATGCAACTAATAACAAATCCTCTTCAAATCACTCATCATCTGATGTTTCCTCATACAAATCCATAATCACCTACAACAATTAATACCACAAATCCATTCACATGAAATACAAATGCATACTAATATGATATGATTATTAAATATCCACAAAGCATACAAAAGACATATATCAATGCTCTTGCAATGACACAACTAAACATACACAAACCAAAGTATCTAAGCATCAAAATGTCAAAGTATCAAAGTGTCAAAGTTATAATAAACACAAACCATAAAAGTATCAAAGTTATTACAAGCCCATGAATCAATGTGTCGATGGTTATCATATTCATCCTTCAACCATAGAGGCTTACTTTTGTCACTCTGAATTACTATGAATACCTCTGCTTTATGTGGATTACTAAGGACTCTAAAGCCAAATAAGTGAAGAGCATTGTTTCTCTCCAAACCCTCTATCCTCTCCAAAAGATCGATTGCTTGACTTATAAAGCTGAACTTTGTATTACTTCGTCTATTAGTGATTGCGTTATACATTCTGTCAAACCTATCAATTATCTATTTTGCATTAGACCTCTTCCTACAACGTGTGTTGTTCTCAGCATCATCTAAATTTGAATCCTCCACGGACTCCGTACGATGTCGTATAGGTAACACACTATTGATAGGAGTAGCAGTGTCGACAACGTCTCCCTCCTGAAGCTCATCTAATCCTATGCTTGCATTAGTGTTGCTTTGCGTAGTAGGAACCTCCACTCTTGGAGAAAGAACTTTGGATGGGGTCAAGATATTGTCACCCATAGCAGTGGTCCCCCTAAAGAGAACATTATATTCATTAAGAAACTCAGATCCTCTCAACCTAAATTTATTGCCATCTTTAAACATCTACAAAATATAAAACATGTATGAATAACAAATCAACCCAAAATTCAAGACTTTTTCATACAAAAAAATATGTTTCAAGTATACCTTTGCAAACTCAACCCAAAATTCAACCGATCTAGTATATGTATGTCGGATATTGTCCCAACCCAAACCAGTTTGTTTAGAAAGGTACGTCCACGCTTTCCAATCATTTTTTCATATTATCCCAGTGGTTCTTTAACTGTTTGGATGTGTAAGCAAGGCAAGTTGATTCAACAAATTTTTTCTCCACGGTCACCCAAGCCACCTTAGTCAAGTGTGTTCCTGGTCTATTGCCTTTATGAACATTTTCTAGACATATTTCAATGAATGCTCTATGTGTGCGGTCATCCTAATTTGCCTTTTTCACAGGCTTTGGTTCTTGATTATTCTTGTTGTCCATAGCCTAATACACATATTGAATATTGGCAACAAAGTATCCACAAGTTATAATTTTACACAAACCAATGGAACCCCTAACTGCTCATCCCTTAATTTTACACACCCATGAAGCATCCAAAGCAAAAAACAACTGATCTAGAGACCATACAGAGCATACATAATTGACATCGAATAGTAGAATTCAGCTCAAATTGAAATTGATAATTCATTATTATTGATAGTATAATGATTAAATATATAAGCATAAAAAATGACAATTATGTATGTCCTATGACACCACCAATTCTTTTATATCTAAAAAGGTGCATACAAGCACATAAAATGGCCTAGGATGTGGAATTCTAAAGAACAAACTATCCCATGAAAATACACAACATTTTTTTGATAGAAGGAAATGCAAAACATTGAAAGAACTAAAATTCAATCTCTTAATTGAAACAATATGATTATTTCACATGTGGTTGTTGAATTGAAGTTGTCAATGAGGAGATGAGTAAAACAACTATTAAAGAGTCCCCACATAACAACCTATGAATTTGTAACAACATACATTGATGATCAAATGATTTTTAGATCAATTTCAGTACCATGAATTGTTCTCAAAAAAATATTCTACACCACGCACACTTGTTTGTAGATAGTCTATATCAAATGGCACCATAAAGAAACAGACACCCCCATATATGTTTGTTTGCATGAGATACATTGTCTCTTGTGGGCCATAGAGACGTCAAATTAACAAAGGAACATTGGTAAGATTCAGATGTCTTGGTGGATAACCCAAAAAAAAAGAGGGGTTTGATGCCTAAACCCTACATGCCTCCCTCTTTTCATCCCTATGCCCTCTCTACCAATGTCTTGGTGGATGCTAAATTTAACAAAAAAAGAGAAAGGTTTGAAGCAAATAGCTTCACGAAATGGTAGACAACAGAGGGGGTTGCGGCAAACCACCCCCCGCACAATCCACACACACAGAGAGAGAGAGTACAAGCTCACTCTGCCATCGAGGAGGTGTTACAAGCTCATTATGGTGAAGTGTCGAGGTGGTGCTTGATGCTTCAAGTAACAGACGATGGTGTTGAAGACAATGGTGAAGTATTGAGGAGGCATTGAGAAGCATCCGTGAAACCCTAATGCCACATTGTTATATGTGGCATGGGTAATTAACAAGAATGAGCTTGGACAACAATGTCCAAGCTCGTTTTAAAATTTCATCCCAATGATGCTGAATTTTGTCATCCTGCTCTTTCCTATGAGAAGGAGCATTTTTTTCCTTCCTGAAACTGTCTTCTTGGGTCATCTTTAAAGATGGGAAGGAGTTTTTTCTTTTATGGCTTCCAAACTCCTTCCCATCTAAAAAACATGCGACTCAGATTCTGAAAGACCTTCCAGAGTCTAGGATGCGAAGCCAAACACTGCCTAGCCATTGGAAAAAGTTACAAAATAGTATTTAGCCCTTCGAAAAACAATAGTATCATCCTTTAAAAATGACTTGTTCTCACAAAAACCCACAAATATGCTAAAAATTCTTCGCATGTTCAAAATCATTGATTTTTGACTTATTTATGATCATTTTACCCTTCAAAACATATTTGTCTAGACTTCCAAATGTTCACATAAGTATGTTACAAATCTCTTGATGTTGGCATAAAAACCTTCTGATATTCACATAAATATGTTGTAAACTTTTTAACGTTTGCATGCGAAACCTCCTAACGTTCACACAAATATATTGTGAACTTCTGGACATTCGCACAAATATGTTGCAAACCTCCAAATATGGTTAAAATCAAACTAAGAAGATTCACATGATGATGTTTATAGGAGCTTCTGACATTCACATAAAATATCTTATAAACCTCTAAATGTTTAGTCGCATGATTTTATAATTATATAAGTACTTGTATTTTTTTTGCGACTCTCTTTGTCCCTTGATAAAACCCTAATTGTGTTATACTCCCACTCTATATGATTCTTGGGTAATTTGTGTGAATGTCAGCAGATCCACAACTATCATGTGAATCTTCTCAAATATTTTTTACCATATTCAGAGGTTCAGATGATAATTGTGCCGATGTTGGGAGATCCAAATAAATGAGAATGAACGGTTGGAACAAGTGCAAATATTCTTAGTGAGTTTCATCTTTCAGAGGAAGCCTGTACAAATATGTTATGAATCTTCTGAGTTATTTTGATCATATTTGGAGGTTCACAACATATTTAAGCGAATGTAATGAGATCTATGCAAATATATTGTGAATCTTCTTGGTGATGTTAATCATATTTGAAAGTTCACACTATATTTGAGCGAATGTCAGGAGGTTTACACATATATTATGAATATCTCCTAAATGATTTTAACCACATTCAAATGTTTGTAACATATTTGTGTGAATGTGAGGAAGTTCACATGAATATGTTGCGAAACAACTGGGTGATTTTAACCATATTTGAAGGTTCACAACATATTTATATTCATGTTAGAAGGTTTGCACAAATATGTTGTGAATCTTCTCAGTGATTGTAACCATATTTGAAGGTTCATAATATTTTTGTACAAACATCAGGAAGTTTCGCATAAATATATTCAAAGGTTCACAACATATTTATGTAAATGTCAAGAGAACATCAAAAGCTTCACAACATATTTGTGCAAACATTAGAAGGTTCACAACATATTTGTATCAACACCAGGAGGTCTGCACAAATATGTTGCGAATGGAAAATGGTATTAAATAAGTTGATAACCAATGATTTTTGGATATGTAGAGAATTTAACTTATTTATAGGTTTTTGCAAGAATGCACCATTTTTAGAGGACAATACCATCATTTTCCGTTTAGCCCTCTGACATACATCACATTGTAATACAAAATTGCCTTTCCTTTTAACAATATTAGGCAGTGTACTTCTAAGTTTTGACAATGGCACATGCCTTAATCTTTGGTATTGTAATTGAGTTTTTTCTAGTATCGGAGTTAAAATTCATTCTCCTATAATGGCTTGGGGTTCATCGTGACGTGTGATCCTTAACTTACTACTATGCCCAAAGAACGTTTTATTTTCATATCCTGAAATATATGTGATTATTAAAAAGAAAGTAATAAAGTAGATTGAGATTTTAACCTGAGAACTCACAGAAGTTAAATGCTACAAGAAAATTGCACACATGAAGCACAAAAGGCAAAGAAAAGATGTTTTTACACACTTTTTCCCAAGAATAGGGGTATATCAACAAGTCTAATGGGATCACCGGTGGAGAAAGTGCTATATTCTTAAAAAAATTCCCTCCTTCCTGTCATAAGATCTGTGGCAGTTAAATCTATGATCCAATTAATATACAAAGGATGAGAAAATATTGGATTACCTTCAGTGGTGTGAAGAGTGATGTGAAATTGTGACCATGGTTGAAGAAACTGGTTTCTCTCAAACTTTAATCCTCTACTTCAATTCAATACATGATTCAACTACGGTTTTATCTTACCATTCTTTGGCTTCAGAGGTACGAAATGCTTTGTTTTTGGGAAAGTAAGAGTTTCCAACCAAGTCCTTGCAATTTTCTTTGGTGCGGTAGGTCTTCCACAATGAGTGCATTTTATCTTATCCTTTTGAACATCTATGTCAAAATTTTCACCCTCTTCCATGTGATACTACTACTCTACCTTTCTCTCTAAAATGGTGGCTTAGATAAAAGTTTCACCTACTAGAGCCAACCTTTTTGTGTTAACCTCAAGCCCATGCTTTATCATCATCCAATCTATTACTAGTACTAGATCCAACTTGGGCTGCATTGATGCTGATCCTATCCAGAGATCTCAAGATAACACTAATGCTCTAGAAGATTCAACCTGGAGGAAGGGATCAAATGATACAAACAACAATTCATTCCAAGCATAACATAGCCAGCTCTACATATCCTTGTGAATATGCTCATCAGAGAAAGAAGATCAATGAAAATAAGGAAATCAAGGAAGATGGCAATCATAATCTATTGATAAAATATAAACAGAGAAGCCTTTGTTCTAGTTCATTCAATTTCCTTCTACTATAGCCACTCAGACGTCCTCTTCAACCTCCACCAAATTTCCTTACTTAGCAACGTTAAACGTTGCCAACTTTGTTTCGATGAAGTTGACTCGTTCGAACTAGTGGATCTGGAGGACTCAACTCTTGGGCATGATCAAAAGTCAGGATCTCCAAGGCTTCATCGACGACAAGATCACCATTTCTGGAATAGTTTGTTTTTGGCAGTGATAGTACTTGGATGGAGAATGCTGACTACTCAGCTTGGAGAAAACCAGACTGCTTAAGATCACAAGCACATTATCTGAAGATGTGCTTGGGTTTGTCGTTGGCCTTGATACGGTTGCTTAAGTTTGGTCTGTTGAGGGGTGTGAATCCACCACCGGTCCGGAGTCGCCGGCGTCTCAGCCACCAGCCGGTCGGATCCCCTGCAAAATCAAACACACAGAATGCGTACCTGAGGCAACCATTGCCAGAGGGCGGAGGATGTTGCAAGAGAGGGGTTTCTTTCAACTTAGCCATCTGCAACCACCACAAGCACAGGCCTCCGTATGCCATCGGTGAGTCGACCTTATTCCCTCTTTCACTGTGTTTTTCACTGTATACACAGATTTGATTTCCCCACCTTTTCTCTCGTATGAGGTTGCTCATGAAACCTCCTTCTTATAATCACCAAATGAGAACGGTTAAACAACCGTTCCCCCTTTTATTCGGTGATGGGTTTAATGGAAGGAGCACTTTATGTAGGGAAACGTTACCCACATCGTGGGTAACCACCACCAACGTGGTGGTTTAACCCAACATTCTCCCACTTGTTCCGACGATAAACCGTTTAACCAGAAAACCTTATGGGAATAACTTGATGAATAGAATGACCTTTTTATTCTATTTTACAGGTCCTTAGTTGAATCTCTAATCCTTATGAGATTAACAACAACCATAATGAGAATAAAAAACTGAAAGTGATCACTTTATTTATGTGCATATGTCAAAAAAAGTTTAACAATCCCATCCGTATTACATGTTCAAAATATAATCCCGGTGCTAGCCCTTTAGTAAGAAGATCAGTGATCATCTCTTTTGTACCAATATTAACAATATGCACTAAATGATTCTCTGTTCTTTCTTTAACAACAAAAAACTTCAATTCTATATGCTTACAAGACGTAGTACTTTTGTTGTTGTTTGAAAATGACACCGCAACTTCATTATCACAGTAGACCTTCAGTGGCTTCTCAATAGAATCGATCACCTTTAACTATGATATGAAGTTCTTTAACCATATAGCCTGGGAAGTAGTCTCGTACAATGCTATGAATTCTGCTTTCATGGTGTGGGCAACAGTGGTCGTCTGCTTTCCACTCCTCCAAGAGATCGCGCCCCCAACAAGTAAGAAGACGTACCCAGTAGTAGACTTTCTACTACCAAGGCATCCTCCTAAATCTACATCTGAGTAGCCAATGACCTCGAGCTGATTAACTTTATGATACATTAACATATAGTCCTCTGTCCCTTGCAAGTACCACATGACTTTCTTGGCAGCCTTCCAATGGGTAAACCTGGGTTAGACTGAAATCTGCCAAGTACCCCTACTGAAAATGAAATATCTGGTCGAGAACATGTCTGCGCGTACTGCAAGCTGCCAATAACTGATGCATATGGATAAGCACTCATCTGTGCTTTGTCAATATCGTTCTGTGGATAATCCTTTAGGCTTAGCTTGTCACCCTTTGATATGGGTGTAGAACTAGGAGAACAATTCTCCATCCCATATCGCTTTAACACCTTATCTATATATGAACTCTGGGAGAGGCGTAGAACACCTTTTGCTCTGTCTCGACTAATATCAATGCCAAGAACATAAGCAGCCTCACCCATATCTTTCATATCAAAATGTGATGCAAGAAACTGTTTTGTCTCTGAAAGCAACTTTATATTGTTGGTTGCAAGTAAGATATCATCCACATAGAACATCAATATGATGAACTTACTCCCACTTTCCTTAAGGTATATACATTGATCAATAATGTTTTTTGTAAACCCGAAAGTCACAATGACTTGGGAAAATTTAATATACCACTGTCAGAAGGCCTATTTAAGTCCATATATTGATTTGTTAAGCTTGCAAACCAAACAATCATCTTCAGAGAAACCAAGAGGTTGTTCCATGTATACCTCTTCATTCAGATCTCCGTTGAGGAATGCTGTTTTCATATCCATCTGATGTAGCTCTAAGTCATAATGAGCTACGAGGGCCAAAATTATCCTCATTGACTTCTTAGTTGAGACAGAAAAAAATGTTTCATTATAGTCAATGCCCTCTGGGTGAATTCTTTAGCAACCAATCTTGCTTTATGTCTCTCTATGTTACCTTTGGAGTCCTTCTTGGTCTTAAAGACCCATTTACACCCTACGAGCTTTACTCCTTTAGGTAACGTGATAAGATCCCATACTTGATTTTTAGCCATAGAGTCTAACTCTTCTTTCATGGCTTCTATCTAGTGTGAAAATTGTTTGCTTTCAATAGCTTTCATAAAAGTTAACGGGTCATCATCCATATCTATGAGATCACCAGGCTCCTAAAGGTACACCACAATCAGGATATATGGCAGATCTCCTAATCTTTGTGGATCTCCAAACATGTCATTTCTCAAGCTCAGATTGAACTTGATCATCCTGTTTGTGCTCTTCCGCATTGTCCACAATAGGTTCACTTTGGATTTATGCATTAACAATCGAATGATCAACCACACCATCATTAGGAATAACAATGTGATATCTTTTGATGTTTTCCTTAACAGGTGACAAAACTGGATCCTGTACTTCCTCAAAACCAAGGCTTTGAAGTGCACTCAATCCTACTGAACCATCTTCTAGGAATTTTGCCTTATCTATTTCAATAATCTGTGGTGAGTGAGATGAGCAATAAAACCTGTATCTTTTTTATCTTTCTGGATAACCAATGAAATATTAACTGATTGTTCTTGAATCAAAGGCTTTAATGTGTGAGTTATATAGTTTAGCCTCTGCAGGACATCCCCATATGTGCATATAAGACATTGATGATTTCCTACCTGTCCACAACTTGTAAGCAGTTTTAGGCACAGATTTTGTAGGAACCTTATTCAAAATATGCACAATAGTCCTTAAGGCTTCACCCCACAACTTTATGGGAAGTGTTGAATAATTCAACATAGCTCTAACCATTTCCTTAAGAGTACGATTTCTACTTTCAGCTACACCATTCTGATAGGCACTACCAGGCATGGTATATTGAGGCACAATGCCTTCCTCTTTGAGAAAATCACGCTAATGGTCCTTCCCTTTGCCCCATCTCAGTAAATCTACCATAATATTCGCCACCTCTATCAGACCTAACTATCTTAATAACCTTATCAGTTTGTTTCTCTACTTCTTTCTTAAATTCCTTAAACATCTGAAAAACATCAGATTTTTCAAAGATCAAGTAGAGATACATATACCGAGAATAGTCATCAATAAAGGTGACAAAATATTTTTCGCCTGTGTAACAAGGAAAAAATGGTTCACATACATCAGTATGGACTATCTCCAATATCTCACTGTTGCGTTTGGCTCCCTCTTTATGTGTGTTTGTATGCTTAGCCTTTATGCAATCAACACATGGGTCATTGTTGGTAAAATCTAGAGATTTCAAGATCCCTTCATTTACGAGCCTCTTTATTCTCTTTTCAAAGATATGACCCAACCTTCGATGCCAAAGCATGTAAGATTTATCATTTATCAAGCTACATTTATTTCTAACCAATGCGTATTCAGAAGTCAGAGACTCCGAAGTTTGGATCTTCACATTCAATCTATATAAACCATCATAAACTGATGCATAACCAATTTCAATTGAATTTCTGAATATGAACAATTTGGAATTTTCAAACTTAAAAGAATATCCAAATTTATCTAACTTTGAAATTGAAATTAAGTTTCTACTATATAATGGAATATAAAAGACATCAAGAAGATCTAAAACTACGCTTGTATCTAGAGTAATCCTGCAGGTTCCAACACCCTTCATATGTGAACACATCTTGTTTCCTGAATAGATGCTTTTCTCATGCATTGTTGGTTCCCTTCTGCTCAGGAACAACTATAGACAATTAGAAATATGAACAGTAGCACCAGAATCAATCCACCAGCTATTTTCAGGAATTTATAATAAATTACATTCATGAGAAATAAATGATAAATTACCTCTCTTTTCCAACCACTTCTTATACTTTATGCAATCTGCCTTCATGTGTCCCTTCTTGCAAAAGAAGACTTTATGGGAGCAGAGTTGGATTGCTTGTCTTGGGATGACTTATCCTCAGTTGGCTTCTTCCTAGCATTTCTCTTAAATGCATTCTTCCTTGGTCCTACCTTGGATGTATGAGAAGCCATATGTGCACTCTACACCTCCTCCCCTTTCAACCTCTATTATTCTTCAACACACTTGGACATAAGTTCATTGAATGCCCATTCATCATTATGTGTATTGCAAGAAATTTTGAAAGGTCCATATTCCAAAGGTAAGGACGTTAGAAATGAATGCACTAGAAAAGAATCAGAGATGATGAGCTTCATGTCATTTAGCAGAGACTCTATGTTCCTTATCTCCAAAATATGCCGGCGAATGTTTCCCCTTCCAGTATATTTGATAGATATGAATTTTGACATCAGGGTACTGGCTCTGGCCTTGTTTGAACTCACAAACTGTGCCTCAATGACATTCATGACTTCCCTCACTGTTCTGTATTGTGGGATAGCACTACGAATATTCTTAGCTACTTTAGATTGCAAAAGCAACAAACTAAGCCTATTCGAGCGCTCCCACTTCTCAAAAGCAATCTTTTGATCAGCAATGCTCTGATCAGTGAGGGCAGCGGATTCATCTATCCTTAGGCCAGATCTAAATCCATATACCCTAATGTAAAAAGAATAATTTTTTTCCAATCACTAAAATTAGATCCATCAAGAAAAGGTATAGAGCTAGAGCCATCTAAAATCACAGAACTAGAAACTGCATGACAAAAGACACGTATCAAGAAGCATTCGTACGAGACTAAACTTTAATGGAAAAAGCAAAAGAATAAAGACCCTTGATATGCTTATTTTCAGGCGAGTGAAGGGGTCATCGTAGTCCTACTTTGGTAAGAGCTTTGACACGCGAAACCACTTCGCCTACCGACCATATTCGGTAAAACTAAGGTTCTTGTGAAGTTATACCATCAACACAAGGTACCTTTGGATACTCATGTGTGATGTATCTCAACACATTTACCTTATTTTACCCTACTTAAATTTCAAACACGATAAAACTACCTTTGGGTCGTCTATCATTTCATAAATTTAAGTAAAATGTGGATATCGGCTTAAACTATATGATAATATAAATTTTTTTGATGACATACGTGTTTTCAGTCACTTTGGTGACATGAAAACACTAAGCCATCTAACTATCCTTAATGCCAATATGAAAACAATATCTTAAAATAGTTCGTAAACTGAATGGACCAGTCATATGACCTTCGAAATGGTTCAAAAACTGAATGAACAAGTCATATGTATCACTAACCAGTCATAAAGCACTTTGAACCGGTCTGAAACAGCCCCGAACCGGTCATCCAAGGGTCCGAACTGGTTCTGAACCTTATGAACCGGGTCAAGTATGAACAAAAGTTCATAAAAACCCTATAACCACATGCCAAAATCCCTGTATTTTCTTATATTTAAGAAAACAGGGTCTTAGCATCTCGGAACCGGTGAGAAACTGGAAGGAACCGGTCAAGAACGGTTCCAAACCGGTCCCGAAAGAGGGTCGAATCAGTCCCTGATCCGGTTCAGGCCAAATAGTGCCTGGACCCTACTGGATCCGTGTCGGACCCGACTGTAACCAGATTCGGTTCAGACCCGGTATGAACTGGATCCAGGCCAGACCCAATACTAACTTGATCCAGTCCAGACCCGAGTTGTATCCGAATTCGGGTCAGACCCGGTATAACCGGATCCGGGTGTAACCAGATCTGGGTTTGACCCAGAAAAAACTGTATCCGGGTCTGACCCGGTATGACTTGATCCGGGTAGACCCGGTATGAACCGGATTTGGGTCGGAACAAGCACCAGACCCGATCCGATTCCACCCGTTAAAAAAAAATCTGAAAAGGGGCAGAAAAACCTCGATTTTTTTATCTCAAAAGAGGGGTTTTCCCCATCTTGCAGCCGACAACCAATGTCGCCCGCCGGCGACCAACGTCGCCTGTCGGCGATGCTCCCTGCCGACGACCAACGCCGCTTGCTAGTGACCAACGTCGGCGCCCTGATGGCGATCCTTCTATGGAAAAAACAGCCACCCGTCGGCGAAACGTGAAAAGCAGAGGTCCGACGTCGATTCCAGCAACTCCTTAAAGGCGGATGGAGAAAGAAAAAAGGTCGGCGATGACCTGGCCGACAGAAACCCAAAAAAAAAAATTTGAGGTAAGCCGATGCCTGGCTGCAGAATCGCCTCAAGACGATATGCTATGTCGGACGACCAGAGCACACCCCGCAGCGGATGCGGGGTGTGGGCCCATAACCCAATGTTGGGGGGTGTGAATCCACCGCCGGTCCGGAGTCGTCGATGCCTCAGCCACCAGCCGGTCGGATCTCCTGCAAAATCAATCACACAGAATGCGTACCTGAGACGACCATTGCCGGAGGGCGGAGGATGTTGCCGGAGAGGGGTTTCCTTCAACTCAGTCGGTCTGCAACCACAACAAGCGCAAGCCTCCGTATGCCACCAGTGAGTCGATCCTATTTCCTTTTTCACTGTGTTTTTCACTGTATACACAGATTTGATTTCCCCACCTTTTCTCCCGTATGAGGTTGCTCATGAAACCTCCTTCTTATAATCACCGAATGAGAACGGTTGAACAACCTTTCCCCCTTTTATTCGGTGATGGGTTTAACGGAAGGAGCACTTTATGTGGGGAAACGTTACCCACATTGTGGGTAACCACCACCAATGTGGTGGTTTAACCCAACATGGTCAACACTTAAGAGGCCTTCACTTTGGATTCACTGGAGCGTAAGTGTTTCCTCCTCCAAACATTGCAGACATTTAGTAAGGGTAACCTCTCCCTTGTCAAATACATTATCTCCTTCAAGAATGCCTATGAGCAAGCCAGTCAATGATCGAGCAAAAATTTTCTCACTGATCTTGAATGGCTTGGGTCAAGGCTACGAGGCCTTTGTGACCACTATGATTAAACCCCTGTTTCCTTTATACAAACAACTTATTATTTCTTAAAAGTCATGAAACTTTTAAAACTCTCCAACCATTTGTCAATGCTAGTCATCCAAATCAAAATATGGCTTTTGTAAGCCAATGCCAATATATGAACGAACATGGAGTTTATGAGGATAAATTTTCCTCTAGAGGCCATGATTTTTCACAAGTGGGACAACAATAATCTCCTCAAATGCATCATAACTCTAGCCAAGGCCAAGGATTCCAGTCAAAGCAAGTCAAGCCCCGGACAGAACAATCAACAGAAAGATAAGAACATTGTTTGTCAAATTTGTTTTAACTACCTTGAAGTGTTATCACAGGTTCAGTGAGATATACCAAGTGATATTCCTCGTGCTCTAGCTGTTAGGCTGATTTTTGACAATTAGGATCATGTATGGTTTTCAAACAGAGGTACATAAGGATAGATTCAGGTAAACTTCATAATCTTTCTCTATACTTTGGACGACAGAATCAAGGTTGGCAAAAATAAGCTTGAAATCACCCATATTGGGTCGACAGATATATATGTTAATAAGGAAAAGCTCAGACTTGATAATGTCTTAGTTGTCATCAAAATAAAAAAACAATCTTATATCGTTAAGTTAATTAACATCTCATCAATTCTTGTTTTTTGAATTTTGTGATAAAGAACAAGGAGACCAAGAATGTGATAGCATCTAGGCGTAGAAGTTGTGATCTCTACATTCTGGAGCCAAAGAATAAAGACATTTTTCTCTAATAGGCAGCCTGTGGTGAGTAGGGATACATGACATCATCATCTAGGACATCCTAATATGGAGTTGGTGGATTTTTTGCATAATAAATTTTTTATTTCATTTTCTAATAGTAAGAATAAGAATATATGCCATGGTTGTACTATGACTAAGTCAAATCATCTTCCTTTATTTCAAATGCTATTTGTAGTGAACCTTTTGATAAGATTCACTCTGATCTTTAGGTGGGGGCTGGCCCGGTCTGTTTAGGGCTCGGCAAAGCTCATTGGCCCAACGGGCCAATGTGAAGCGTGCTGGGTTCGGCATGACTGGACCCAAATCTATTTGTAAATAGTAATAATTAACAAGTTTTCAAGTTTTTATGTATCCAACTAACTATCTTTTTAGTTTTTATAAAATTAATGCAGTTAATTAGGTAAATAATAATAGTTACCAAGTTATAATGCAATAATTAATTTTAAATTTTTTATATTATTAAAAAAAATAATAAATAACTTAGGCCTATCGAGCTGGCCCACGTATATAATGGGCTGGGTTTCAGTACCTAACGGACCCGAGCCTAAAATCTTGGCCAAAACTCAGCTCATGGTGGGTCGAGTTGACTTGGCCCGTTTCCCACCCTTAGTTCTAGGCTCAAGTACTTCAACCCAACCAAACATGCTGTATGTCAATCTTAGACTGTTTGTAAATTGGCCACTGCATTTCCTTGATGCATAAGTTTCACGCATGTCTAACAATACCATTGGGATTCAAACTTGCAATGTCCCAACACAAGGTGACGTGCACTCACTATTACAAGCGAAGCCCCCCATTGGTAAAAGCTGCTACTCATTATCACAACTAAACAAATGTTATTTTTTATATTGTGGAACAAATTGAGAGTAAATTAGCATGATCAAATGTAAACTGGTCGGACTCAAGTCAGATGTGTTGGATTTGGCTCAAAACTATTCTTAAGTTTTTTAAGTTTTTTTTTCCTATTTTCTTAAGTTTATGAGTTTCTTGCCTACATGTTTAGCCTCATATTGAAAGTTGTAGGAACTTTTATTATGGGTGATACTTTAAAAGCCTTCTAAGGCATTAGATCTTGTGCATCTTGATTTAATCTCTAAGTTTAAAATCAACTTTTTATCTGCCTATTAATTGACTTTGACTTTTCAATTAATCTTCATCGAATCGTTATAGACCTTATTCGGAGTTGTTAAATCATGTCCAAGATTTTTGCATCTATTTAAATGATCTTAACAGTCCAAAAACTGTCCCTTATCCTTGACAGATTTGACCTTTGATTGTTGACTTGGTCTTTGTCAAACCAAACCCTTTTAGGATCATGTCCCCTTCTTAGGCCAAACATTTGGGCTTTTATGAATGGTCGTTTTGGCCAGCCATGACCCATTATTGATGCTTGTTTGGGCCTCTTAAAAGCTCTTTAAGGCCTTTATAGGAGTTAAAGCCTGTATAAACCTTAACTCTTTCATTTTTCTTCTCTCTCTCTCAAGCTCTCCTAACCTCCTTTTCTCCTCTCTCTCTCTCTCTCTCTCTCTCTCTCTCTCGAGTTCTCTCTTCCACGAGCTTGCCTATCTGTTGTTATGAGATTTAGATCTTGTTGTATTTTGGATACATATTTAGTTGTTGTTTAGAATCAGATCTAGCTGCCGTTCTAATCTATATCCAATTAAAGATTAGATTCATATGCTGTTGTAGTTTGGATTCATACTCATTGATATTCATAATTCATATCCATACCCAAGATCTACATCCAATTTGAGCCTAAATATTCTTATACAAGAAAACGCTATTCAAGGTAGTTCGTGTTGAGGTTATCGGTTTCACCCAGTGCAAGACATGAATCATTTTTTTGCAAGTAGACAAAAGCTCGGTTATATCCTGAGAGTATAGTTGTACGAGTATCCATTGCACCCGATGACTTGATCTTAAATGAGACAACTATCACTTCAAAGATAGATCATGTATGCACGTACTTTCGAGTATGCCTGACAGTTACCTAACCCACTAAGTTAAGCAATATTTTTAACATGATCTAAGCATTAACAAGCTTGACTAATTGGATTCTTTTTAATTAGGTGTGATATTGCCGTGACCTAATCTAAATCCCAATAATATCATGATGTTCGAGACCGAGATCCGACCAGCATTTTTAATGATCGCGTGAGAATTGGAACCGCAAATGTTCAAAAGCATTGAAAAAAAAATAAATCTCAAGCCCAGTTTGGTATGATAATAAATGGATGATTTCGTTGAAAAAAAAGGTTTGCGTCTTTGTGTGAATTTCGTGGTCATATTATCATTCAAACTTCACTGACCATTTATTGCATAAACTCAAACAAGGCAATAAGACCCCATTAAATGCGTTTTAGTAATCTGCCATACCTTTTCAACCTGCATCCTTTTGGAGCCCATTAAAATCCGATGTGATTAGCATTTAACATCGAATCCGCCTTCAAACCCAATCCGTTTTTGTTATATGAAATTGGATTTGACCCGAACATGCAATTGGACGTCAAATTTTATACCAAACCCGACCAAATGGATTCAGATCGATCAAATATCTGATCCAAACCCAGACATTTGGCATCCATAGAAGAGAGAGATCAGATGCATCCCACTCATCAGAGTCTGGAACTTTCATTAAGATGCAAAACACCCTTCAAACGGGCTAAATCAAGATGCTGTATCAAATTCCCATACGTTGTATAATAAAGCATTGATCTTTATCAATCGCCCTACTAAAATTAATATCCAGTTGGTGACCAGATTTGACGAAAACCGTCACCGTCGCCATCGCCATCGCCATCGCCATTGCCGGAAGATCTACCAAACCACCGATTATAGCTACCAAAAACTACAATTATCTAAATCTATCTAAGAAAGCAAGAAAAAAATAAAAATTAGAAGCTCTAGATTTCTCATCATGAGAAATTTACAATTCTGAAAAACACTAAATAAGATAAGTTTCCTACTTACAATCCAAGTAACTATCCTGATAAATTTTCATTCAAAACAAACTTATCCTCAAGATATAGATCAAACGCAATGAACTAATATCTAATTACAATTAGCTAAATCCAAATAAAATAAAGTTGAATCCAAAATGATTCAATGGATCTCGGGTCATTTTCGGATCTACTCCTGCATCAAGATTGAACACATATTTTGTCAGAGTTGGGTTGATGAAATTCTGAAACCAGGTTAGAGAGATAGTGACATAAACGTCAATAGATTTCCACATATTCAGCAGATCCACAGACTTGGATCTGTTTTCTGGATGCCATTGTGACAAAGTAGGACCCCTATCCAAAGCCGGACCCACTCTCCAAAAGTTTTAATATAGCATGTCGGACAACCACCAGCCAACACCGACCCGGGACCGTTTGTATTAATGCATCGCTATTTGGCAAAAAAGCACAGGAACAGACACGTGGTTTGGCCAGATCCAGATCGACCCAACATTATTAATAATAAAGTTTATTGGGTCTCTATAATCTGACACCTGTTCTATGATGCCTCATTTGGGCCGAGGGTGTTCAATTAAACGCCATTAAGTGCCATTCCCACGTGCCAGGGGCAGGTAGGGGTGGCAATCGTGTCGGTTTGGCGGGTCGACCCGACGGGTTGGCGGGTCAGCATACCTCAACCTGAACCTGACCAATTTATTAAACGGGTGGGCTGTGGCAAACACAAACCCGGCCTATTTAATAAACGGGTAACCCAACACGACCCGCCAACCCATTTAATAAATGGGTTGGGTCGGGTAAACGGGTTCTCAGGTTCGCAGGTCAGGTTGGCGGGTTGACGGGTCCGGTTGGCGGGTTGACCCACCCGCCTAACCCATTTATTAAACGGGTCAGGCGGCTTGGCGGGTTGTCATACCCCTAACACGAACCCGACCCGTTTAATAAACAGGTTAGGCGGGTCGACCCGTTTATTAAATGGGTTCATTTTTTCCAAACCCGAACCCACCTAAGAGGCGGATTGACGGGTCGTGTCAGGTTTTGCCACCCCTAGGGGCAGGGGTCCTAGCCTCAGAGTTTTATACTGTCGGCACAACAACTTTAGGTATGAATTTTAGGGGTGGCAATAGGGTCGGGTCGGCGGGTCAGAATACCTCAACACGAACATGACCCATTTATTAAACGGGTCGGATGTGGCAAACACGAACACAACCCATTTATTAAACGGGTAACTCGACACGACACGATTAACCCGTTTAATAAACGGGTCGGGTCAACACGACACATAGACCCATTTATTAAACGGGTTGGCGGGTCGGAGTTAGGATTAGATAAGTTTATATATATATATATATATATATAAACGGGTCAGCGAGTTGACGGGTTCGTATAAACGGGGTGACATGCCCGCCTAACCCGTTTATTAAACGGGTCAAACGGGTTGGTGGGTCGGAGTTAAGGTTAGATAAGTTTATATATATATATATATATATATATGGCGGGTTGGCATACCCCTAACACGAACATGACCCGTTTAATAAACAGGTTAGGCGGGTTGACCCATTTACAACACGAACCCATTTAAGCCAAACCCTAACCCGACTAAGAAGCGGGTTGGCGGGTCAGGTCAGATTTTGCCACCCCTAGGTATGATGAGTGTGACAAATATCGCGAGATTTATGAAAATTTTGCGATAATATTGTGAGAAATTGCCTGAAAGTTTAAAACAGTAATTTCTTGCAAGATTTTTAAAATATCGCGAGATTTATGAAAAAAACATAAATACCGTGAATTAAATGTGATATTTACATTTTAAACGGTTATTTATCATGAAAAAATAGCGTATTTTTATTTTTAATTATTTTTTATTAATATTTTCTTATAAAAAATAAATTTTATATTTTTAAATTTATTTTTTATTGCTGAGATTTTGCCAAAAAAACTTGAGATTTATGGATTTTTTTTAATTTCTCATGAGTTTTTGAAAAATGAGAAATTGTGGATAAAAACGTTTGTCACTATGATATATGATGAGTGTGACAAATATCGTGAGATTTATGAAAATCTTGTGATAATATCACAAGATTGCTTGAAAGTTTAAAACAGTAATTTCTCGCGAGATTTTTAAAATATTGCAAGATTTATGAACAAAACATAAATACTGCAATTTAAATGCGATAATTATGTTTTAAACAACCATTTATCACAAAAAATCATGTATTTTTATTTTTAATTACTTTTTATTAATATTTTCTTACAAAAAATATTTTTTATATTTTTATTTTATTTTTTATTGCTGAGATTTTGCCCAAAAAATGCGAGATTTATGATTTTTTTTTTATTTTTCGCGAGTTCTTGAAAAACCAAAAATTGCCGATATAGGGTATGATAGACTGAGCCAGCGCAAGCATATCTTAGACAGTTTATTCGGAATTATAAATTAAAAAAAGAGTGTCATTCTCTCATTTGCCCCTCCCCACGTGCTGCATTGCCCTCCGACTCCCACACCATCATAAACTCCATTCACCTTCTGCTACCTGCCCTCATTACCGTCGGAGATTTTCCTTCACCTACTGCCATCTCTCTCTCTCACAGATCCTCCTCCACCTTCCTCCGTTACTCTCTCTCTCTCTCTCTCTCTCTCTCTCTCTCAGATTGTGTACTAGATTTTCGTCAGCCTACTTTCCTTACTCTCTCTGTCTCTTTGCTATGCCAGTTAGTGTAGGCCCCCACCCCAACTCATCGTTTTGACTCTCGACATTTGAAGCATCACCTGATGCGCCAGTGGTTGGGTGTGCACCGTGTAGAGTCGAGTTAATCGATGCATGTGAATGTTAATCATGCACCGATGGTTGGCTGTGTTCAGTGACAAGAGCTAGAAATCTATATTAGGGTGGGCATAAATGCAAAGTAAAGAGAAAAATTTGCACAAAAAATAAATAAATCAAAATCTAATTAAATATTTATGTTATTTAAAAAATAAACATAAAACCTAAATCCTAACAAACATCGTTTATATATATAATAATTAAAAAAACCCTAAAATGATAAGTATAACTAAAATCAAGCATGTAGAATCAAGTTTAATGTTGATTAAAAAGAAAAAAAAAGAAATACCTAAATGTTAATTGAAAAAAATACAAAAAACCCTAAAACCTAATGAAATATTTATGGTTCATGATATTAAAAAAACTAAATGAAAACCTTAAATCCTAAACAAACATCTAATTGAAAAAAACTCTTAAAATTCTAAGTTTCTAACTAAATCAAGCATGTACAATCATGCTTAATGTTGATTAAAAATTAAAACACAAAAATACCTAACTAAATATTCATCTGATTTAAAAAACCAAAATCAAACACCAAAATGCTAATTAAAAAAAATACAAAAAGCCTAAAACCTAATTAATTATTCATGTCATTTAAAAAAATTAAATATAAAACCAAAATCCTAACAAATATGATTCATATATGTAATAATTAAAAAAACAAAATCACTAAAATTTTATAACTAAAACCAAGCATGTAAAATTAAGTAAAATTAAGTTTAATGTTGATTGAAATGAAAAAACATAGAAATACGTAAATGCTAATTAGAAAGAGAAAAACACAAAAAAACCCTAAAACCTAGTAAAATATTCTTGGTTCATGCTATTTAAAAATAAAAAGTAAATAAAAGACCTAAATCCCCCCCCCCCCATATATATATATATATATGCTAATTGAAAAAAACCCTAAAACTTAATTAAATATTTTATGTTATTCAAATTAAAGAACTAAATAAAAACCCTCTAATGTGTGCTCCAGGTCAGGGTGGGCACCTGGAAAAGTCCCCCAACCCTGGCCATAACGTGGCTCCAACACTGGCTGTCTTGATCATCAACATGAGACGTTGTGGAGCATTATGTGAACACGTTATAATCGTTTATAAAATATAGGAACATGTTATAATCACTTGTAAAATGTATGATATGATGAAAAAATGCTCTGTAAATTTCTAGTAATCTGATACATGAACTAAATTAACTTCTTGTCAGACGTGAACCAACAATTTTTTTATTTTTTGGTTCGGCTTGTATTTTACATTGGTTTATTATGTATTCCTTTTTCTGTGTTTTTGAGCATGTTGATTTCTTGTGCAATGTATGAGTCTCGTGCACCGATTTTCTATTTTCAATCGGGTCCCGTGCAGTGATATCGGTTGTAGCAGACAGTTACTCGGGCCATGCAAAACACGAAATATTGATGTCCATGTAGGGATTTGCTGTGTTGTGTTTAACACATACACTTAGAGATTTTATTTTTTTATGTTTTACACAGAGTGGTTGTAGTCAGTGAGTTTTTGTGTTCTTGAGAAACGAGTACTTTACAAAGGACTCAGGCCCGATCACCTAACCACACCTTTGTGGTGATTTTTTGTGTGGGAGGCATTGATTTTCTTGTTTTTTTTTTTGTAGTTCCAACAAACGTTATTTTGTGTGTTTTGTTTGGGTGCACCGTGCACCTCGGGGATGTTTATGTGCTTTATGTGGGTCTGCACTAGCGATTTTTTTGGTATCGTGAGGAACTATCTACCTGTTGGTTGGTCAGAGCAATTTTTCTTACTTTCCTTGTCACATGCAACGATTTTATGTACTTTGTGTCGGTCCATCACATTGATTTCTCATTATTTCTATCGGTTGGCACTAATATCTAATTACAATTAACTAAATCCAAATAAAAGTTGAATCCAAAATGATCCAATGGATCTCGGGTCGTTCGGATCCACTTCTGCATCAAGATTGAACCCATATTTTGTCAGATTTGGGTCGATGAAATTCCAAATCCAGGTTATATATATATATATATATATATATATATATATATATATAGAGAGAGAGAGAGAGAGAGAGAGAGGGAGAGAGAGAGAGAGAGAGGTCCGACTCTAGCATGATTCTGATCGGATCTGGGTATCAACCAAGTTAACCCAATGCTTAAAAGCATTTTCGATAAGAATGAATCTAACAGGCTGTTGGATAGAGGTGATCCAGGGGATAAAGCTAGATTTGTAGACAAAAAACACAACATAGAAGGAGATCAACAAACATTACCTCAAATGAAGGATTCAGTTATGACTAATATCGATAATTGCAAGAATATGATAAGGTCGGATCAGTTAGAAATTGATCGACCTTACCATATTGTTCAACATGAGGATTCTAGAGAGATGAAGGATTGTACTTACCATGATTTGCGATTTCTTATCTCAAAATTCAAGGGAAAGAAATCCCACATTTGATTCTTCATTCTTTGGTTTTGGCATTTGTGCCTTTCGTGTATATAAGTGTATGTTTGCCCCAGTATCAAAATAACAAGTGTGCTTCTCTTAGCCATGGACGTAGGATTTTCATATGCGAAGCACATATATCTCGTGTCTTGTCCTTTCACTTTTGCTTTCTTTTCTCTTTATGGTATCAGAGCTATCGAGGTGATTCTGTTCATCTCGTTTCCATGGCTTCACCCGCGTCTCAGCCGTTGATCTATCCATATCCCGTGACACTAAATGTGTCAAATTTTGTCTCCTTAAAGCTGTCTCACTCTAATTTCCTCTTGTGGAGAATCCAAATTATGACTTTAATCGAAAGCCAAGACATGCAGGGGTTTCTTACCGATGAGACACCTATATGCTGCCCATCATGATTCATATTAGCATTGATGCTAATTTAGAATTAAAAGAGGTTTCAAATCCTTAATACTTAGCCTGAAAAAAATCAGATCATCTTTTGAAAGGCTGGATCACTGAAGCCTTGTCCGAAAGTGTTCTTGGACTTGTTATTGGATTGGAGACATTGAAGGAGATATGGATGACCATCGTTGACACTTTTGCTCAAGCATCTCAAGAAAGGAAATTCCATCATATACACATGATGACTACTACCAAGAAAGGTACAAATTTCATTGACGCTTGTATTAAAAAAATTAAATTCATTTACGATAATCTTGCTGCCATTGGCAAACCTCCAGAAGACGATAAAAATGACTTTTGGCTGTTACAAGGACTTGGTCCTGAATATGAGTATTTTGTAACAACCATGTTGAGGCCACTTGTTCCTTCGTATAAGAAAATTATTCTTCTCTTATAAACTCAAGAAGAAAGAAATAATATGCATGAGTCCAACCAGCCACAATTGGCTTTTTACGGGCAACATGCATCACATAAGGGAAGAGGGCATGAAAATAATAATTACAAGTTTAATTGAAAGGAACATTTTTTTTTAAAACAAAAGTTCCAGTGATTCAAAGAAAAATAGCGAATCTCAACTACAAAATGACAAAAAGAAAGTAAAGGAAGCAAGTGTTGTTTGTCAGATTTGCAACAAAAAAATCACTCTGCATTAAAGTGTTTCAATCGTTTCAATCACACTTTTCAACTTAAGGATGCGTCTCAAGCTTTGGCTGCAATGACGATGTGCAAAAGTCAAGATGCTGAATGGTTTGCCAATACTAGAGCCACGATACACATGTCAGGGAACTCAGGTAAATTGTATAACATGAAACCTTATACTAGCAATGACCTTGTGATAGTGGGGGAATGGAGAAAAAATGCCAATTACTCACACCATAAGTGCTAGTATTAAGGCAAATTATGTTTTTATTCCTTTACAAGATGTCTTGTATATTCCTTCTCTCAAGAAAGATCTTGTGTTAGTCAGCTAGCTAACAAGGGACTGACCATATATTTTTGAATTTTCTTCATTTGAATGTGTTATAAAGAATAGGAAAAGAAAAAGAATAGTGTCCAAAGAGAGTAGAAAAGGAGGTCTCTATGCTTTTGGCGGAGGTTCAGAGGTATTATTCTCCACAAGATTCTAAAAGGTTTCACAAGAAAAATGGCATGAGCGGCTTGGACATCCTCAAATAAGTACCATGAGATATTTAAATAAAAACAAACTCATCGATATTATTCCCAGTAATAAAAGCACCATATGTGCTAGTTGTCAGCTTGGTAAGGCTTGTCGCCTATCATTTTTAGATTCTGATAATATAACTCAAGAGCCTTTTGAAAAGGTGCATTATGATATTTGGGGACCAACTCCCACCCTGTCTCATAATAATTATCGCTATTATGTGTTTTTTATCGATGACAACACAAAGTTCACGTGGATATATCCTTTAAAACGAAAGTCAAATTTTTTTTAAATGCTTTGTTCACTTTCATAAATATGTTGAGTGCCAGTTTGATAAAAAAACTAAGCTGTTTCAATCAAATGGCAATGGTGAGTTCATAAGTCACAAATTTATCAAGTATCTTGATGATATTGGCATACAACATCAAATATCGTGTCCCATGACATCACAACAAAATAGTGTTGCAGAAAGAAAATATCAAAAATATCACTGAGTTGGGTCTTACCATGATTTTTCATAGTGTCATTTTAAAAAGATATTGGGTGGAAGCTTTCTCAACGACCATTTTTTTGATAATTCGTCTTCCTTCTTCTAGTTTAAACATGTATTCTCTATATTTCTGACTGTTTGGAACACAATCGAATTATTCAAGCCTTCAGGTTTTTGGATCTCGATGCTTCCTCTATTTGAGAGACTATGAGAAAAGTAAATTTGATCCTAAATCTCTTCCTTTGTATTTTTTTGGGATATAGTGTGCAACATAAGGGATACAATGTCTTTACCCTGCTATTGGGCATATATACATGTCAAGACATATTGTGTTTGATGAGTATAATATGCCTTACTAAGACCTGCCCTCACTATATAAAGATGAAAACCTTTCAAGAGATTTTTAGTTAGTAAAGATTGGAATCATGAAGTTTTTTTTGAAAACAAGGAGACCGATTGTAATTCCAAATCCCTTGAGAGTGATGAAGTCCTTGGGGTTGTAGACAACTGCAATGCTATTTGTTATGATAACCAACAACTTACTAAGAATATGTAGGTTTTTTATAGTCAAGGTCCTAATGGCAACAATGAGGAGACATGCATCAAGCAACTTTTCCTCAATACTAATGAGCATTTCGATCAAAGAACTGCCATTTCGAATATAGTTGAACAACTAATTCTGATTGAAATGGACGCTAACCTTGAGTCTAACCATCCTTGTGAGGAGGATCTCAAAGATCGTTAAGTTCTTCCAATGCAACATGACACGGCTACTCCATAACATACTCGAACCCCTCACCCTATGGTGACCAGAAGTATGACAAGTATCTTTAAACCAAATCCCAAATATCTTAATCTTCACATTTTATATGATTGTATTCCAAGAGAGCTGAAGTTCATCAAAGAAGCCTTAACTCATCCAGAATGAAAACTTGCCATGGATGAAGAAATCACAGCTTTATCTGCCAGTCACACTTGGGACTTAGTTCAATGAAAACCGTCCATGAACATAGTGGGTTCAAAATAGGTTTTTAAAACCAAACTAAAAGCTGATGGAAGTTTGGATAGACTTAAAGCACGTTTAGTAGCCCATGGTTTCAATCAAATTGAAGGAATTGATTTTCAAGAAACATTTTCTCCTGTCATACGCTTTGCTAAAATTAGAGTTATTCTCACAATGGCCACTATTAAGAACTAGGCTATCAAACAATTAGACGTGAAGAAATATTTTTGGCATGGGGCCCAGCATGAAGTTGTTTATATGAAACAACCCCTAGGTTTTGAAGATGAAAAATATCCTAAGCATGTTTGTAAACTCAAGAAGGATCTATATGGGTTGTGCTCAGCTTCTCGCGCCTGGTTTGCACGATTGAGAAATTTTCTTTTCTCTTATGTTTTTTCCAGTTGCGTGTCAGACCCTTCCATGTTTACCTTTTATTTCAAGCAGAATATCATGATTTTACTAGTTTATGTCGATGATATGGTTTTAACTCGCAATAACAATACTCTTATAAATTATTTTTTTGGCGAATTGCAAAAAGAATTTCCTGTCAAAGACCTTGGAAAACTTCATTACTTCCTAGGCATCGAAGTCATCTATACCAAAGATGGTATGTTTCTATGCCAAACTAAATATGCTAAAGAAATTTTGGAACAGGCAAAAATGCTTGAATGCAAGCCAATGAACAAACCCATGATTTCCAAGAGACAGGTAAATAGGGAGAGTGATAAAGATTTTGATGACCCTACGCTATACAAAAGCATTGTCGGTTCTCTGCAGTACCTCACTATCACAAGATCAGAACTCTCTTTTGGAGTAAACTATATTAGTTAGTTCATGCACACACTAAAAATTTATCATTTTCAAGAAGTTAAGCGAATCCTTCGATACGTTAAAGGAACCATTGATTTCAGGATGAAAATTTCTCTCACAGCACCCTTGAGTTATATGCATTTTGTGATGCAGATTGGGCTAGTATTCCAATCACTAGGCAATCTACAACCAGATTTTGTACTTTTCTCAGGGGTAATTGCATATCATGGAGTGCAAAGAAACATAATATTATCACTAGGTCAAGTTCTGAGGCAGAATATCATGCTATGATATCAACTACTGCTGAACTCACTTGGTTGCTCCTGTTATTTCATAACATTGGCATTCATGTTATGAAGTTGCCTACTCTTTATTGCAACAACCTCAATGCTCTTTACATGTCTATTAGTCATGTCTTTCATAACAAATCAAAGCATATTTAGTTAGACTTTCACTATATAAGAGAGATGATACTCATGAAAATCTCATCACAAAGTTTATGAAATCAGACAGATAGCTTGGAGACATTTTTACCAAGCCATTGAAAAAATCTCAATTTGGAGTTTTGAGGGGCAAACTTGGCATATGTAGTCTAATTAGTTTGAGGGAGACTAAAAGCATTTTCGATAAGAATGAATCTAACAAATCATTGGATAGAGGTGATACAAGGGATAACACTACATTTGTGGACAAAAAATGCAACATGGAAAGAGATCAACAAGCATTACCTCAAATGAAGGAGGAAGTTATGGATAATATCAATAATTACAAGATTGTGATAAGGTCGGATCAGTTGGAAACTGATCAACCTTACCATATTGCTCAGCATGAGGATTCTAGAGAGATGGAGGATTGATTTCTCATTATTTGGTTTTGGCATTTTTTTCTTTCTTGTATATAAGTGTATGTTTGCCCCAGTATCAAAATAACAAGTGTGCTTCTCTTAGCCGTGGATGTAGGATTCTCATATCCGAACCATGTATATCTCGTGTCTTGTTCTTTCACTTTTTCTTTCTTTACTCTTTATGGTATCAATGCTATCAAGGTGATTTTGGTCATATCATTTCCATGGCTTCACCAGCGTCTCAATTGTTGATCTATCTATATCCCGCGATACTAAATGTGTCAAATTTCATCTCCTTGAAGCTGTCTCACTCCAATTTCCTCTTGTGGAGAATCCAAATCATGGCTTTAATCAAAAACCAAAACATGGAGGGGTTTTCACATATTCAGCAAATCCACAGACTTGGATCTGTTTCCTAGATGCCATTGTAACAAAGCCGAACCCACTCTCTAAAAGTTTTAATATAGCATGTCAATCAAGCACGAGCTAATACTTACCTGCTCGTTTGTAGTAATGCATCATATCCAGACAATTTGACAAAAAAGCACATGGACGGAGATGTGGTTGGATCAGATCCAGTGATTGACCCAACGTTCTTAATAAAGTTTGCCGATGGCCCCATTTGGGTTTCCAATTAAACGCCATTAAGTGTCATTTTGAGGCCCTAGAGGTAGGGCTCGTAGCCTCAAAGTTTTGGCATGACATCTGTAGGTATGACAAGTTGAGCCAGCACAACCAGGTCTTCAGAGGCGGTTTCTTTGGGTTATAAATAAAAAAAAAATGTGGCATCCTCTCATTTGCCCCTCCCCATGTGCTCCATGGCCCTCTGACTCCCACACCATCATAGACTCCCTTCATCTGCTTGCATCTTTTACCTGCCCCCATTACCGACAGAGATTCTCCTTCACCTACCGCCATCTCTCTCTCGTATCCTCCTCCTTCATTTTCCTCCATTACTCTCTCTCTCTCTCTCAAATTATGTTTGAGATTTTCATCCACCTACTTCCCTTACTCTCTTTGTCTTTTTGCTATGCTAGTTTGTGCGCCCCCCCAACTCTTCGTTTTGACTTGACATTTGGAGCATCATCTAGTTTTTTGCATATGCCAATGGTTGGGTGTGCACCTTCTATACTCGAGTTAATCGATGCATGTGAATGTTCTCATTTACCAATGGTTGGCTGTGTGCAGTGGCAAAGCCAAGAATCTAAACTAGGGTGGGCACAAATGCATAATAAAGAGTGAAAAGTGCAAAGAAAAACTAAAATCTAATTAAATATTCATGCTATTTAAAAAAATAAATATAAAACCTAAATCCTAACCAACATCATTCATATATATATAATAATTAAAAAAACTTCAAATTCTAAGTATAACTAAAATTAAGCATGTGGAATCAAGTTTAATGTTGATTGAAAAGAAAAAACAAAGTACCTAAATAATAATTGAAAAAAAATGCAAAAAACCCTAAACCCTAATGAAATATTTATGATTCACGCTATTTAAAAAAAACTAAATAAAACCCTAAATCCTAAACAAACATCATTCACATGTATATACTAATTAAAAAAGAAACCCCAAAAATTCTAAGTTTCTAACTAAAATTATGCATGTAGAATCATCCTTAATGTTGATTAAAAATTAAAACACAAAAATACCTAACTAAAATATTCATCTCATTTAATAAACAAAAATCAAACACCAAAATACCTAACCAAAAATCAAACAACAGAAATAAAACACCAAACATCATTCATATATGTAATAATTAAAAAGACAAAACCCTTAAATTTTAAGTTTATAACTAAAACCAAACATGTGAAATCCAATTTAATGTTGATTGAAATGAAAAAATATAGAAATACCAAAATGCTAATTAGAAATAGAAAAACACAAAAAACTCTAAAACCTAATAAACTATTTTTGCTTCATATTATTTTAAAAATAAAAAGTAAATAAAAAACCTAAATCCTAAACAAACACCACACACACACACACACACACACACACACACACACATATATATATATATATATATATATATATATATATATATATGGGTGGCAATCGGGTCGGGTTGGCGGGTCGACCCGGCGGGTTGGCGGGTCAGCATACCTCAACCCGAATCGGACCCGTTTATTAAACTGGTCGGCTGTAGCAAGCACGAACCGTTTATTAAATGGGTAACTCGACACGACCCGCCAACCCGTTTAATAAACGGGTTGGGTCGGGTAAACGGGTTGGCGGGTTAGCGAGCGGGTTGGTGGGTTGGGTTGGCGGGTTGACTTGCCCGCCTAACCCGTTTATTAAACGGGTCAGCCAGGTTGGCATACCCCTAACACAAACCTGACCCGTTTAATAAACGGGTTAGGTGGGTCGACCCGTTTATTAAACGGGTTAGTTTAAGCCCAACCCGAACCCGTCTAAGAGGCGGGTTGGCGGGTCATGTCAGGTTTTGCCACCCTTATATATATATATATGCTAATTGAAAAAAACCCTAAAACTTAATTAAGTATTCATGTTATTCAAATTAAAGAACTAAATAAAAACCCTCAATCCTAATAAATATCATTCTTAGTTTCATACATAAGCTAATTGAAAAAAAAAAAAATAAAACCCCATAAATTTTGACTAAAATCAAGCATATCGTATCATGTCTAATGTTGATAAAAAAATGCAAAAATAACTAATAAATATCTATCTTATTAAAAACATAAATGCTAATTGAAAAAAAACCCAGAAAAGCCCTAAAACCTAATTATTGATATGAAACTATTTAAGAAAAAGTAAATAAAAAACCTAAATCTTTTTTAACAAACATCATTATTAATTTTATATGCTATTTAAAAAAAACAAAATAAAAAACCTAATCAAATGCTAATTGAAAAAAAAAATCACAAAACCCCTATCCTTAAAGAAGGCACAAGAAGAAGAAGTTTGACCGTTCACGGTGCTGGAGAGACTGCAAGATGACAGGCAACCGGCCCAACGCAGCCATGCACGTAGGCCACCAACACAGGAAGCATGCCTGACAATGGCTTGAGCAGTAATTTAGAGAGAGATAGGACCTGTGCAGTGGCGCCTCCGGATGGCGAATGGTCGGATCTGTCCTCTTGTCTGGTGGCATTTCGAGAGAGAGAGAGAGAGAGAGAGAGAGAGAGAGAGAGAGAGAGAGAGAGAGAGAGAGAGAGAGGTGGGGTCGAGGAGGCGTTGCACATATCATGCCTTGGCCTTTGGTCGGCACCTGGTGGTGCCCAACTTGATCCAGGGCACCTCTAATGTGTGTTCCATTATAGCAGACAATTGGGCCATGCAAAACATGAAAAATTGATGTTGATGTAGCGGTTTGCTGTTTTGTGTTCAACACAAAATTACTGTGACACACTTAGCAATTTTATTTTTTCATGTTTTACACACAGTGTCATGGGCCTATTTCTTCAATAAGCCAGTGCGGCGTGATGGTCCTTCCTTACCGCTGCAAGCCTTCCAGTCACTCACTTGCAACTAATTTTTCATGGGCATAGAATGTTTCTCAAAGCCGCGACATACCAAACTACCCAAACCAGCCAGCCTAACGACCAAAGGCCGCGTACCAATATTTTTCCATGTGTTGAATCATTTTCATTGACCCAGTGCACCACCTCGTACACAACTGCCTAGCAAAAGCTGAGCCAACATATTTTTAAATGCGTATTCCATCTAGTCCATGCCACTTAGTGAATAGTCATCCCATACCAGCTATTACTTCTGAAAAGGGCACAAACTTTGCCTTAGCCTTGCGTGTCATGAACCGTATTGCGACTCCATGCACACGTTACAACAAAACCTCGCCACTAAAGGAACAAAACCTTGTGGCCCTCAGTTTGAAGACCAGTTGATGATTGAACACCATAGCAAAGAGCACCACCTAGATTCATTCGTCGGTGCCTAGGCATTCACTCACCTAGCCCCGAGTCACCATACTCGGTTAGAATCACCTAATGTGATCTCTGGTGAAATTAGCTCTAACCCACATGCACCCTCACACATCCAACCACTATGTGTGTGGGACCCATCCTGGAAGCCGAGAGGTCCTTAACCAAATCTGCCAAAGGCAACATCCTTTGATCTGCTAGCATTGCTTAACCAAACAACGCTCATCATCTGTACCACCACACTGTGATTTACTAACGACGATATTGTTGCTTATCGTGTGCCATGCTACCACCACATGTCACCGATCAAGCCAACACACACTGCACATTCCTACACTCGATGCATTTTCCACTTAGTAGAGCTCTGCATTGCAACTGTCCCATTTTGAAGGATCGGTCCAGGACATTCTCTGCTACCTAAACCATTGTCGTCATCGACAATGCCAGTGCAAGTAAGAACGCAGTCTTCACTAATATGCAATTTTTCTTTGTACTTATCTTTGGTCTACTTCTTTTCTTTATCTTACTCAACTTGTTCTAGTTTTAATCCACCGTCGCCACAACCTTTAATAGGCCAAGTCTCATTCCTTAATGCGCCTTTAATCACTTAAATAATGGTCTTTTGCTTCACCAACATGGAACATTCTTTGCTTGTGGGACCTAGTGCAGTCCCATACACAAGCGGGTCATCCTCGCCTACACGATAAACTTGTCATTTTCATGCTCATGGCTAGGGTGCCTTTCAACCTCAGCAAGGGCAATTCTAAGCCCTTCATGGTCCTCATAGAGAAGGACGACCACTAATGCATGCCACAGGGATATCGACTTTCTTAAGCATCAACTTGTGGTTTAACAACAATCCAAACTAGTCCTCAAGTGGGAGACTCCTACTTGCATATTACCTTAAAGCGGTCCTTCAAAGTGTCTTCTTGGGCACTCGTCCTCACAAGGGTACCTTGGCTCAACGTTGCAACTCTCATACAGATCCAACACATTGTAACTCTCTCCCGGAGTCAGCAAAATGTTTCTGCAGAAACCAAACTAACAAGCCATGAACAATAACTTTTTTTGTACACATAATTCATAGAAGAACTGCCAAGTGAAGAAACCAAAACAATGAGCATTCTGCTCAAGATGGGCACTCTGCTATGCTCAAGATGGGCACTCCGTTAACTCACAATCTTAGAAGAGAATATAAAATTTTAGTTGAGTCTCTCATACCTAAATATGCAAATCTATCCAACCGAATCCAACGTGCATTCTTTGCATGCATAAGGCAAACATCATGCTCCACCTATGAGCCTAACACACAACTAGTAAGAATCTTTGACTTATCTGCGTTCTCTTAGCCAACTGAATAGCAACCTTGTACTTTTGATTATCATGGTCAAGATGTCCCAAATCATCCTGCCAATATCTTGCTTCTATGCTCGGTCAACAATACTTCAGCTACACAAATTTGTGTAACTAAGATAAACCATTTATGTCATCTTTAGTGTCGCACACAATGAACAACAAGGTCTCCGTAAATTTTTTTGTTCTTATCACCACAAGCCTTTCAATCGCTCACTTGCAACTAATTTATCATGGGTATAAAATGCTTCGTAAACCCGCGATGCACCAAACTACCCAATCTGGCCAGTCTAATGGCCAAAGGCCGCGTACCAACACTTTTTCATGTACTGAATCATTTTTATTGGCCTTGCACACCACCTCATGCACAACTGCCTAGTGAAAGCTGATCAAGCACATTTTCAAATGCGTATTTCATCTAGTCCATGCCACTTAGTGCATAGCCGTCCCATACCAGCTATCACTTTCGAAAAGGGCACAAACTGTGCCTTAGCCTTGCGTGCCATGAAACGTATTAAGACTCCATGCACACATTACAACAAAACCTTACCACTAAAAGAACAAGACCTTGCGACCTTCGGTCTGAAGACTAGTTGATGATTGAACACCATAGCAAAGCGCACCACTCAAACTCATTCGCCGGTAACTAAGCATTCATTCACCTAGCCCCGACTCACCATACTCAGTAGAAATCACCTAATGTGATCCCTGGGGAATTAGCCCTAACTCACACGTACCCCCGTGCATCAAACTACTACTTGTGGGACCCATTCTGCAAGCCAAGAGGTCCTTAACCAAATCTGTCAAAGGCAACATCCTCTGATCTGTTAGCATAGTTTAACCAAACAACACTCTACGTCTATGCTGGCACAAAACGATGTACTAACGACGATACCGTTGCTTCTTGCGTGCCATGCTACCACCGCACATCACTGATCAAGCCAATACATACCATGCATTCCTCCATTTGATGCATTTTTCACTCAATAGAGTTACACACTGCAACTATCACATTCCAAAGGATCGGTTAGGGACAAAAAATGGTTGTAGTCAATTGTAAGTTTTTGTTTTTGAGAAACGAGTACTTTACAAAGGACACATGCCCGATCACCTAACCACACCTTTGTGGTAGTTTTTTTGTGTGGGAGGCATTGATTTTTTTGTTTTTTATTTTTAGTTCTAACAAACGTTATTTTGTGTTTTTGTTTGGGTGCACTGTGCACCTCGGGGATGTTTTTGTGCATTATGTGGCGCACCGTGCACACTGTGATTTTGGTTGTATATGTATAGAATTGAAGTTGAACTGAGAGTAAGTAAAGTTCATATGAAGCTATCGTTTCCTTGTTTGAAAACATTCTTGACATAGACTTTTGATTATTTTGGAACAATGCTTGCCAATACAAAAATAGAGATGGACACTAATTATGCAGAGAAAAGCAATTTAATTCCAATAGAGATGAACAGCAATGTAGTGGAAAGCAGTTTGATTCCAATAGACTCTGATATTAACGCAGTTGCAAAGGAAAGTAGTTTAGATACAATAGAGATTGATACAAATGCAGATGAGAGTAGTTTCATTGCTAAAAGAGACCGAGACCAGTGCAGGGAAAGGAAGTTTTCATTCAAAGCAACAATTAGACAAATGGAAAAGAGAGCAGTTTGAATCCAATTGAGACAGAGAGGAGTGAAGACAAAAGTAGATTCATTGCAAATCAGGTGGAGAAAGATACAGATAGACACAAGTTCACATCCTTTGAGTGAGTGGTCATTTCAGTCGTTTGAAATAGTGATGAAAGGAAGATGTCCTAAAGTAGTCTTAATTGATGGATTGCTCTAAAATATGTTTGTCACGATTCGCACCATCAGTTGTGCTTACGACACATTTTAAAATGCTACATTAAATATAAATCATGTATATAATATCAAGAATGGATTCAAGGATGAGTTTATAAGATGTGTGAGATGAGTTTTTATTGAAATAGAAAAGCATGATGTGCAAGTATGATCTATTAGACAATAATCGGTTGATTAAATTGTTTAAAGAGAAGGAAAAATGGGCATTAGCTTATGGAAGGGACCCTTTTTTGTACATATATAAAAAGTACACATCGAAGTGAAAGCATACACAGTTCTGTGAAAACTTAATTGAATTCTGGGTTCAATATTAAGCTATTCTTGAAACATTTTAAAGCATTTGTATAAAAATATAAGATTCCTTGGTTGGAAGAAGATGTTAAAGCACCTGACACGATGCCATCTGTGTTGTATTTGAGGTTATTAAAGGAAGCAATGGAAATTTACGCACCTGATGTGTTTATGCTGGTGAAAGATGAGGCATTAACGGTATTGGACTGCAATATGGATTTGTTTAGTCAGGAAGGGTGTATTTCAATGTACAGACACACACATGAACAATTGCAAAGAACATACCGTGTGCTATGATTCATCAACTTGTATGGTTTTCTGAAGTTGCAAAAAATGTAAAATCACGGGTATATTGTGTTGTCATACATTAAAGGTGCTTGACCGCATGAAAATAAATATCTGAACATTATATTTTGAAATGGTGGACCAAGAATTCCAAAAAACTATCATTCATTTAAACACCCCAATTTTGATAGTCATTTTATGTTAGGAGACATGCCAAAATTCAGTGTTTTCAGTTCACTTCAAAGTTATTTCAATTTTAAATTTATTTTTATCCTCCAAAACGATATCTTCAAGGTTTTTGTCTAAAAGATCAATTATACTAAAGAACTTTAGCTTTCAAACAAAACAAAAATTAGGTCATCCTAACATCAGAATAGAATGTTATGACCAAAACAAGGTGATTTATTAAGTAAAAATCTTGTTTTTCATGAAAGGCCATCTTTTGAATTTTTTTACTGTCAAAACTATTGAATTTGGTTTTTTACTTAAAATATGAATTAAATTTGAAGATATTATCTTTACAATGAGCTAAACCGTGCCTTAATCTAACATCAAGATAAAAAGTTATGGTAAAAAAAAGAGTTAACCTAACCCTTTTTAGCCAGTTTTCTAATGCCATTAGGGTTTGTTGTTAGGAAATCGCTAACTAAAATTGAATTCTCATTAACAGGTTTTGGATTATTGTTAGCAATTTTCTAATGTTTTGCTAGGAGGGTTCAAAAACCATGGATTGTTGTTAGCAAATCCCAATATGCCGGTAGCATCTTGGAGTGTTGTCAGCACCATGTGTCGTAAATGATTCATTTGGTTCTAATTCAAGCATCAATTCAAGATGAGTCTCTTTCCCCTATTCATAAAGCTCAAAAACCGTATTCATTAAACCTAGATTATATCTTAGAATCCAAGAATACCTATCTTGTCTATATCCTTATCCCAGAAACCTTAGCTTCGTAGCAAGGTAATTGGCTAATCAGAAAGAGACCTTCAAACCTTTGACCAATAGAATCTTTCCACACCATTCATGGATAGATCTAGATCTTTGAATCTCAAATTCATCGAATTAGGATCCAAACACGACAGAAAAACTATAAATAGAGGCCAAAGCTCCATAGTTAAGCATCTAAAACCTAAGTTCAACATTCATGCGCCTACCATCCAACCTAGCTTCCTATAGACCAGTGCTTAAACTTTGCCCATGTGAATCCAGCCCAGTTGAGTCAACTTGATCTTAATCTTGGTTTAGATTCCTTGTCTCACCTAGCCTCTTGACGCTCACACTTAGCCGAAGTGTTGTCCGAGTTCTACCACACTTGTCATCATCATAGAAAAGGGCTACCAAGCTCGAGGTGAGATTTAACCCCTTTTTCTATATTTATTTTATTTATTCCATTATTGTAAGTGTGAATTTTTCTTACTTTTGCATATTTGTTCATGTTTTTCTTGAGCCTTGGTGCTAGCTCACACCATCAACCTCGTTTCTTTCATAGGATTCGTGTATGATGATTACTCATAAGCTAAAGCCCAGTGTTGAAGATTTTGAGCTCTTGGTGCAACTAATCCTTGCTCGATGAAGAAGGAAATGAGCAAAACTTGAAGAGAGGACTCCACAACTCTATCATCTTATATTTGGACCGATTTTCGAAACTTGAAGATAAAACTTGCTTTTTAATTTTTAAAATTTGGGGATCAATAGAATGACAATCACAGTGGGACCACTCATCTAGACATCTAAACCAGAGATAGCTGGATTTAGCGTTGCAAGGTCAGTTTTTTTAATATTACTTTTGGATATTGGATCCACCCCATATACAAAATCCAATTATGTCTTACTTTCCTATCTATACCTAGTTATGTTGGCAGGGTCATATCTCTCTGTTTGAAAGTTCTATTACTTTATTCTAGGAGTCTTGAGAAAATAGATGACTAGTACTACGTTTTTTATTTTCAGCATAAATTCAGATTATGCTTCTAAGGCCTCTGAAAACACACAAAAATTGAGAAAATAATCAATTTTTTACTATTTTATGTCGACCTGCGTTTGTTCTTCAGACGGTATCTCTTTTAAAAAGTTGTTGTTTTCACAACCATTGAAAATATGAGATTTGGGTCTGAAACTCCTTTGTTTTGAGTCAAAATTGAAAACCCGCTTAAGGTCATCATTTATGGGTTGCAAAAATGAGGTAAAATTTTGGTCTACAATTGGTAGTTGCCAGAGAGTTTGTCTTCTAGAAGCCATATGTCTCCAAATGCGCATAAGATCAAGGTGATTTCAGTGGTGTTGAAAAGCTGACTTTCTGCTATTCTTTAATTATTTTTGCTAGTTTTTTTTATTTTTAGTGATGGTGCCTAAAAAATAGCCTAAATTAGTCAGAACAAGTGTCCCAACACATGTTTTGCTCTTGCTTTAGGCACATTGTCTGGGCTATATCTTAGAACTTTTTTGTCGCTTTTCAATGAATAAGGTGTCATTAAAAAGATCTTGGAGTTCTTTTTTTCTATCCTTTTGGAGTTTTTCGAATTCTGCTGACTTCTATATCCAAAATCAATGTCAAAGTCTTGTATAGATCTTGGATTGTAGAAATCTCTTGATAACTCAACTTTGGATTAGACTTTGTTTTCGGGTACTAGAATCTTGTGATTCCACCACAGTTTTTTATCATTCTGATATTGTTTTTTGGGTGTTTTTGTGCTTTATTTAGACTTGAAATAAATCCTTAGGTAAGAAGTTCTTTTAGCTCTGGTTTTCGATCCTTCGATCTACATTCTCAAGAATTAGATCCAGTTAAAAGCCACTCCTTGTGAAAGTGGTTTTTATCTTTTAAAAATTTTTGGTTAAAAAAAGATTGTTTTTGAGTGTTTATTTCTCGCTTTCATAGGTACAAACCCTAGTTATAATTGGGTGTTTGCTTACTTGTTTTATGATAGTAAATTTAATTAGAAACACTTGTTAGAGAAAATCTTATCATGCAAGATTCTTAGAAAAAGTCACAACCGCCAACAAGGTAGTCATTCACTCGACGTGAGACATTGTTTGCATTATATGTGCTTGTCTCTCTTGATAATCATCATTTCTTAAGGCTTTGATTATAGAGCCTCTTTTTTCTTGGTTGGATTTTTAAAACCATATCTTGTACTATATTTTTGGATCTTCGATATCCCCCACCAGTACTAGGATCCATCAACTTGGGTATATCAGTGGTAGTCCTAGGAGGCCGCGTACTCACTCGCATATACCAGGAGCCATAGCTTGGGTATATAGAGAAAGGTTTAGCAAGGTGCAAGGCCATACATATTAGGACCTTGTGAAGTGGCATCACAGTTTTCATAGTGCATACATGGAGATCCAAGAAATACCTATTTTTGAAATCGGTACTGTGTGTTGTGTGATTTATGTGGACTCTTGTGTATTCATAAAACCCAGACCAATGGTTTCTAGGAAAGTTTCTCATACTGAAACTTTTAAGAACCAGTCAAACAAAAGGCAAGGTTCTGAGACCCCTAACTTGAGCTTGCAATTTGAGTCTACATAGCTCATGACCCACCTAGACAACCCGATAAGAAGGCTAGAGGTACTAGGTAACTACAAAGTTTACTGAAGAACAACTCCAATATGAGATTGGTCATAATCCATCCACACCAAACAAATCCTTTTGAATAGTTGGACGGGGAAGGGATTGATCCTGAAACCAATGAGGATGAAGATCAATATACTCATGAGGTGTTGGACAAGGGAAAGGTGATTGTCCAAGATGAACTGAAAAGTTCCAGTGCTGCCTTGAGATTGATGATAAGCAAAATTCAACAGAAGTTCATAGAAATTGAAGCTAAGCTCCCAATTCCAAGCATATACAAAAACAAAAAACTTAGAATATCCCTATTAAGCCAATTCAATATATATACCATCCAGAAATCATGCTACCGACAACCCAGATTCCTCTTCCACAACTCATTGAGTATAAAGAGAGGTTCAGTAATCTTAAGGAGGAGCTTCATACTATAATCAGACAAATGAGGTATGCCAAAAGTGAAAGGAGGCCTGGCAAAATTCAGGATTTTATTTTAGGCCAAAACAATGAGCCTTTGGGGACTACTTCCCGAAAGTGAAGTTCAATAGGATAGAGAACCCAGAGACCCACAAGGCCTTGTTCTTGTATGCCTATTATGACTATCTAAAGAATGACCAGACATTGATTCAATGGTTCTCTAGAAGCTTTAAAGAAGAGCCCTTGTCTTGGTTTTCTACCTTGGACATCCATTAGATAAGGGAATTCCATGATGAATTTATTCATAGAAAGGTTCTAATATAAGATCAATGCATTGCTAATAATCAACCAAGAAAGATTAAGATGCCCAAGACTTTATCAACCAGTGGAGAGTTATATACAATCAGATAAAGAATTCTATATATGTCTTATGTATTCACTATCATTTTAGAAAATTTCAGTCAACATCTCAAGGGTCTCTTGGCTACTCAAAGGTATGAAACCATCGTGGATCTGATCGATACCATTGCTTGGATGAAAGACAACCTTAAAAGAGGCATGTATGATAGGATTTTGGTTAATATTGGGTCTGAAAATGGTAGGTCCAATGCAAGAGAATCACCCAAGAGCTATGCTAGTGTGACTACTCCTCAAAGCGAAAAGAGAAAGTTTGAGTCTTCCAAGCAAAACCAGGAGAAAACCCAAAATCAAAGATGGTGCAAAGACAGTGAGGTCACCGAGATCCAATAGATACAATCTCAAGTCTTGGATATTTTTCTGTAAAATGATTACGTTGAAATGCCTAAAGTATCAAATCCTTCTCAAATGAAAGAAAATGATCCAACAAAGTATTATAGATATCATCAAAAATTGGGTCATGACACTAAAAAGTGTATTCTCTTTAGGCACATAATCCAAGACCATATTGACAAGGGTGAGCTAGTCTTGAAAAATAAATAAGCTTAGGAGGAACCAAGTTTCATGCTTAAGCAAACCTTATACTAATTTCCAAGGTTATGTTCTTGAAAATTTTATAAAATCTTAAATGATTTTCTTTTAGAGCAATAATATAGAAATGTGTATTCTTTTCACTCAAAATATTTTTGAAGGGTTTGACATGTAAGCATTGAGAATATAATTTTTCCCATGCACATTACTATAAAGAAAATTTAGAAAGTAATATTCTTATGATATTGCTCCAACACTTTATTTATATCATTTTTTTTACTAGTGCCACAAACAAAAACCTACTCGAAAAGGATGTGAATAACAAGTTCATGAACTAAATTTTAGGGTTGGAAATTTTGGATATGAGATCCACATAATGACTTGAAACTTTTGATATTGAGTTAGTAGTGACTTAAAAAATGGGCAATTTAAGAATAACAATACAAGAAACAATCTTCTGGGTTATTTACTATTTATTTACATTTTATTTCTTCTTTCAAGTAGAGATGTTAAACCCAGATCTCACCAACCAAATATATCTGGGTACTAATTCAACAACTCGATCAACTTAACAACATATCATTAACAAGGAATTACACATCATAATTTTAGTTTTGAAGTACAATAGAAAAAGTACTAGGTGTTATCACAATTTGTGTAATGTCAAAGTTTTTTCTACCTTAAACTCTCCAGTGTCATTGTCACGAATATAGACCTCTTCAAGTGGATGGTTCCTAATGTTTCAAGCAATCTAAGCTCTTTTGTCGCTGAAGAACTTTGCAAAACCCTTAAACTGTTGTATATGCTTGACTAGCTTATACATAAGAATAATGATCTACTATGGTCATGACATCCAATCTTACAAAATAAGTGAATGTATCATAACCAGGTGTTCACCTTAATAAAGTCACATTCATGCTGATAGAATATGCCCAGTAGTGTCAATTTAAGAAAAGAATTTATAGTGAAGTAAAGAACAATGACAAAGGCAAGTTAGTTATCACCTAGTTTGCAAATAACTTGTTTCTGTAAGCTTTTCCTTGAAAAGAAACTTGATTACATGTTAGGAAACAATCCAAAATAGGACATGTCTCGTATGTCGATGCACAAATATAATTAGAAGATGAGATGCTACACATGGATTTTTTTTTTGAGGAATTTAGGCTTCGGCCTCTAGTTTTTCTTTATATTTTTTAGGGTAATTGTTTGCCATCTATCCAATGTTTTACACATTAAAATGCCATTAAGCAAACAAATATTTTCTCATTCTTTTTTTATGATGAAAAAGCCTCATTGGGGCAAAATAAAACCCTAGGTGAGGCCTCACGATTACCCTCTCTTTCATTCAAAAAGAAAAAAAGGAAGCAGGGACAAGTTTAAACATCACGTGAAATGTGACCAAGTTCATGAATTGCAACTTTTGTTGGAAATGTTTCAAAATATACCTTATTTTTTTAAGTTTTGGTGTTTTATTGTTTTCCAATAAAAGTGCTTTAATAATGTTCTCATATCTAAGACGGAGATATTTTTCTTGTGGTTTAAATAGTCTTTGTTCTCTATTCTTTACTTTGGTAAACCTTGTGAGTTAGGGTGGCTTGCATACGTTGTTGTGCTTCACGCAGGAACAAATGTGTCATTCATTCACACGTGCATACATGCATGCCTAAGTGTGCAAGGGTGCTTAAGGTGCAATGTGACATTTTGATGACACACTTTGCACTTTGCAATGACTCAAGGAGCGTGTGAGGCTCCGCAGTTCACTTTGACTTTAACCTTTGATCAACTCTTTGACTTTCCATTTTATCGAATGGTTTGGCTGTTTGAAAGACTTTAAAAATACACTTATATAGTGTTTATGGGTGTTGTGATTGTTGGATAGTTTTATAGGTCCGTGACCATTGGTCAAAGGCGGGTGACCGTTCAGTATCATTTTTGTCCAATTTTCAAACCATTGAATTTATGGTCTTTAGTTCCATTTATCACAAAAAAATGTGTTGGGCTTCCAAAAGTCTATAAATATCTTTTTTTTTTGGTTCATCAGATTTTCTAATTCTCAAGCTTTCTCTCTTTCTATTCTTTTGCTTTTGATTTGGCTTGCCAAGTTCATGTGTGGGAGAGGTCACTTGATCTTGTGAAGAGTGATGCTTTTGAGGTTCAAGCGTAGTTGTATTCTAGAAACTCAGTTACAAATAAACTCTTTTTTCATCTTCAAAAATCTCAAAGTGGGGTGATTGGAGTTCTAAAGATAGCGATCTTAAGAACGTACCTTTAGGCCTAGGATCTCATTTTTTAAAAATCTTGTTTTGGCCACTGTTTGTTCCAACAACTTTCACTTGGTTTACTTCACAAAGTTAGTGTCTTTCAATGCATTGCCAAACAGGGGTGTGAGTATACTTTATCAAGAAGTGTCTTGAGATGAATAAGCTACACTGTACCGCTTAGTAGTGGTGTCATAAGGGGAGTCAGCAATTATGGAGATGATGCAAGAGTGACAATGGGCATGGACTAAGTAGGAGCAAAAATCCAATTGCTAAGCTAAGGGCTTCTCATTGGCTTTGCTACCCTTGCTCTCTATCACAAACACCCTCACACTTGCTTTGTCTCTTCTTTGATGTGAAAAATGGAAGTGGTGGATAGACAAATGAAAGTGATTGATGCAAAAGCTTGAAAGAAGGGCTAGTTGATGATAAATACTCGCTAAATGATCCCACAAGAAACACACAATAGCAAACTCCCCACTCCCATTCTCTCACTCTTTTGTAAGGTTTCCATGAAAGAATTGGCATGACAAGAAAGATAGAGAGAGAGTTGTATGACTAGTGACTAACCCTCTTCTTCTTCCACAAACAACCAAAAGATTCCCCAAATCAATGATGCAACAATCTAGCCCTCTTCTCCTGCTTGTGGTGTAGAGAAACAAAAGCATTATCATAGATGAGTTTTTGAGAAATGACAGGTTGCAAAGGAAAATGTGGTTGGGGTTGGGGGAGAAATAAGGTAGGATGCAGATGGAGTGGGGTTGAAGAGATAGAATGTAACACCCCAAAATTCTAACCCAAAAATTTTTATATCAATTTTCACTTTTTTGCACTTAGAACTGAGGAAATCATTTTTGTGGTTTTGGATTAAAAAATTTGGGCAGGTTACAGATGATTACACACAACATTGGACTGGGTCTAATTTTGGTTTGGACTTAGATCCAGGTCTACTCACAAAACACGATCCTTCATAATAATCACACTCCAAACATACTATTTATCAAACCATTCATAAAATTAAATTCCAAGTCATTCATAAACCAAACTCAAAATTGAGTATTTAAAATCCTATCACAATCATCCAAAAAAAGAGTCAACAACCATTAACTACTAGAACTATAATTCCTAAGAATGGAGAGAAAAGATCTGCTTCGCTAGCTCCACTGTGACATCCTATCATTACAACACAACCACTCATCCCCTAAAATGTTTAATATATGAAAGGTCATACTACATCCAATTTGGTAGGTGTATACTAACCACATAATATTGTAAATAACTAAAACATTCATAGCAATTACATTCATTAACACATTTCATAATATCCAGGGCATCATAATCCATCCAACCATACATCCATGATATACATCAAGCAGGACAAGCATAAGGCATTTGAATATATATCAATGATATACATCCAACAAGATAAGGCATTCAAACATATATCAATGTTATACATCCAACAAGATAAGCATAAGGCATTTAAAACTTATATTCATGATATACATCACTCATGTTAAACATAATGCATCCTAACATCCATGTGCATTATAAATGTTTGTGTTTTAATGACTATGTAAGAAACAAGTTTTTGTTACTTTTAGTTACAACTCCATCGGGTACTCGTAGGAATCAGTAAAAAGGATTTCATGAGTGTTTATTATACAATATATTTTAATTTTTTCGTGGGTCTAACTGCTCATAAACTAAAGTAGGTGGTTCGTGATCGGGAAGAAAACTCCGCAGAGGTGTCAACAATTGGGATGCATCCACTATCTACTACAGTAGTCGCGAAATCTACCCCCTAGGACACATTGGTAGCCCAAGCCTCCTACCTGCTGAGGACTGGTGAGACACCTTCCTCTAACAATTAATCAAAGAAGGATATACAACTCAAACCTATATATATCGGGCCACTTAGAGTTGTATCACCTACTCTCTCAAAGGTAGACTAGGTAAATAGATGGATTACTAGGTCTCTTTAATTAAAGGTGAATGCATATGTCATAACTCATCCAAACTGCTCTGATACCTTAAACCATTCGAACATCTCACCGGTGAAGGTGTATTAGAATAATTGTTATATGTGCATATATCTTTCACAACATGGTGCATGAGTCATACCCCTTTGCTTCTCACACATAGCGATAATCTCTTACTACAACTATGATTTAAAAAGATCATACAAATAATCAAACTCATAAACATACTTAGGTATATAGACATAATCAGATTCATAATTAAATCTAGAATTTAGTTTTCTAACTAGTTCCAACAATCAAATTATAGTCAAACTAGAAAAATCAGGTTTGCCATTGATTCTAGGAATCAGATTTATGATTAAATTCAAAAATTAGATTTATAATTAATTCTAGAAATCCAATTTACAATCAAAACAAGAAATTAGATTTCTAAAATTTTCCATGCATAAGTACACATGTCCAAGTTTTTAAAATTTTTTATGCGTGGATATACATATTTAGATTTCTAAGAGTAATCACACATGCATACACATGTCTAGATTTTTTAAAGTTTATAATACATGCATATACGTGTTCAAATTTTTAAATTTCACTACATATATGCATGTACATGCCTAGATTTTTAATGTTTGTCATACATGCATATACATGTCTAGATTTTTAAAGTTTACCACACATGCATATACATGTTCATTTCTAATATTCGTTATACATGCATATACATGTCTAGATTTCTAAAGTTTGTCATGCATGCATATATATGTTCAAAATTTTAAAATCCAATTCATACATGTGCATTTTCAGAATTCTAAAAGTACATTGCATTCACATGAATTCTCAGAATTTTTAAACTCCACATGCATACATATTCATTTCCAAATTTTTTAAAGATAAAAATGCATACACATGAATGTCCAGTTTTCTAAATTCACAATAAATACACATGCATTTCCAGATTTCTAAAATCACATTGCATACATAAAAAATTTCACATACGCATTATCAATATCTAAAAATCTATATATGCATCATTTAACCATCTACATAGGTACATTAAAAAAATTAGCATATGCATAATCAAAGATTTGTCTATGTATTTCCTAAAATCATCATAAGCATACTCTAAAAATTGATATATGCATAATTCTAAAATCAATATATATAATTTAAAAATTACCATATGCCTAACCTAACAATTTATACTTGCATAATAAAAAAATTAACATAGGCATTAAATTTCTAAGCACATATTTTAGAATCCCATAATTTCTATGAGAATAATGTACATTCCATACCTTGTAGCATTAGAAAAATAGGAAATCAATAAGAATCCCTCCAAAGAAACTCTGAGATAATATAGCTTCATTAATCCGAATAGAGTGAGCTCCATAATAACTCCTCAAAAAATTGAAAAATAAAGGAAGAATGTGAGGGTACTCCTTCAAACCGGTTAAGAGAGAGTGAGTGATCTTATTCTCTCACAATCAAAAGTAAGGGGTGCGTGTGACTCAGTTCCTCCAAGGAATTGGGCAATACCTCTTTTCTTTAAAATCGTGATGAAAAAGTAAGAGAATGAGGTCTTCAAATTCATAGGATTGAGAGGAGAGGTAGAGAGTCCTCCTCTAACAAGAAACTAGGTAAGGGAGGGAGCTTGAGAGAGTAAAGAGAGAGATGAGGGCTAGCTCCAACCCTTCTTCAAACATCGAGTTGGGTGAGGGAGTGCCTTGAGAGCCCCTTCACACCACAAGTGAAAACCCAAAAATAAGAGAGGGAGATAGACCCCTTCGATTTCTTGAATGAGGATGAGTGTGTGATAGAGAGAGATGAAATAGTGTGAGATGGAGGGTTATTAATAGACACAAGTTAGGGTTTTCAAAAACCAAAAGAAGCATAGAGAGAAGGGAAGTTGACCAAGGGGGAGGAAGGTAGTAGAGGGATTAAATCTAATTAGATTTCACCAAGAAGGGTAAATTAAACCTAATTAGCAAAGACATGTCAATTAAATATAACAAACAAACAAATGCTAATTAAATAAAATTGATAAATAAGTGTCAATTAAACATAATCACCAATTAAATGCCAAGTAATTCATAATTATTTAGAAAATATAAACTAAAAATATAATCCACACTTAAATATCAGTTTAATATAATATAATAATTGTCACTTCATTCATAAAGTTTTATTTATTTATTTCATAATTATGCAAAATTTATAGATATTACATCCTTCCCACGTTAAAACAATTTCGTCCTCGAAATTTCGATACATGTATTACTCAAACAAACTGTGGTACTTTTCTTTCATATTGGCCTCTAGTTTTCATGTACATTTCTTAATTCTATAGTGTTGTCAATATACTTTAACCAAAGGAATGATCTTTGATCTTTACACTTGCTTTCTATGATCTATAATCATGTAAAGAATCATAAATATACTTTCACAACATCGATATGTGAAAGATGTTTTAAATCTGAACATACTATAGCGGCAGTGCCACATGATACACCACTTCGTTAATCTGTTCTAGGATTTTGAAGAGTTTAACAAATCTAGGACTCAATTTCACTTTCTTTCGGAATTGAAACACACTCTTGGTATGAGACACTTTCATAAAGATGAATTTTCCAACAACAAAAGTGAGTTTCCTTCGTCCTTGATCGGTATACCTCTTCTACGAACTTTGGGCATTACGCGGCCTTTCACGAATCATCTATACTTGTTGAGTGTAATGTTGCACTACCATTGGTGAATTCACGGTTCGTTCACCAACCTCATTTCAGTGTACAGATGATCGATAGGTTCTTTCGTACAAAGCTTCATATAAAATCATTCTGATACTAGCATGATAGTTATTGTTATAAGCGAACTCAGCCATTACAATATGTACGTCCTAATTGCCTTTTTAATTAAGCATATAGACTTGTAGCATATCTTTGAGAGTTTGTATGGTTTTCTCTGATTAATCATTAATTTGAAAATGAAAAGCGGTACTGAATTTCAATTTAGTACATAATGTTTGAGGTAGTTGACCCCAAAACCGTGAGGTGAATCGAGGATCACAATCAAATATGATCGAGATAGAGACTCCATATAATCACACTATCTCTCTGATATATAATGCTGCTAAACTCTTAAGAGATTGACTGATCCGCATGGGTAGAAAATATGCAAACTTGGTGAGCATGTCAACGATTACCCAAATAGCATCGTGTTGCTTGCAGGTCCGAGATAAACCCACTATGAAGTTCATGGTAATGTCTTCTATTTTCTAATGTGAAATTTCAATCATTTGTATTATTTTGCCTGATCTTTGGTGTTCAATATTGATTTACTGACAAGTTAAGAATCTAGAGATAATTTTTGCAACTTCTCGCTTTATACCATTCCACTAATACCTTATTTATAAGTCTTTGAACATTTTCGTACTTCCTGAGTAAATGGTATACTTGGTCTTATGAAACTCTTAAAATAATTTTTTCTTCAACTTAGGGACATTTGATATCCAAAGTTGTTCTTTCATCTAGACACTCTCATCATCTTTAAGTTGAAAAATGACATTTCCTTATTGAATGAGTGCCTTTAATTTCTTATATCAGGGATCCTTTTAGTGTTTCTCAATTATTCTGGTAAGGATCTTGGGTTGAACGGTCAAACTAGATATATTGATGACATCGTGATTATTTTTGAAGGGTTTTTAATCTATAAAATCATGCAATAGCTTTCATCCTTTTGTAACTAGGTTAACCAAATTAAGTCGTACTAGTCTTACGACTAAAAACATTCACTATGGCATTTTTTTTCTCGAATGGTAAAAAGTAATAAATTTTATAGTCTTTAATAAATTTTAACTATCTTCTTTACCACATATTCAGCTCTTTATGAGAAAATAGATATTTGAAGCTTTTATGATCAGTCAATACCTAAAAATGCTCGCCTACAAGAAAGATATAAGTGCGGATAATTGCAAGTAAGAGTCGAATAATTTTTTAGTTGCACGATGAATAGGCAATCACTTTGTGGTGTTAATATACAACATAGGCCAGTTTCAATATACACCGTAACACATCTTGACCTAATAACAAGGTCAAAATAAGAACAGTTGTGAGCCTCTTTTTCAATATCTGAAACTTTTTTTTTTTTACATTTGTCTCACCACTCAACTTTGTTCATTTTCTTTAGAAACTTATCGTTTAGGCAATTCGAAAAAAATATTGAATGATCCTTCGGTAATAACACGTTAAACCAAAAAAACTTTTGTCATATTCTTTAGTTGCTTTCCCTTTTTTTAATATTGACAAAGATTTTTTATTTTTAATTTATTTTGAATCCGAAACGTTGACTGTCACAATCATGACACAAGGGTTCAACAGTTAGGTTTTAGTTTTCTTTTTTTAATCTCTTACCTCTCGTCGCGTGCCACTCTCTAAAGATCACACGCGTTAAGTTCGCTGGCCCGATCATGGACCATGTAACCAGTCTCTTGATGCGACAAGGACATTGATGAAAGATTTCTCTCTCTCTCTCTCTCTCTCTCTCCCCCTCCGCTTAGACATGGAGCATTTTTTCTGTGAGAACTTGGTTAGAACTGAGATGGGTCATGATGGAACTTGGTGAAAAAGGGAAGAAAGAAAAAAAACGACCATTCGTGTCATTTCTGTTTAGGTAAAGCCCCCTCTCTCGCCCAATTTTATCAGAATAAAAACACCACCACGCCCACCTCTCTCTTTCTCTCTCTATTGTCCACTCTCAAGTTATCAGAATAAAAAAAAAAGACTTTCAGGACCCCACTTTCAAGTTCATGCCCTCATTTCTCTCTCTAGGATTAGGATTCCGACCTTCCTTCCTGCCGGTAAACCGTTTTCCGGTAGGATGTGCCGTCCGAAACCGAAAGACGCACTAACCCCTCACCCTGCGAGGCCCAAGCCACCAGCCACACCGAGAACCGCGCCGCCTAAACCACCGGCCTCGATGAGCAAGAGCACCGAGCCCAGCCTCAACTCGAGCGACGCGTCCCGGCGCTCCACCACCAGCACCTCCTCCGCCGGCACGTTCCGGGCAGTCCTTCCTGAGAAGCCCGTCATCTACTCATTCGCCGAACTCAACCGGGCCACCCGCAACTTCCTCTCCCCGAGAATCGGCAGCTCCTCGTCTTGGAAATGCACCCTCAGAGACAAGCCCGTCGTCCTCACCCGCCGCGTGGCTTCTTCCCCTTCCTCCGTCATTGATTTCCCCTCACGCCTCGCCGATATCTGCAGCGTGCACCACGCTGGTGTGGTCAAACTCCTCGGTGGGTGCGCCAACGGGGGCCACGTCTACCTAGCTCACGACTTCCAACCCGGGTCCAACCTCGCCGACCTGCTCCGACCCGATCACAACCCCAGCTACACCCCGCTCTCAACGTGGCTCTCCCGGGTCCGGGTCGCGGTCGACGTCGCCAAGGCGCTCGAGTACGTCCACCACGACGTCCCGATCCACTACGTCCACAAGCACCTCAAGTCCACCAGCATCCTCGTCACGGACCCGGACCTCCGGGCCAAGATATCGCATTTCGGGTCCACCATTCTCACGGGAGAGAGCCCGATGCGGATCGAGTCGCCGATCCACTCCGAGATAGTCCAGGAGAGCTCCTCCCAGCCGGTCACCGGGGTGCTCCGGCGATCGGGCTCGAAAAAGATCAGTGGGATCCAGGGTTACATGGCTCCGGAGTACGTATCGGATGGGACCCTGACCCAGAAGTCGGACGTGTTCTCGTTCGGGGTTGTGCTCTTGGAGATTCTGACCGGGTCGGAGCCGGTGAGATTCCGGGTGGAACGGGAAACCAAGGTTGTCAATAAGATCTCCTTGGTTGAGGAAGTGAGATCCGTTCTGTCCGATCCGGATGCATTGCGGACCTGGATCGATCCGAGATTGAGGGATTCGTATCCGGTAGAATCAGCGGAGAAGTTGGTGGAGGTGGCCAACGCATGCGTCGATTCGGACCCCACAAGGAGGCCGGATATGAGGTGGGTTTCGGGTCAACTGTCTAGGGTCTGGCTCAAGTCCAAGAAATGGGGCGAGAGTATCCAGGGTAGTAAGGGATTGACTGTTTCTTTTGAAGGTCGGTAACTAGTATGCATCTCATCGGGGTGATTTAAATAATGATAATGTTTGATTATTTTTTTTTGAGGAAAATGTTTGATTATTGATGTACGGTATAATTTATCGATTGATATGCAAGCATCTGATTTTAGTATCAACAAATACAGTTATTAAAGTCATACAACTATAGAAATTTGGTATGCTTTAACAACCTCTCTCTCTCTCTCTTTTCTAAATTCTAAGATAAGCCTCAATCCATATCTACCAAAGATTCTTTCCTTTCAACTTTTTCTTTAATAACAAAAATACTCTTGTTCATAAAGCTGGTGTATCTTTTTAAAGGCAAGCTAGGGTTAGGCAGACCCTACAACTAGCTTTTGGTAAATGAACAGAGCAACTCGTCTCTACGCTCGATTTGGCTCGTCATGAACTCGTTCGTGATCGATTCATATAGTTGGCGAGCTGAGCCACGAGCAGTTCGCTTAGCTTAAATTAACAAGTCGAGCCCAAACACAATTACGTGTTCAGCTAGGCTTGGCTCAAGAGTGGTTGCATAGATAAAATATATATTTTTATGGATAATATGTATTTTGTATAATATATAAAAAATAATGCATAAAATATCTATAAAAAGAAGGATGAATGAAAAATATATACATACTATTAAGTGTAATTTATAAAAAAGTTATATATATATTTTCAAGTATAATATAAAGCTCCAAGGGGGGTTGTCCTAGTGGGGTGGGGCCTTGGCTGCTAGACTGGCAGTCAAGATTCGATTCTCATGGGTAGGCCCCAGAGGCAGGGGTCCTAACCTCTAAGTTTTACGGCAGTCTCAGCTAGACTAGGTCTTTGTGCCGGGTGTAGTTTTTTTAGTTATAAATTCAAAAAAGTATTATATATATATATATATATATATATATATATATATATATATATATATATATATATATAACATAGAGCAGCTAGCGAGTATAGGGCTGGTAAAGGAGCCGAACGATCCGACCAGAGCACATTCGAGCTCCCCTTGGTTAATAAAACTGGTGTTATGACGCATGTAAACTTGATTTTTAGGTTATGTAAGTCAACCTCTTTGAGTAGAGACAAATTGAGACGTAGGATGTTCCACTTTCTTTCTTCCGACCAACGTTGTTAAAATTCATTTCTTAAAACAAACGAAACAACCGAATTGATCAACTCTTTATAAATGAATAGCACGTGTTATTAAAAAAATATCAGAAAAAAATTTCACCACCTTAAAAGATATTAAAAAAATGAATTGAATTGCCCCTTTTGAATTGTCTTTGGCCGGATTCGATCTGAATCACCGATTCAGGCCATTTCCGACAGATTTTAACGACATTGCTTCGAACCCAGTGATCCTCAACTAGAGCTGGGTGGCTCAATGAGCCAAGCCGAACCAGCCCGCCATGGGCCAGGCTTGGGCCAAGATTTTATGCTGGGGCCAACTCACAGGCTACCAGCCCAATGCACCTGAGTTATTTATTAATATAAAATTCTTAAAAAATAACTATTGCATAGTAACTTGGTAACTATTACTAATAAATAGTTGCATTAATTTTATAAAAATTAGAAAGATAATTAGTTTTTTTGATTTTTTTTTTGACAAAAAAAAAACATAATTAATTGGGTACATGAGAAGTTGAAAACTTGTTAATTATTACTATTTAAAAATGAATTTGGGTCGAGTTTGTTTCATGATGTGCTCTTCAAACCCGAGCCTGTTAATAACCAGGCCAAAATCCTGCCCGTTAGTAAACGAGCTGAGCCATCCCTGGGCCGAGCTCACTTAAAGCCCTAAGGGCTGAGCTCTGAACGGGTCAAGGCCAATGACATTAGCATAGATTTGAGCATATGAGATGTTGTAACAAGCACAATTGCTACCTAACGGTGAAAAAAGATATCCGGCTCCGACCCAAATTAGACCTCAAATAGTTGCTCAGATGGCATGGGGCTTGAGGATATGTAGCTTTCCCCTTTCCCCAAGTTCGAATCCTCTCGTGTAGGAACCCCTTCCGCAAGGCTCCAAGAGCCGATGGGGGCACTTCAATAATTCATGAAAAGAGAAGATTCGGTGTTTTGTTTGGTCGTAGATAGGAAGAAATACACAGATAGGACCCACAAAAGACTGACCCCAATGTCTTAGTTAATTTCAAGTAGTTTGGCACAAAATTTTGGTTTTTTCTTACAATAATTGTCATCTTGTTTTCTTTGTCTTTGGCAGCTTGGGTTAGTGCACGTCACTTTGTGATGGGAGGTTGCAAGTTGGAATCCCAATCCCCCTGTTAAGTAGGAGTTCGGGGGGCAGCGCCTCCAAATTTTTTTTTAAAGAATCAAAATAACAATAAAATTTGCATTCACATTAAACAAATAAATATTCCAAATATTTATATTATATTAAATAAAAATATATAAAATATTTATATAAACTACCTAAACAACCTGAACCTTTTCTAAACAAATGGGGGAGCTCGGGCCTTAAAAATGAGCTCCTAAATTTTTTTTGGGCTTAGGGCCCTGAGGCCCAAGCCTCATTGGCCTCTTTACAGGTCGGGCTCTGGTTGTATTACTGTTAGGGGTCTGCCTAGACAAAACTTTTTCAGTTGAAAAAAAAAGTTCTCTTAAGGTCGCGAGACCTTTAGGGATGACAATGGATTTGGGGGGAGGGGAGCTTAAGCCCATCCCCGCATGGGTTTTGATTTTAACCTTCATCCCTGCCTCCATATTTGTTTCATGTCATTTATCCCCAGTTCAAACAAAACGAGGCGGGGCAGGTCCCGTTTTACCAGGTCCACTGCCATCCTTAGAGACCTTCACTGGTACCCTCAGAATTCCCTTTTTTTTATCTACTTATTTGCCAACACTGCTACTTCATGAGGTTTCTACTTGGTGCTTTTAGGTTTGCAAAGTTTGGGTGTGACTCACTTTCCTTGCATTTTATCCCATGTTTTCACGCCAACAGTCAAGAAGTTGAAAAACTAATAATGTACAAAAAAAAGGAGCAGCTTTCAACATCAGCAACATGGAAGGACTAATGCAAAATGGGGAAGCCATTGTCAATGCCTCAGATTAGCTTAGGACCACTAGAATATGAGAACTGAAAAATACGAGAACCTGAGTATGAACTAGGGCATTTTTTCTTTTTCTTTTTCTTTTGCAACTCTGACTATGCAGATGTGTTCAACGTGGTCCCCATTTGTTAGGAATCAACTGTTGATCATGTTTTTTCCACAAAAAAAAAAAAATTTGAATTCATGAATATTTATGAATTTTTTTGGCCATCGATTTTCAAGCTTTAAAAAATTCTGCTTATGCATGGATGATTTGCGAGTTAGACCCTTTTAAACCAAGTATGAAGTTCACATCCTTACAGTCAGACTTAAGAAAACAAAAAACAAAAAAACCACAAAAATCTTTGTTTACACTTTAATATATAAGGTGCTTCTATGGTGACACTGTACCACCAACTTAAGATGGTACACACTTAATTTACATAGATGCTCCAAACACAAAATCTAACCTTTGGATGATAACTAACATGTTTTATTTACTACTTTCATGTGTTAAAAGTTGACTCAAATAGGAGGTTTTAGATCATTTAACTAAACAACTCTTATTTTCATGAAGTGTGAGTTGTTGATTTTTTAAGCATTTCAAAAAAAAATCTGATGGTGTATTAAACATGATAAAAACTTCTAACATATTAAAATAAACCATGCTAAGCATATCTCTAAAGTTAGATTTACCATTTGGTGGCCAGATCTATACAAACAAGAGTGTGTGCCAGGTATCATAACAAAAAACCATCTCTCTCTCTCGCGCGCATATACATATGTATATTTGATTTATAGGGTTATATTTAATGCTATTGAAGGCACAAAACTATTGAGCTGAAAATCACACATTCAAGCTTTAATGAATCAATCTAACCACATAGATGTGTTTAGCGTTTGTTTGTTAAAGATCAAACATTGGATTATGTTATTTTGATTTAATAATATAAAATTTTAAGTCATGAGTTTTTAGTAAATTATGGGCTGTCAATTTTTTAATCCCTTAAAAAACCTGCTTCAATGTTATGATCACAAGATTCAAAACTCATTTTCTAATAAGTAAACCTTATAAATCACTTCCATAAGGTTTGATTTCCAAAAAAAAGGTTCAAAAAATATAAAGAGAAGGTGCTTTATACTCAAAGAGTAGGGTCTTCAATAACACACTATTTTTTAAGGTAAGGACAGGTGGATTAACATTTCACTAAAATTAGACACCTTGAAAATTTCTTGTCCCATAAGATGATTGTACACCTCATCCTATTGGTGGCCAATTTTCCACTAATAGGCCGAACAATCTCGTGCAATTCCTTCAAATGTCAAGAACGTTGAAACGAAGGCCTCGAGGGAACAAAAGTGAGTGGTCATTGACTGGTGGGTGTAATAAAATGGCTGGATGGTTAGGCTGCGTTGGGTCTCAGGTTCAAATCTCGTTGATGCAGAATTTGGGTAGTTGCTATCATAATAGACATGTTTGAAATGCTCTGAGATCCTTGGATTTTGTCAAGACAACACTTTCTCAAGGTTAGTGAAACATGAGGGACATGTTTCTTTTAATCAGAGGCTATCTAGTTGTGAAAGTTTTGTCCTTAAAAAAATGATTTATGTGATTTACATTCTTTAGGCATTTACTTTCTCATGTCTGTTTTTAAGTTGGTGAATCTGATCCGTGTTAAAATCTATTACGTGAGAATGTGTCATGTCATGTCTCACTGCCTTATCATATTTACAGCGGTCCATGTAATGCTTGTGAAAGTTATTTGTAGGGTTCAACTTTCATAGGTTTGAATAAGGAATCACATTCACTGGTTTTATTTTCTCATGTTTGCAACGCCTCTGCTAAAGTTTTAAAATGTGATTCAAAATCCCAGAAAAACATGGTGTCACAAAATCATAGGCATTGCAAACAGGGTTAAGAAAAGTACAAGTTGTGATTTTGGTTGCCAGCAATAATTGTTATTGAATATTGTGAAAGCCATATGCAATATTAACTTTGTGTCCAACAATCACAGGGTTTACTTTCTTAACGGGCCAGCCGAACCAGGCTTTTGGCCTGCCTGTTGTCTACCCCTAGCAGTAAGGGTGTCAACGAACCACGTTTGCCTGGATCCAACCCGAACCAAACCCTATAGGGTCCGGGTATGGTGATAAATAAACTACAAAAAAACATTAATTAGGGATGAAAATAATCCATCGCAATTTTGCGATGGATTAGCGAGAGAAAATAAATTGTCCCTAACATTGAAATTAGTTGCGGGATTAGCGTCAAAATAATATCTATCGCTAATCCATCACTACTTAGCGACGGATATTATTCCGTCGCAAAACATGTCAGAACTTAATAACGACGTAGTGACGGATATTATTTTGCCGCTAATTAGTGTCGGTGTTGGCGACAGAATTATTCCGTCGCGAATCTGTCGCTAAGTTTTGATGTAAAACGCTCATCTAGAGCACAGAATTGTGTTTGCTCTCTCTCTCTCTCATCCGCATTGCTCGCCCCGGCCACCTACCGCTCTCCGAAGATCGCCGTGGCCACCTCCCGCTCTCCAGCGACCTCCTCGGCCACCTTCTGCTCTCCGGCGACAGCCCTAGCCACCTCCCTTTCTCTGGCGACGGACTCAGCCCTCTTTGCACCTGCTATTCCCCCGACCGCCCCCGCGCTGCTCGCCCCAACCACCAACTGCGCTCCAGCGACCGCCCCGACCATTTCCCGCTCTCCGACGACTGCCCCGGCCACCTCCCGCTATCTGACGACTGCCCCATCCACCTCCCGCTATCCGGCGACCGCACCGACGATCTCTGCACCTGCTCTTCCACCGACCACCCCCGTGCTGCTCTCCGACGAACGCCCCAGCCATCTCCGCCCACGCTCTTTAGCCAACCGCCCCTGCTCTCCGGCAACCCATCGACAGGAAAGTACGCTGGTAAGCTCGCCTCTCGTACCCCCTGCCCTTGTTTAAGCAAGGGCGGTAGAGGATCGCCCCCCCCCTGCCGCTGTTATTTTCCAGCATGGGGGCAGGCCCTCTGCCCTTGTTTAAGCAAGGGCGGCATAGGATCCGCCCCCCCCCCCCCCGCTCTTGTCAGTGTTATTTTCCAGCAGTGGGGCGGACCCCCGGCCCTTGTTCAAGCAAGGGCGGTAGGGGATCTGCCCCCCCTGTCGTTGGTATTTTTCGGCAGGGGGCCCTCCTCCTACCCTTGTTTAAGCAAGGGCGGCAGAGGATCCGCCCCCTCTGTTGTTGGTATTTTCCGATAGGGGGGTGGAGCCCCCTGCCCTTATTTAAGCAAGGGTGACAGGGGGATCTGCCCCCTGTGCCATTCTATTTGCTCGGTCGGCAGGGGCGGGAGCCCCCCTGCCGCTGGTATTTTCCAGCGGCAGGAGGATCTGCCTGCAGGAGGCAGAGCCCCCTGCACTTGTTTAAGCAACAATGGCAGGGGGATCCTCCCTCACTGCCGTTGTGTTTGCTTGGCCGGCAGGGGGCCCCACACCCCTGTCGCTGGTACTTTCCAGCAGGGGGCTCCCGCTCCCTGCCCTTATTTAAGCAACAACGGCAGAATGATCTGCCTCCTACCGTTGTGTTTGCTCTGTCGAGCTGGTACTTTCTTGTGTCTTTGTCTTTGACGGCAAGAGTAATGTGCATTGCAGGTGCATAACAGAGTAAAATGTGCGATGCTTAATGCTAAGCATCACATGCGGCTTAAAATGCTATACAAAAATAAACAAGCAAAATACAAATCGGGTAAATACCCGTGGTGAGTAAGTGATGCAATCACATCACATGTTATTTAATTTCTTGGATGTAACATTTTTCTTTTCACATACTCACTTAGTTGTGGATATCTAGGACTGTTTTGATGGAGTTTGAAGATCATGCTGAGCATGATTTTAATGTATGAAAATAGAAATATTCTTATTTTTGGAGTACAGATTTCATTCTAGGCATGATAGTAGTTAGCGGAATATTAGAGTATGTTTGCTGTAGGTATATGTTTGACATTGTTTTGATATGAATGATTTGAATGTATTGCAATGTTTGATATGTCTGTATCCATGCTTACATGAAGTTATTTTTTATTTGATTATGCCTTCCATATGAAATTGTATAATGAAAACATGCTTCAAATGAATGTATTGTTTTATGGAATGTGATTTCATATTTCTAAATATCCTCGTGATGTGTATAAATATGATGTGATAATGTTACACACGAAAATATTGAATTATCAATGCATGCATAATAGCTCATAAAATTGCATTTTATGTTAAGCATGTTTGTGGTATAGAGGGGAAGAAAATTTATGCATTAATTGAAACAAAAAAATGCTCACAAATAATTATCAAACAAGAATTAATAGATAAATTAGATATTTTTTCATCATAGCATTATTAATATTCTCTTTTAACTGGTGATGATAATATTCGTAACATTATAGGACAAAATGACTACAAACCGTGAATGGATGTACCGTAGGATAGTTGATAATGAGGTGTCGCATGAATATATAGATGGTGTTGATAGTTTTATTGAATTTGCAACGGCAAATGTCAGTACAGTGGATCCCACCGGTCCGATCAGATGCCCCTACATAATGTATAAGAACAATCAATTTGTAGAACCTCATGGCGTTAGACATCACCTATACAAGAAGGGTTTTGTTAGTGGTTATTAGAATTGGATGCTTCATGGTGAAGAATTTTGGAATAATTTTGACACATGGATGAATGTAGTTCACGATAATCCATATATAGATTTGATATTTGATGCCGCATGACCGAAAATAGGTTATGCTATGGGACATAGTGATGCGCCAAATGAGGTAGAGGAAGAAACAACAAACGATGCAACTAGTAGATTTTATGACTTACTTAGAGATGCCGATGAGTCACTGTGGAATAGTTGTGAGAGTCACACTATCTTGTATGTTGTTCTTCAACTACTGAATTTGAAGTCATAGTATAATTTGAGTCAATCATGTTTTGACTGTCTGTACTTTATTATGAAGAGTATGTTGCCCAAAGATGAGAAATTGCCAGAAAATCTCTACCGTGCGAAGGTTATGGTCAATACTCTAGGTATGGGGGTATAAAAAGATAGATGCTTGTCCAAATCACTGCATGTTGTATTTCAAAGATCAAGAAAATAACAGATCATGTACATCATATGGACATCCTCGGTTCAAGCTAAAGACAAAGGAAAATGGTAGCAAGAGGTTAAAAGAAGTGTTATACAAGTCACTTCACTACTTCTCTCTCACCTCTAGATTGTAACGGTTGTATATGTCTTCGAGGACAACTAAAAAAATGATATGACATACAAATAAAGTTTGACATGATAAAGACAAGATCACACATCCTGTTGACGCGGAAGCTTGGAGGCACTTTGATCGTACTCATCAGAACTTCGCAATGAAAGTGAGAAATGTTAGGCTAGGTTTATGTACAGATGAATTTAATTCATTTGGGGGTAGATCAACCCTATACTCGTGTTGGCCGGTATTTGTCACCCTATACAACCTTTCTCTAAGCTTGTGTATGAAGCGTTAAAATTTTTTCGTATCTCTATTGATCCCTAGTCTGACTTCTCTTGGCTAAAATATTGATGTATATTTAAGGTCATTGATTGATGAACTAAAAATACTGTGGGATAACAGTATTCAAACGTATGATACCCACAACAAACAAAATTTCAATATAAAGGTTGTTGTTCTATGGACAATCAATGACTTCCTTGCATATGGTTTGTTATCTGGTTAGAACACACATGGGAGGTTGGCATGTCCGTACTACATGGAGGATACAAAATCTTTTAGATTGACACATAGAAGAAAGCCATGCTGGTTTGATTGTCACTGTCAATTTCTACCCAGCGATCATCCGTTTCGACGACAAAGGAATGTGTTTCAAGCAGACAACTGAAATGGAAGGTCCACCCACAAGGTTGCCTATCATAGAGATTTTAATAAGATTGCGATACTTTTCATGTGGACTGATAGATGCCCATAGCCTTTTCTTGGATTTGGGAAGGATCACAATTGGACAAAGAAATCTATATTTTGGGAACTACCATATTGGTCGACCTTATTGATACGACATAATTTGGATGTGATGCATATGGAGAAAAATATGTTTGATAATGTGTTTAATACGATAATGAATGTGAAAGGAAAAACGAAGGATAATCTGAAAGCCCGTATGGATTTAAAAGTAATATATAAAAAACCAGAATTGGAACTCAAAGAGTACAATGGCAAAGTACTAAAACCAAAGGCAAGGTATGCGCTTCGACCAGATCAAGTAAAGTAGGTATGTCAATGGTTGAGACAATTGAGATTTTCAGATGGATATGTCTCTAACATTGCTCGGCCTGTGAAGATAGACGAGAGATAGTTATGTGGGTTGAAGAGCCATGATTGTCATGTCATTATGCAACGGTTGATACCCCTAGCATTCCATGACATGTTAGACAAACCTATATGGGGGGTATTGTCCGAGTTTAGTAGATTTTTTAGAACATTGTGCATATCAGAAGTAGTAGTATCTGAGGTAAAGAATCTCTAGGATTCTATCATCACTACTATTTGTCAGCTAAAGAAGCTTTTTCTGTCAGCATTTTTCGATGTTATGGAACATGTGATCATACATTTGCCATATGAACTAAGGGTTGGTGGTCCTGTGCAATATCGGTAAATATACTTATTTGAAAGGTATATATATTTTTATATTTTTCTCTTCAATGCTATTGAGAAATTTATTGTAATCCGAGATGTATATTGTTGACAGATGCATGTTTGACCCAAAAAAAAGGTTCAGAATAAAGCAAGAGTAAATGACTCTATTTGTGAGGCATACACTTTAGAAAAGATTTCAAATTTCTCATCTATGTACTTTGAACCTCACATTCTAACATGTTACACATGCCTACCTCATAATGATGATAGAGAACAATTTATTGTAGCTGACAAATTGTTGATATTTCAATCACTTGGGCATGCATTTGGCAGTTTCCGATCAAGACACTTGGAAGATATAAAGCAAGACGCAACACAAATCTATATCTTTTTTAATTGCTCAACAATCGACCCATACATCGAGTAAGTATACTTAATATGTAACACTAAGTTCTATACGTGCGTACATGGTTTGATAATATAAGTATTTGTTAAGTGCACACGATTTGATCTGGAGTTGCGAAGAAAACTTTCACATCTCACTGATGCAGAAGTACAGAAAGAGCGTGAAAATAAGTTTGTAGTATTATTGAAAGAGTTGGTAAAGACGATGACATACATTCTTTCTGTGTAAACAACAATAAGTTACTTAATTGGTCGTGATCACAATCATTGTTTATGCTTGTAGGTATGTCATGGTGATGTTAAAGATCAATAAATATGTGATTTACAAAGTGGTTCGACCAAAGTTGTGCAATGTTACAACAGGTACATCATAAATGGTTATCAATTCCATACAAAAGAATACAGTGTCAATAAATCAACGATAAATAGTGGCGTGTGCGTCAAGGGTAGTAGCTACAGTAAAAATGAACATGATTACTACGGTGTTCTAGAAGAAATAATGAAGTTGACTTACTTAGGCACAAATAATAGTGTAACTTTATTCAAGTGTCATTGGTTTGATCCCACATCAACAAGAGTCGACAAAGCCTCAGGCATTATGGAGGTGAATCATAAATCAAGATTTGGAACATAAAAACCATTCATATTAGCTTTGCAAGCTCAACAAGTTTACTATACTTCATATCCGAGTACAAGGAAATAAAATAGAAATGAATGATGGGCAGTTTGTAAGGTAAAGTCTAAACTATACCCTGAGCATGATCAATTACAGGAGGACAAGTTAACTGAAGAGAGTGATTACTATCAATCAGATGATATGTATGACTTCTCTTATGGTCATGATATCACACATGGTCTGCATGTCACATCTCCATTATCCGATGACACAAGTATGAAAGAATGTGATCCAAATGATATACCAAGTGGATGAGCACCCAATGTAGAAGAAGACGAAGATGATGAAGAGAAAGAAGAAGAAGAATATGAAAGTGAAACAAGTGATGAGGAAGCATACTCGATTTAGTGAAATACATGTTTGAGTGATACGAAGGATTTGAATATATTGCCATGTTTGATGATGTAGTAGTTATGAGGTAGTAGTTAGCGGAATATTAGAGTGTGTTTGCTGCAGGTACAAGTTTAACATTGATATGCTATGAATGATTTGAATGTATTGCCACATTTGATATGACTGTATCCATGCTTGCATGAAGTTATTTTTGATTTGAATATGTATCCATAAAATTGCATATCATGTAACTGATCTAAATAACATTTTTATTTGTTAGAATATGGTTCATGGAGGTCACATTGGTCGAGGACCAAGTGGAGGCCGTGGGACATCATTAGGTAAATGTTTGTGTTATATTTAAATATAGGCATTCATTATGCTTTTGCTTATATGTTGATATAAACATTGTTACTTGTTAATCGTCTTTATAGGATCCCAGCTCAATGATAGACCGACTCAACCTTCATCTTCACGCAATGCTTCGGTAGGTATATCATTTAAATAATTATATACTTGATTAGTTTAAATGTGCATTGTGTGAATTTCTAACTCATTATTCTGTAGGTGATGTTTCACCTACACATGACCCACCTACACCAGCTACTCATACACATCATGAGACAACACCGGATGCAGGGTCTTCTCAGTGTGACACATGATGACTCATTCAAATAGTGTATATCGATAGTCGACCGTAAATATTTCATTGTCACTTGTCTAATATTTATCTTATAAATAGTGTATATCGACAGTCCATTGTTAATGTGTATTAATTCATGTGCAGTGTGAGGTTCGAGCAACAAGAAGTAATATGAGAAATTAAGAAGTCACTACTGCAGCATCTTCCAGGACCAGTCACGTAATGGAAAGAGTATCCGAAGGAGGTGTTGGACAGATTAATGTCCTCATTCATGCTATGCAATCGTTTATCATAACTAATGTGTTTCATATTTAATCTTTTGTTATACTCATGTGTGCTAATTTTTTGAAAGTATTTGTAGGATTTTAATCTTTTTACGACTGCGAACGAGAAGAAATATGCGAGGGTAGTGTGGTAGAAGGTGGCTACCAATCGATTTGCCGATATGCTGCAAAATATGAAGACTGCAACAAAAAAACAGCTGGTGGGATAGATGATCCACTGCATTGAAAGGGCCATGAGCCTTCTACTATCAGGAGAAATTATTGGGAGGGCATGTACGAGAAGTGGATGAGCATAAAATTCCGAAACCGCTCAGCAAAGACTGCACTAAACTAAGCGAAGATGCCTGATGCCCATCTATACACACGTGGATCTAGGACTTTTGGGAGCCACCAGAAGAAAATGATAACTCATCAATATATATATATATATATATATTGTCAAATTTATAAGTATTTCTGCATACTTATTAATCAATTTTTTTATCATTTAACATTGCAAGAAGCAGAAAAAGGAGACATTGTGCCTTACAAGGATATGTTTGTTGAAAGACATAAACGTAAGAGCACGAGAGATTTTGTATCAGAGAAGGCGAGAGTGACATCGGTATGTATTTATTGTATTAATAAACATTGTAATATACAAGTTACTATGAATTACGTTATCATAAACATTGTAATTCTTAATTATTAATTTATATTCTAATCATTACTTTGTAAGAGTCATTTGAGTAACAAATGGTACAACGATATGGCAATGACTTCACTCAGCATCCTCCTTTTGATCCTGCAGCATGAGTGACTGCAACCGGTGAACCCAAAAAGGGTCGTGTGTTCGGGTTTGGGAGTAACATGAACACCACAACAGTCGTTGCCTCCTGCAGCCATGACTTTCAAAGTTCTTCCGCCAGCATCAACTCCCAACGTCTGATTGACCCTGCTATGTCTTGGGATGATGTCTGTCAATGTCTTGAGAACAAAATACAATACTTTTTAAATGAAGTCATTTCCAACATTGTCTGTATTGACTTGTGCAACTTTTTTTAGGATAGGAGAACTTCGTCTGCATTCAACATGAGCTCTGGTGCTCGTCAAGTATAAAGATTCATGTCATTTGTTTCATGTCATTAGATTTCAAGCTAGTATATTCATGATTGAATACATATATACATTATTGCCTCACTATGATTTTTTTTGACACCTTATAACACATATATGCATGATTGATTCACTATATAATTTTTATGACACCCTTATAACACATATACGCATGATTGAAAACTATGAAAGTTTTTTTACAACCTTACAATACATATATGCATGATTTCATCACTACAAAATTTTCTTAGTACCTTATAACACATATATGCATGATTTAATCAATATAAAAGTTTTTTGACAACTTTAGAACGCATACAAGTATGCTTTCATCACTATGATAACCTTAGAACACATATGAGTCTGATATTAGCATATATAAAAGTTTTTTAATGCCTTATAACACATATATGGATGATTGAATCACTATAAATTTTTTTGACTGCCTTAAAACATAATACGCATGATTGAATCACATATAAAGTTTTTTTACTACCTTAGAACATATATGAGCATGATTGAATCGCTATGAAAGTTTTTTGACTGCCTTATAACACATATGAGCATAATATTAACATATATGAAAGTTTTTTGACTACCTTATAACACATATATGCATGATTGAATCAATATGAAAGTTGTTTGACAACCTTAGAACACATATATGCATCATTGAATCAATATGAAAGTTTTTTGACAACCTTAGAACACATGTATGCATGATTGAATCACTATGAAAGTTTTTTGACAACCTTAGAACACATACAAGCATGCTTTCATTACTATGAAATTGTTTTGCTGTCTTAGAACACACATATGCATGACTGAATTACTATAATTTTTTTCTTAAAACACATTTATTCATGATTGAATCAATATGAAAGTTTTTTGACTGCTTTAGAACACATATGAGCATGATTGAATCACTATGAAAGTTTTTTATAACATTAAAACACATATAAGTATGATTTCATCACTATAGAAGTTTTTTGACTGCCTTGTAACACATATATGCATGATTGTGATACATAACATATTTATTTGACAACCTTATAAACCATATATGCATGCGTGAATCACTGTGACATTCTTTGACAACCTTAGAACACATATCTGCATGATTGAATCACTATAATTTTTTTTCCAGCCTTAGAACACATATTTGAATTCTGTTAATGTCCTTCAGTTTATTGCTAGTCTATGTATCATTCAACCATTTACTTTGTTGCATTAAATTAAGTGCATTACATATAATTTATTTTATTATATTTTTGTTTATAAATACTAACATTTTGGTTCTCTTATAGGATGCTGGAGATGATCAACGTAGAGGAGCTGATGGAGGTATGAAGGGAGGGGGCAGATCAAGAAAATGAAGAGGATGATGCCCAAAATCTTGTCGATGATTAGATTCATTTTTTTAATTTGTTTGACGTACTTGTAACTAATTATAACTTGGCAAGGACTATATTTGGTTGTTAAAGTTTGTTTAACTTAGAACTTGTGTTAAATTTGTTCCACCTGTATATGTATTTTTTATGTATACTTTGTTTTTTATAAGCATGTTATATGAATTGTATAACGAGAAATTTTTCTTGAGTTTCAGAATATTTAAAAAAAAAATATTTTTTTTAAAATTAGCGACAAATTAACAATGGATATTATCCGTTGCCAATTTAAAGCAGTCGTTGGTTTGCGATAAAATTTAAGCTGTCGCTAATGGCCGTCGCCAAATTGGCGACGGACATTAGCGGTGGATATGTATCCCTCGTTAAAGAGTAGCGGCAGATTAAATTCTGTCGCATAATCAAATCAATATCTATTTAGCGACGAATTAGTGACGGATATGATCTGTTGCTACTTAGCGACCGATTGACGACAGATAAATTCTGCCACAATTTAGCGACTAGGGTTATGCGACAAATGCTATCCGTCGCAACATCCGTCGCTAACGTGTTTAGTGACAGATTAGCGACGGATAGTGTCCATCGCTAATACACATTTTTCTTGTAGTATAAGAAGACCTGATTAAGACTCGGGTTTGGACCTGAAGGTCTAATTAATACATGGACCCATGTATAGTTTGTGAAGTTTTATATGATACCTGAACCCGACCCGAGTTCTGATTAACACTCATAATTTTTCAATGTAAAAATGATAAAAAATATGGTTTTACTGGGTACGGTCCGGGCTGGGTGCATGTAGCTCTTATAGGATCCAGGTATGTTTTTTTCTTACAGCCCGATTAAACGCAGGTCCAGACCTGATATCATACCCGAAAATGTGATCTAAGTCTCTTTCCACCCGGATCCGAACCAAACCTGACCCGTTGACACCCTACATAACAGTGATAATTTACTTTTAATGTTTATGTTGCAGGTTCAGACCCCAAGGAACCTAATAATTCCAGCATTTCGACTAGCAAAAGTGACATTAATCAATATGGATATAGAAAAGGACATGGTTAGGTTGGGTGTATGGTTTCCTGCACAATTTTTTTGGACACCAGCACTATGGAATCCTTGCACTTTGACATTCTTTTCGTCAAATTACATATTGTCAGCATAGCTAGCAAAAGTGACATTGTTTTTGGAGATAAAACGAATAATTTGCAAGGGATCCAACTAGGGGTGACCATCAGGTTGGCCGGAGCCCGATTCAATTATACTGAAGCTCGAGCTGGGCTCAGACCATGTTCTTTAGGCCTGACCCAGTTAACAGGCCGGGCCTGTTGAATCTTGTGTAAATTATACAATGGCCTGACACGATTAGGATGTGATTATCAAATCGGGCCAGGCCCAGCCCGACTTGATTCAGGGATTGGTTGCAAAATACAGCTGGAGCTGCATACCCAACAGCCCATCAGATTCCCAATGGCAACCCCTAGATAGGGATGGCAGTGGATCGGGGGAGGGAGGGAGGGGGGGTGTAACGGGCCCCCACCCCACCTCTTATCATTTGGACTGGGTATGGACTAATGCTTTTCCCTACCCAGCCCCATCCCCATCCCCATCCTGATCCGCGCCTTGCCTTGCACTGCTCCATCCCTAATCCTTCTAAGGATGGCAATGGACCGGGGGAAAACGGGCCCCCGTTCCGCCACACCTCGTTTGGACCGAGTATAGAGGATATGAAAAGGGGATGGAGGTTAAAATTCAAACCCGTGCGGGATGAAGGCGGATAGGGATGGCAGTGGACCGGGGGAAAGCGGGACCCCGCCCTGCCTCGCCCCGTTTGGACCGGGGATGAAGGGTATGAAACGGGGATGGAGGCGGGGACGAAGGTTAAAATCCATCCCCGTCCGGGGATGGAGGTGGGGATGGACGTGCACTTTTCTCCGCCCTGCCCCGTCCCCGCCACGATCCCCGCCTCATCCCCGTTTGAACCGGGGATGGAGGACATGAAACGGGGATGAAGGCGGGGGTGGAGGATAAAATCCATCCCAGCCGGGGGTGGAGGATAAAATCTTGAGGCGGGCTGCCATCCCTAAAGGCGGAGATTGAAGTCCGGATTTTGACACAGGGTGGGGGTGGAGACTTTGTCCCCCGCTACCGCCCACTGCCATCCCTACCCTTAGATCCAACAAGAAAGAAGTGCATTTGAATAAAAAAACAAATTGGCATGCAAGGGCTATGAATTGTAGGTGATGGAATTGGAAAGTCATGATTAGATTTCTGTACGTGCATGGCTAATTTGTCACGAAACTACAATACATAAGAACATCTTTGGAGGTTGCGAGGGGCAGGGGAAAGGCCAACCTCACTGAGGAGGGCAGCGAGGGTATCTTTCACGCTGCTTCACCTGTCACTGGAGCTCTCTCTCTCTCTCTCTCTCTCTTTATATATATATATATATATATATATATATATATATATATATATATATATATATATATATATATATATATATATATACGTTGACTGTTAATTTAACATTAATGAAAAATTAAATCTAATGATAACAAACATCACTGACTCCATGAAAGAGTGACAAAACATTTAAGGGTGTTTGTTGCACTCCCACTCAAAGCAAGCCCTTTTTTTTCTTTGAAAAGCCCACTTTAGAGGGAAATTGCCTCATTAAGGAGAGAAGGTATGAACCTGTTTTGACAGAAAAAACTGGTATTTTTGGCATTTATTATGCCACAGTTGGGGTTGTCAACGGGTCAAGTTATGGTTGAACTAATACCTGAGTTTTGGGTTTGGGTTTTGTTGGATCACTAAAATATAATCTCAAACCTTGACTCATAACTTTAAAAACTTATTTTTGTTACAAGCATATATTAAATACTCAGCTCGGGTCGAGTACCACCAGCAAAAATCATAACACAAACCCGCCCATGTTACTCGGGTCAACCTGAATATTATTCGGATGGTACTTTTCATGCTCATACCCAAGAATTCAAGTTGGGCTCGGGTCAGGTACACGATACAAACCAAACTGGTTGATAGCCCTACCCACCATATATTTCTCATATACATGTACATGTTTTTTCACAGTTGGTAAGAAAGGGTTTATTTTCTATGAAAGAGAGCTTCTTTCATGGGAACAGACATGAAACAAACGCCCCCCCTTAATATTGTGATCATGTGCAGACAGAGATCTTGGACCCTGCGGTGAAGGGAACACTAAACGTCCTGAGATCTTGCAAAAGAAATCCATCCCTCAGACGGGTGGTCTTAATGTCATCAACTGCAGCGGTGAGGGTGCGGGGCGACTTCGACCCGAAGGTGCCACTTGACGAATCCTCATGGAAATGCACTGAGTTGTGTGAAAGGCTCTAGGTAATGTAGAATTTGAACGCAAACCACCTTTCTATCTGTTCACATTTGTTACGGATGAATGAACCCGACTCACAACTTAATCTGTTGATGGAATAGCACTTGAAAAATGACTGAGAGAGAATTCAGGATAAGTAGACATGGTAGGAATTGGGAAATCCCTTCCTATTTTCATGATCCCAAACAACCCAATACGAGAATCGGGAACCTTGAATGCCTGCAATCACTCCTTTTCCCGTCTGGTTTTCTCTCTGAGAATTGGGAACCTTGAATGTCCCAAACTAACATTTTTGTTTTGGTTTGTGTTCTTGTTGTCCAAACTTAAGTTAACAGAGTCGTTTCACCTGGGAGGGTCATCAAACAACGGACATTTGGAACATGGCATCTGAGTACGGTCCAAACAAATGTTGGACTTGGACTAGTTGTTACTGAACGAACAAAACCAATGTTCTGTTGCCCCTTTTTTGTTCATTTCGTCCAACCCAGGGCAAGTCATCAAACCTACCTTAGCTACTAAGATGTGTTTCAGTTTGCTTGGTTGAAAAGTCCAAATAGTACAAAATGTCCAAATAGTACAGAGTATACTGAAGCATGCTCACTGGCCTTTTCCTAACCGCCTAAGAGGCGGGTTGGCGGGTCGTGTCAGGTTTTGCCACCCCTACTTGCACACTTTGAGTTGGCATGCTTTTTGGGAATAAAAAACTGGGCGATCTATGGTACATCCACCCGTCCAGTTCAAAGTGTACTGAATGTCCAACCATCCAGCTTTTCATGTACATCTGATCTTTCTGTTATTTTTTTCTCTCATCGGTTGACCTTATTTATAAAAAAAATAATGACTAAAACATCTTTAACATGGGGGTGCAATGAGACAATTGGATGGTTCTATGGCTCTAGGGATGGCAGTGGACTGGGGTAGGGCCGGGGACAAGGTCTCCACCCCGCCCTGTCTCAAAATCCTGCCCTCCATCCCCGCACGGGTTTTGATTTTAACCTTCATCCTTGCTTTTATCCCCGTTTTGTGTCCTCCATCCCCGGTCCGGTCCAAACGGGGTGAGGCAGGGCGGGGCCCTATTTCACCTGATCCACTGCCATCCCTATATGGCTCTGGTTGAGAGAGAGAACAAAAGTTAACCGGATCTTGGGTCAATGGGCAGGTTGTCGTTCAAGGAAATGAGATGGTACATTTTTTCTCTGCAATCAAATTGCACATGATCCATGCTCTCTAAGAAGTGGTAGTTACCAATTCCAGTTTTAAGTGCACATACAAAGGAGATGATGCCCTCTCACCTCATTTCACGTTTCTATAAACTACCACGCAGTCAGTAACATGTTTGTTTGTCAAACTTTAAACCTAAATCCTGACCCATGCGTGAAGAGATCAGGTGCAATATTTGCACAAATATTTGTGCATTAAGCACGACATCACCCTCCATCTTGGAGATAGGGCCTGTTAGTTGTGGGACCCAAAGCCTGATGAAGTGCAATCAAATACTTAATGCACGAATATTTATGCAATCATATTGCACCCTATCCGGACTCCCTCCCATCCCATCTACCATATAGCTCCCAACTAGGGCTGCTAAATGAATTGAGCATCTCTTAACTCGGTTTGATTTGATTCATCACAAAGCTAGTTCATGATCGGTTTATATAACTTGTGAGTCAAGACATGAGGGGCTCGTTGAGCTTAAATTAGTCGAGCCCAATCATAGGGAGTTAAACTCGGCTTGATTCAAGTGAGCTCATATATATATATATATATATATATATATATATATATATATATATATATATATATATATCTTTGTAATAATTAACAGGAAATATTTTACACGAGCAAGCTTTTGCTCAGCCCATCTCATTCAGGCACGAACCGAGTCATGAGCTCGGTCAATTGGTAAACCAGCGGAGCCCAAACATGCCCTGTTTGGCTCGTCTAGCTTGTTCATCAGCCTAGCTCCCAATGGAGCCCAAGCTCAGCATTCAGTTCACACAGAAAACCATAGAAAGTATAGGAAGCTATGGGTGAGCGGCGCAGCATTCATCATGTCCTTTTCAATTAGGAATGTAAATGGGTTGGATTTGGTTTCGATGTGACCCAATCCAATTGTGACTTGATGGCACAAAAAATAATGGCAAATTAATATAGAATTTTGATTTCATTACTTATTTATTTTTAAAATTTATGATGGGGTTGGGTTGTGAACAACAAAGATTTGGTACGCCTTATCCAAAACATTGGCTGAAAGAGCTGCATGGGAATATGCTCAAGAAAATGGAATTGACTTGGTCACTGCTCCATTGTTGTCGGCCCCAGCCTACCACATCACTTGGCTTTGCTCGCGGTTCAGTGTGGTTCACCCCTCTTATCATTTTTTTCATGCATCATGGTTCGGTAGGTTCGGATCCGAAGGATCCAACATCCATGCTCAAGGATGCTATTGGATATCTGGATCCAACTAGAGAAACATGGCAATTCAAGCATGCACTAGTGGGTCCACATCCAGATCCGATCTGTCTGAAAGTTTGATGGTTATCATGGAACATCCAATTTCTGGTATCAACTCCAACTGGATATGACTGTGCGAGTGCTGGATTTGCTTCTTATAAATGTTTGCCTGGATCTATTTTCTGTCAAATGCGACTACTGATGCCATCATTTGACGTCTGAAGTGATCGATCCTACATCCTGTCTTGGCTATCCAGCCAACGGCAAGGATGATCCACATTCTCACTTGGATACAGACTGATCTTGGCTGTCCACATGTATCAGTTGGATGGTCAGGATCTATCGCAGAATCCTCTGTATCATGTTTTAGAGGATAGGATCCTTTTTGGTAAATAGGGTCCAGTCAACCACAAAGTCATTCCTATCTTCATATCCCTTCCTTGGGAGTTCATTGATGCAGGTTGTTTTGATCAAATCTGACTACATAAATGTGATGTACGCCACTCATTTAGTAAAGATCCACATTTAAATAGCCAAAAATCTGAGTTATGTGCAGGCCTTTTTGGTGATTCGAGCATCTATGTTGACAAAACACAATTTTGTAATTTTAAAAATTATGTTAATTTTGAAAAAATGCGATCCAAGGGTCGATTCTTATTAAATCGACCATGCTAACCAATCAATCTACAGGGTCAGATGTGATCAAAACAGCTTGCATCATAAAATTTAAGTGGGGGTATGAAAATGGGGTATGGCATAGGGGATGACTGGAACTGAACTCTCATTTTGCTCCAATAGAGCTCAATCGGTCTATTGATTGATCAACAGGTGATGTGGCAAAGTTCGCGTGGCATGGAAGAATGGGGGTACGTGCACATTGATGAAGTGTCACTGTGTCATATCTAGGGGTGGCAAAATCTGACCCGACCCGCTTCTTAGCCCGGTTAGCGGTTGGCTTAAATAGGTTTGTGTCGTAAACGGGTCGACCCGCCTAACCCGTTTATTAAATGGGTCGTGTTCGTGTTAGGGGTATGCCAACCCGCCAACCCGTTTGATCCGTTTAATAAACGGGTTAGGAGGGAGGGTCAACCCGTTTACACGAACCCATCAACCCGCAAGCTGTTTATATATATATATATATATATATTAACTTATCGTGTTACTCGGGTCGGTTATCGTGTCTATGTTATCGGGTTGCGGGTTACTCGGGTCGGTTGTCGTGTCTATGTTATCGGGTCAACCCGTTTAATAAACGGGTCACCGTGTCGTGTCGGGTTACCCGTTTAATAAATGGGTCGCGTTCGTGTTTGCCACATCCAACCCGTTTAATAAACGGGTCGTGTTGAGGTATTCTGACCCGTCAACCCGCCGACCCGACCCGACCCGATTGCCACCCCTAGTCGTATCCTTCTTTATGAAGATGCGCGAGCTCATGGACGGCACTTGTGCTGCTCAATCGTCTTGGAGAACGTCGAGCTTGCCTCCATTCTAGCGAGCAGATATCCAAGCCTACCCATTCCAAGGAAGTAAGTAGGTCCCCTCACCTTTTAAACTTTTTTTTTGAAAGGCAAGCTGGGGTCAGGCAGACCCCCTACCAGATATTTCTTAAGCCTCATGTGGCAGAGCGATTCGAACCTGCAGCTTGGCACAGGACCCTGCCAAGGGAGGGAACATAAAAAAATAAATGATGCACTCGTGGGTGCATATGATGCTTGTCTACCTACAATCTTTTGGGCTCTTGCCCACAACAAGAGCTCTGCTCATCTGGTAGGTCCAACTTGTGAACGTCACCAACTTGACGGGACACCATAAGTTTGAAACCCACATGAGGCATCCTTCGGTGAAAAGTCGAAGCTGGGTGTACTCCCCAGTGGGAAAGGAGGCCTCAAGGGTTTTACCAACCGAAGGCTAGCCAGTGTGTGGAAGATAATAAGGGGGATTTCGCTTGTATCACTAATCCAACAATATTGCCATCACACGAAACAGAGCCTACGCTGTGTTTGGGTCCCTTGAATTGAAGGTGTATCGTGCATTTCCACAATGCGTGCTGTTAGGGAGCCCTGAATCGAAAGTGTGTTTCAGTTTTCCTCAGCATGTTTGAGAGCAGTCGTGTTGCCAAAACACTACATTGAAAATAAGAGTTGGCAGCCCAACACCACATTTCAACGTCATTTACAAGAGGATGTTTTGGGCAACTCCATCCTCAACACCACATTTTGGCAAAACCATATTTTTTTGAGAGGCAAGTTGGGGTTAGGCAGACCCTTATCAGTACACAAGCTGGTATGCACTAGCTGCTCCTACTAAATAAGGGTTTTGATGTTAGGAAAGTTTTAAAATATTAAATCTTGATGATTTTGTTTACTACCAAAAGTGTTTTGAAAAAGTTTAGTCCCATATCTAAAAGAGAAGTTTTTCAAGAGGTTTAAATAGAGAGTTTGTTATCTCTTCTTTACTTTGGTAAGCTTTGAGTCTTTAGGTGGATTGCGGACATTGTTGTGCATTATGCAGCAACGGATGCGCCGTTTGCGCACACGCGCACGTGCGTGCGCAAGGGTGCTTGAGGCGCAATGTGGCGTTTTGATGACGCACTTTGCACTTGTCCGTTTGGATTTTCGGTTTTGAGGTATTTGGTCGTTTGAAATTTTTAATAACATTTATATTGAGTTTATGGTGCTTTGTGACTGTTGGACAGTTTTGAAGGCCTTTGATTGACAGTCAAAGGTGGGTGACCGTTCAAGAACCTTTTCATCTTATTTTCAAACTGTCTGGATTATGGCCATTAATCTCATTTATCTCAAAACGTTTTGGCCTTTCTCACAAGTCTATAAATCTCTTCCTTTTTCGTCTTTTGAATAATAGGAATTCCTGACTCTCCAGTTTTCTCCTTTCTTTCTTCTCGGTTTGGCTTGCAGAGTTCATGTGTGGGAGAGGTCATATGTTCTTGCGAAGCAGTGACAATCTTGAGGTTCAAGCCTAGTTGTATCCTGGGAACTCAGTCGTAACAAAACCCATTTTCGCATCTTCGGAATTCCCGGAGTGGGGTGATTGAAGTTCTAAAGATAGCGATCTTAAAAACGTGCCTCTAGGCTTGAGATCACTTTTCTGAAATCATTTTTGCCCAAAGTTGGACAAACAATTTTAGAACTTTAATATGGCCTCTGGTTTAACATCCAACTCTATCAATCTGCTTAACCGTGACCTTGAAAAACTAGATCGATTTGATGGGTCAAACTTCAAGCGGTGGCAATCAAAGGTCTTTTTCTTACTGTCCGAGCTGTATATCGACTATGTCCTCAAAAAGCCTTGTCCCACTGTCGCTGCTGGAGAAGATGAGATAGAAGAACAAAAGAAAGAGCGAGAGAAGTGACATTCTGACAACTACGTACCGATGCAAATGGCACATTCTGAACACATTAGTCGATTCTCTCTTTGACTTGTATTCACTATTGGAGTCAGCTAGAGAGTTGTGGAATGCTCTTGAGATCAAGTACAATGCAGAAGATGTTTGTAACAAAAGGTTTATCGTAGATCAGTATGTTAATTTTTCTATTATTGACGATAAGCCTATACTTGCTCAAATTCATGAGATGCAAATTCTAGCCTATAAGATCAAAGGAGAAGGTATGTATCTTGATGATGAATTCCAAGTTGTTGTCATCATTGAGAAACTGCCGGATTCCTAGAAAGAATATAGGAATCACCTAAAACATAAAAATGAGAAAATCACTTTAGATGGTCTTCTTAAAGACATCCAAATTGAGGAGGAGACTCGTCTTCGTGACAAAAAGAATTCGAGTCCTAAAGAAGGTTATCCTAAAGTGAATTTTGTTAGTAACAAGGGTGGCAAAATCATGAAAACCCAGAAATTCAAAAAGAATTTTGTAAAAGGAAAAAAGCCAACTAATAAAAAGAAAATTAGTTGCTATGTTTGTGGCAAGTTTGGCCATTTTGCTAGAGAATGCAGAGATCGAAAGAGGACTGGTCCTAAGCCAAATGAGTCAGAAGAGAGGCTTGTTATTGTAATATCTGAAACCTTTATGATGGTTGCAAATAAGGACTGGTACCTGGATACTGGAAGCACTGTTCATGTGGCAAACGACAGGAACTTGTTCAAGTTGTATAAAGTAGTGGGAGAGGGATGCAATCTCTTTATGAGAAACTCTTCCTATACTAAAGTGCTGTGAAAAGGGAGTGTGGAAACTAAGTTCACCTCCGCGAAAGTCCTAACACTTGAGAATGTCCAATATGTTCCAGAAGTTCGAAAAAATTTAATCTCTGTAGATCTTCTGTCACAAAATGGTTTTAAGATTGTTATTGAGTCTGGGATTGTAACAGTGACCAAAAGAAAAATCTTTGTAGGAAAAGGGTATGCCACTGGTGGTATGTTGAAGATGAGCATAAATGAAGCTACTACTTCTGTTTATATGATCGACTCCTATTTTCTTTGGCATTCACGATTAGGACATATAAATTCTCGTTGCATTCATAATATGAATATCTTTGGTCTTCTTCCTTGTCATGTTAGAATAAAACATAAACATAAGTGTGAGACATGCATTCAAACAAAGCTAACTAGACTCCTGTTTCCTAGTGTACAAAAGAATTATAAATTGCTTGAATTAGTGCATTCTGATGTGTGTACGATGGATAATGTTTTAAGTCGTGGTGGCAATAGGTACTTCATTACCTTTATAGATGATTACTCGAAATTCTGTTATGTTTATTTGATGAAACATAAATTTGAAGCATTTTCCAAATTTCTTCTTTATCTTGCTGAAGTACAAAATAGGTTTAAAACAAAGATTGTATATTTAAGATCAAATTGAGGAGGTGAATACTTAGGAGGAGAATTTGATAAATTCTGTGGAGATAATGGTATTCTCCATCAAACTTCAGCACCTAGAACTCCTGAACAAAATGAAGTAGCAGAAAGGAAAAACATGACCCTTGTAGAAATGATGAATGATATGCTTCTTAATACGGGTTTGCATTCCAACTTATGGGGAGAGGCTATACTTTCTTCTTGTTATATTCTTAACCGAGTTCCTTATTCTAAATCTGATAAATCACCTTATGAATTGTGTTTTGGTAAGAAACCTAATCTTAGTTATTTTCGTGTTTGGGGTTGTTTCGCATATGTGAAAATTCCAGAAAATAAAAGAAAGAAGGTTGGACCTAAAAGCATTTAAATGTGCATTTGTTGGGTATGCTGAACATAGTAAAGCATATAGATTTCTGGACATTGTTAATGATGTGATTGTAGAATCTAAAGATGCATCTTTCATAGAACATAAAAATGCATTTGATTCTCGGCAGTCGGATTATAGTAGATAAACATTCTGTTAATGACATGATTGAATATTCTAATGATTGTGCTAATGAACCGGAAACTGAAGTTAGACACAGTAAACGCATTAGAAAACCAACTAATTTTGGTTCTGACTTTTATACATTTCTAATTGCGAATGATCCTGTGTCTTTTCAAGAGGCGATGTCTTCTAAAGATGCTGCCTTTTGGAGAAAAGCTATTAATGATGAAATAGAATCAATTATGCCTAATAATATTTGGAAATTAGTGGATTTACCTGTTGGTTGCAAAACTATTGGCTGCAAATGGATTTTCAAAAAGAAATTAAAAGTTGATGGTACAATCGATAAATTTAAAGCTCGTTTGGTTGCAAAAGGCTTTAAACAAAAAGAAGGTATTGATTATTTTGATACTTTTGCTCCTGTAACCAGAATATCTACTATTAGAATTCTGATTGCCATGACTGCCATATATAAGCTTCAAATCCATCAAATGGACGTGAAAACATCCTTTTTGAATGAAGAATTAGATGAAGAGATATATGTGGAGCAACCTGAAGGTTTTGTAGTGCTAGGGCAAGAGCGCAAAGTTTGCAAGCTTGAGAAATCCTTATATGGATTAAAGCGATCCCCTAAGTAATTGAAAAAAAATATTGATAGTGCTCCGGTACATAATGGTTTTAAAATTCATGATGCTGACAAATGTGTTTACAATAAAGTAGATTGTAACTCAATTATCATTATTTGTTTATATATTGATGATATGCTTATTTTGGGTTCCAATAGTAAATGCATAAATCAAACAAAAAGATTTTTATCTTCAGTGTTTTGTATGAAAGATTTGGGTGTGGCAGATGTTATTTTAGGAATCAAAATTGTAAGAAATAATAATAGCATTGCACTATGTCAATCACATTATATGTAGAAAATTCTTACAAAGTATGGATATATGAATAGTTCACTGGCATGCACACCATATGATCCAAATATGAAATTGACTCTTAATGTTGGTGCAAGTGTTCAACAATTAAAATATGTCAGTGTTGTAGGTAGCCTTATGTATGCAATGAACTGCACAAGGCCTGATATTGCCTATGCAATGAGTAAAGTGTCTAGATACACTAATAATCCTGGTCATCAACACTGGAATGCAGTGAACAAAATTCTTAGATATCTAAAACATACTTTAGACTATGAAATTCACTATACCGAGTTTCCTGCTATCACTGAAGGGTATAGTGATGCAAGTTGGAATACCGACTTTGAAGATTCCAAGTCTACGAGTGGTTGGGTTTTTACCCTTGGTGGAGGAGTAGTTGCATGAATGTCTAAGAAACAGACCTGTATAACTCATTCTACAATGGAATCTGAGTTTATTGCTTTGGCATCTGCTTATAGAGAAACCCGTTTCTTATGAGAATTGACAATTCTCTAGAGCACTCATGAATCCAGGGAAGCACAAGGCTCTAAATGTGCCAACATGAATTCCACACAATTGAACATTTAGAAACGTATGTATGATTGAAAAACTTCGTTAACAATATAAGGAGCTAAGTTCAAGGTAAGTCCACTTAGCACCTTGATTAATTTAGGTTTTCTTTTAAAAAGTGTGGGTTCAATTCTTACAGACACTCTCACTAATGCATAAGTTTCTATGCAAGCCAAATATATTTTAAAACTAGTGGGGGATTGTTAGGAAAGTTTTAAAATATTAAATCTTGATGATTTTATTTACTACCAAAAGTGTTTTGAAAAAGTTTAGTCCCATATATAAAAGACAAAATTTTTTCAAGAGGTTTAAATAGAGAGTTTGTTATTTGTTCTTTACTTTGGTAAGCCTTGAGTCTTTAGGTGGATTGCGGACGTTGCTGCGCATCGTGCAGTAACGGACGCTGCGCAAGGGCGCTTGAGGCGCAATGTGGCGTTTTGATGGCGCACTTTGCACTTCACATGCTCGCAGCGGTGCGAGGTGCTTATGAGGTGCAAATGTCCGTTTTGGATTTTTAGTTTTGAGGTATTTGGTTGTTTGAAATTTTTAATAGCATTTATATTGAGTTTATGGTGCTTTGTGACTGTTGGACAGTTTTGAAGGCCTTTGATAGACAGTCAAAGGTGGGTGACCGTTGAAGGACCTTTTCACCCTATTTTCAAATCGTCTGGATTATGGTCATTAATTTCATTTATCTCAAAATGTTTTGGCCTTTCTCACAAGTCTATAAATCGCTTCCTTTTCCGTATTTTGAATAATAGGAATTTCTGACTCTCCAGTTTTCTCCTTTCTTTCTTCTCAGTTTGGCTTGCAGAGTTCATATGTGGGAGAGGTCATCTGTTCTTGTGAAGCAGTGACTCTCTTAAGGTTCAAGCCTAGTTGTATCCTGGGAACTCAGTCGTAAAAAAACCCATTTTCGCATCTTCGGAATTCCCGGAGTGGGGCGATTGAAGTTCTAAAGATGGCGATCTTAAGAATGTGCCTCTAGGCTTGAGATCTCTTTTCTGAAATCCTTTTTCCACAAGGTTGGACAAACAATTTTAGAATTTCAATGTGGCCTCTGGTTCTACATCCAACTCCATCAATCTGCTTAGCCGTGACCTTGAAAAACTAGATCGATTTGATGGGTCAAACTTCAAGCGGTGGCAATCAAAGGTCGCTTTCTTACTGTTTGAGCTGCATATCGACTATGTCCTCAAAAAGCCCTGTCCCACTGTCGCTGCTGGAGAAGTTGAGACAAAAGAACGGAAGAAAGAGCGAGAAAAGTGACATTCTGACAACTATCGATACAAATGGCACATCCTGAACACATTAGTCGATTCTCTCTTTGACCTGTATTCACCATTGGAGTCAGCTGGAGAGTTGTGAAATGCTCTTGAGATCAAGTACAATGTAGAAGATGTTGGTAACAAAAGGTTTAACGTAGATCAGTATGTTAATTTTTCTATTGTTGATGATAAGCCTATACTTGCTCAAATTTATGAGATGCAAATTCTAGCCTATAAGATCAAAGGAGAAGTTATGTATCTTGATGATGACTTCCAAGTTGTTGTCATCATTGGGAAACGGCCGGATTCTTGGAAAGAATATAGGAATCACCTAAAACATAAAAATGAGAAAATCACTTTAGATGGTCTTCTTAAGGAAATCCAAATTGAGGAAGAGACTCATCATCGTGACAAAAAGAATTCGAGTCCTAAAGAAGGTTATCCTAAAGTGATCTTTGTTAGTAATAAGGGTGGAAAAATCCTGAAAACACAGAAAATTAAAAAGAATTTTGTGAAAGGGAAAAACCAACTGATAAAAAGAAAATTAATTGCTATGTTTGTGGCAAGTTTGACCATTTTGCTAGAGAATGCAGAGATCGGAAGAGGACTGGTCCTAAGCCAAATGAGTCAGAAGAGAGGCTTGTTGTTGTAATATCTGAAACCTTTATGGTGGCTGCAAATAAGGACTGATACCTAGATACTGGAAGCCCTGTTCATGTGGCAAACGACAGGAACTTGTTCAAGTTGTATAAAGTAGTGGGAGAGGGATGCAATCTCTTTATGAGAAACTCTTTCTATACTAAAGTGCTGTGAAAAGGGAATGTGGAAACTAAGTTCACCTCCGCGAAAGTCCTAACACTTAAGAATGTCCAATATGCTCCAGAAGTTCGAAAAAATTTAATCTCTGTAGATCTTCTGTCACAAAATGGTTTTAAGATTGTTATTGAGTCTGGGATTGTAACAGTGACCAAAAGAAAAATCTTTGTAGGAAAAGGGTATGCCACTGGTGGTATGTTGAAGATGAGCATAAATGAAGCTACTACTTCTATTTATATGATCGACTCCTATTTTCTTTGGCATTCACGATTAGGACATATAAATTCTCGTTGCATTCATAATATGAATATCTTTGGTCTTCTTCCTTGTCATGTTAGAATAAAACATAAACATAAGTGTGAGACATGCATTCAAACAAAGCTAACTAGACTCCTGTTTCCTAGTGTACAAAAGAATTATAAATTGCTTGAATTAGTGCATTCTGATGTGTGTACGATGGATAATGTTTTAAGTCGTGGTGGCAATAGGTACTTCATTACCTTTATAGATGATTACTCGAAATTCTGTTATGTTTATTTGATGAAACATAAATTTGAAGCATTTTCCAAATTTCTTCTTTATCTTGCTGAAGTACAAAATAGGTTTAAAACAAAGATTGAATATTTAAGATCAAATAGAGGAGGTGAATACTTAGGAGGAGAATTTGATAAATTCTGTGGAGATAATGGTATTCTCCATCAAACTTCAGCACCTAGAACTCCTGAACAAAATGAAGTAGCAGAAAGGAAAAACATGACCCTTGTAGAAATGATGAATGATATGCTTCTTAATACGGGTTTGCATTCCAACTTATGGGGAGAGGCTATACTTTCTTCTTGTTATATTCTTAACCGAGTTCCTTATTCTAAATCTGATAAATCACCTTATGAATTGTGTTTTGGTAAGAAACCTAATCTTAGTTATTTTCGTGTTTGGGGTTGTTTCGCATATGTGAAAATTCCAGAAAATAAAAGGAAGAAGGTTGGACCTAAAAGCATTTAAATGTGCATTTGTTGGGTATGCTGAACATAGTAAAGCATATAGATTTCTGGACATTGTTAATGATGTGATTGTAGAATCTAAAGATGCATCTTTCATAGAACATAAAAATGCATTTGATTCTCGGCAGTCGGATTATAGTAGATAAACATTCTGTTAATGACATGATTGAATATTCTAATGATTGTGCTAATGAACCGGAAACTGAAGTTAGACACAGTAAACGCATTAGAAAACCAACTAATTTTGGTTCTGACTTTTATACATTTCTAATTGCGAATGATCCTGTGTCTTTTCAAGAGGCGATGTCTTCTAAAGATGCTGCCTTTTGGAGAAAAGCTATTAATGATGAAATAGAATCAATTATGCCTAATAATATTTGGAAATTAGTGGATTTACCTGTTGGTTGCAAAACTATTGGCTGCAAATGGATTTTCAAAAAGAAATTAAAAGTTGATGGTACAATCGATAAATTTAAAGCTCGTTTGGTTGCAAAAGGCTTTAAACAAAAAGAAGGTATTGATTATTTTGATACTTTTGCTCCTGTAACCAGAATATCTACTATTAGAATTCTGATTGCCATGACTGCCATATATAAGCTTCAAATCCATCAAATGGACGTGAAAACATCCTTTTTGAATGAAGAATTAGATGAAGAGATATATGTGGAGCAACCTGAAGGTTTTGTAGTGCTAGGGCAAGAGCGCAAAGTTTGCAAGCTTGAGAAATCCTTATATGGATTAAAGCAAGCCCCTAAGTAATTGAAAAAAAATATTGATAGTGCTCCGGTAAATAATGGTTTTAAAATTCATGATGCTGACAAATGTGTTTACAATAAAGTAGATTGTAACTCAATTATCATTATTTGTTTATATATTGATGATATGCTTATTTTGGGTTCCAATAGTAAATGCATAAATCAAACAAAAAGATTTTTATCTTCAGTGTTTTGTATGAAAGATTTGGGTGTGGCAGATGTTATTTTAGGAATCAAAATTGTAAGAAATAATAATAGCATTGCACTATGTCAATCACATTATATGTAGAAAATTCTTACAAAGTATGGATATATGAATAGTTCACTGGCATGCACACCATATGATCCAAATATGAAATTGACTCTTAATGTTGGTGCAAGTGTTCAACAATTAAAATATGTCAGTGTTGTAGGTAGCCTTATGTATGCAATGAACTGCACAAGGCCTGATATTGCCTATGCAATGAGTAAAGTGTCTAGATACACTAATAATCCTGGTCATCAACACTGGAATGCAGTGAACAAGATTCTTAGATATCTAAAACATACTTTAGACTATGAAATTCACTATACCGAGTTTCCTGCTATCACTGAAGGGTATAGTGATGCAAGTTGGAATACCGACTTTGAAGATTCCAAGTCTACGAGTGGTTGGGTTTTTACCCTTGGTGGAGGAGTAGTTGCATGAATGTCTAAGAAACAGACCTGTATAACTCATTCTACAATGGAATCTGAGTTTATTGCTTTGGCATCTGCTTATAGAGAAACCCGTTTCTTATGAGAATTGACAATTCTCTAGAGCACTCATGAATCCAGGGAAGCACAAGGCTCTAAATGTGCCAACATGAATTCCACACAATTGAACATTTAGAAACGTATGTATGATTGAAAAACTTCGTTAACAATATAAGGAGCTAAGTTCAAGGTAAGTCCACTTAGCACCTTGATTAATTTAGGTTTTCTTTTAAAAAGTGTGGGTTCAATTCTTACAGACACTCTCACTAATGCATAAGTTTCTATGCAAGCCAAATATATTTTAAAACTAGTGGGGGATTGTTAGGAAAGTTTTAAAATATTAAATCTTGATGATTTTATTTACTACCAAAAGTGTTTTGAAAAAGTTTAGTCCCATATATAAAAGACAAAATTTTTTCAAGAGGTTTAAATAGAGAGTTTGTTATTTGTTCTTTACTTTGGTAAGCCTTGAGTCTTTAGGTGGATTGCGGACGTTGCTGCGCATCGTGCAGTAACGGACGCTGCGCAAGGGCGCTTGAGGCGCAATGTGGCGTTTTGATGGCGCACTTTGCACTTCACATGCTCGCAGCGGTGCGAGGTGCTTATGAGGTGCAAATGTCCGTTTTGGATTTTTAGTTTTGAGGTATTTGGTTGTTTGAAATTTTTAATAGCATTTATATTGAGTTTATGGTGCTTTGTGACTGTTGGACAGTTTTGAAGGCCTTTGATAGACAGTCAAAGGTGGGTGACCGTTGAAGGACCTTTTCACCCTATTTTCAAATCGTCTGGATTATGGTCATTAATTTCATTTATCTCAAAATGTTTTGGCCTTTCTCACAAGTCTATAAATCGCTTCCTTTTCCGTATTTTGAATAATAGGAATTTCTGACTCTCCAGTTTTCTCCTTTCTTTCTTCTCAGTTTGGCTTGCAGAGTTCATATGTGGGAGAGGTCATCTGTTCTTGTGAAGCAGTGACTCTCTTAAGGTTCAAGCCTAGTTGTATCCTGGGAACTCAGTCGTAAAAAAACCCATTTTCGCATCTTCGGAATTCCCGGAGTGGGGCGATTGAAGTTCTAAAGATGGCGATCTTAAGAATGTGCCTCTAGGCTTGAGATCTCTTTTCTGAAATCCTTTTTCCACAAGGTTGGACAAACAATTTTAGAATTTCAATGTGGCCTCTGGTTCTACATCCAACTCCATCAATCTGCTTAGCCGTGACCTTGAAAAACTAGATCGATTTGATGGGTCAAACTTCAAGCGGTGGCAATCAAAGGTCGCTTTCTTACTGTTCGAGCTGCATATCGACTATGTCCTCAAAAAGCCCTGTCCCACTGTCGCTGCTGGAGAAGTTGAGACAAAAGAACGGAAGAAAGAGCGAGAAAAGTGACATTCTGACAACTATCGATACAAATGGCACATCCTGAACACATTAGTCGATTCTCTCTTTGACCTGTATTCACCATTGGAGTCAGCTGGAGAGTTGTGAAATGCTCTTGAGATCAAGTACAATGTAGAAGATGTTGGTAACAAAAGGTTTAACGTAGATCAGTATGTTAATTTTTCTATTGTTGATGATAAGCCTATACTTGCTCAAATTTATGAGATGCAAATTCTAGCCTATAAGATCAAAGGAGAAGTTATGTATCTTGATGATGACTTCCAAGTTGTTGTCATCATTGGGAAACGGCCGGATTCTTGGAAAGAATATAGGAATCACCTAAAACATAAAAATGAGAAAATCACTTTAGATGGTCTTCTTAAGGAAATCCAAATTGAGGAAGAGACTCATCATCGTGACAAAAAGAATTCGAGTCCTAAAGAAGGTTATCCTAAAGTGATCTTTGTTAGTAATAAGGGTGGAAAAATCCTGAAAACACAGAAAATTAAAAAGAATTTTGTGAAAGGGAAAAACCAACTGATAAAAAGAAAATTAATTGCTATGTTTGTGGCAAGTTTGACCATTTTGCTAGAGAATGCAGAGATCGGAAGAGGACTGGTCCTAAGCCAAATGAGTCAGAAGAGAGGCTTGTTGTTGTAATATCTGAAACCTTTATGGTGGCTGCAAATAAGGACTGATACCTAGATACTGGAAGCCCTGTTCATGTGGCAAACGACAGGAACTTGTTCAAGTTGTATAAAGTAGTGGGAGAGGGATGCAATCTCTTTATGAGAAACTCTTTCTATACTAAAGTGCTGTGAAAAGGGAGTGTGGAAACTAAGTTCACCTCCGCGAAAGTCCTAACACTTGAGAATGTCCAATATGCTCCAGAAGTTCGAAAAAATTTAATCTCTGTAGATCTTCTGTCACAAAATGGTTTTAAGATTGTTATTGAGTCTGGGATTGTAACAGTGACCAAAAGAAAAATCTTTGTAGGAAAAGGGTATGCCACTGGTGGTATGTTGAAGATGAGCATAAATGAAGCTACTACTTCTGTTTATATGATCGACTCCTATTTTCTTTGGCATTCACGATTAGGACATATAAATTCTCGTTGCATTCATAATATGAATATCTTTGGTCTTCTTCCTTGTCATGTTAGAATAAAACATAAACATAAGTGTGAGACATGCATTCAAACAAAGCTAACTAGACTCCTGTTTCCTAGTGTACAAAAGAATTATAAATTGCTTGAATTAGTGCATTCTGATGTGTGTACGATGGATAATGTTTTAAGTCGTGGTGGCAATAGGTACTTCATTACCTTTATAGATGATTACTCGAAATTCTGTTATATTTATTTGATGAAACATAAATTTGAAGCATTTTCCAAATTTCTTCTTTATCTTGCTGAAGTAAAAAATAGGTTTAAAACAAAGATTGAATATTTAAGATCAAATAGAGGAGGTGAATACTTAGGAGAAGAATTTGATAAATTCTGTGGAGATAATGGTATTCTCCATCAAACTTCAGCACCTAGAACTCCTGAACAAAATGAAGTAGCAGAAAGGAAAAACATGACCCTTGTAGAAATGATGAATGATATGCTTCTTAATACGGGTTTGCATTCCAACTTATGGGGAAAGGCTATACTTTCTTCTTGTTATATTCTTAACCGAGTTCCTTATTCTAAATCTGATAAATCACCTTATGAATTGTGTTTTGGTAAGAAACCTAATCTTAGTTATTTTCGTGTTTGGGGTTGTTTCGCATATGTGAAAATTCCAGAAAATAAAAGGAAGAAGGTTGGACCTAAAAGCATTTAAATGTGCATTTGTTGGGTATGCTGAACATAGTAAAGCATATAGATTTCTGGACATTGTTAATGATGTGATTGTAGAATCTAAAGATGCATCTTTCATAGAACATAAAAATGCATTTGATTCTCGGCAGTCGGATTATAGTAGATAAACATTCTGTTAATGACATGATTGAATATTCTAATGATTGTGCTAATGAACCGGAAACTGAAGTTAGACACAGTAAACGCATTAGAAAACCAACTAATTTTGGTTCTGACTTTTATACATTTCTAATTGAGAATGATCCTGTGTCTTTTCAAGAGGCGATGTCTTCTAAAGATGCTGCCTTTTGGAGAAAAGCTATTAATGATGAAATAGAATCAATTATGCCTAATAATATTTGGAAATTAGTGGATTTACATGTTGGTTGCAAAACTATTGGCTACAAATGGATTTTCAAAAAGAAATTAAAAGTTGATGGTACAATCGATAAATTTAAAGCTCGTTTGGTTGCAAAAGGCTTTAAACAAAAAGAAGGTATTGATTATTTTGATACTTTTGCTCCTGTAACCAGAATATCTACTATTAGAATTCTGATTGCCATGACTGCCATATATAAGCTTCAAATCCATCAAATGGACGTGAAAACATCCTTTTTGAATGAAGAATTAGATGAAGAGATATATGTGGAGCAACCTGAAGGTTTTGTAGTGCTAGGGCAAGAGCGCAAAGTTTGCAAGCTTGAGAAATCCTTATATGGATTAAAGCAAGCCCCTAAGTAATTGAAAAAAAATATTGATAGTGCTCCGGTACATAATGGTTTTAAAATTCATGATGCTGACAAATGTGTTTACAGTAAAGTAGATTGTTACTCAATTATCATTATTTGTTTATATGTTGATGATATGCTTATTTTGGGTTCCAATAGTGAATGCATAAATCAAACAAAAAGATTTTTATCTTCAGTGTTTTGTATGAAAGATTTGGGTGTGGCAGATGTTATTTTAGGAATCAAAATTGTAAGAAATAATAATAGCATTGCACTATGTCAATCACATTATATGTAGAAAATTCTTACAAAGTATTGATATATGAATAGTTCACTGGCATGCACACCATATGATCCAAATATGAAATTGACTCCTAATGTTGGTGCAAGTGTTCAACAATTAAAATATGTCAGTGTTGTAGGTAGCCTTTTGTATGCAATGAACTGCACAAGGCCTGATATTGCCTATGCAATGAGTAAAGTGTCTAGATACACTAATAATCTTGGTCATCAACACTGGAATGCAGTGAACAGGATTCTTAGATATCTAAAACATACTTTAGACTATGAAATTCACTATACCGAGTTTTCTGCTATCACTGAAGGGTATAGTGATGCAAGTTGGAATACCGACTTTGAAGATTCCAAGTCTACGAGTGGTTGGGTTTTTACCCTTGGTGGAGGGGTAGTTGCATGAATGTCTAAGAAACAGACCTGTATAACTCATTCTACAATGGAATCTGAGTTTATTGCTTTGGCATCTGCTTATAAAGAAGCTGAATGGTTTAAGAATATGCTAGTGAATATTCCACTAGGTGAGAAGCCTATACCTGCTATTTCAATATTTTGTGATAGCCAATCAGCTATATGTAAAGCAGATAATATGAAATACAATGGGAAGTCTATACATATTAGTCTAAGACACATTTTTATAATACAAATGATTAATGACAATATTATTTCATTGAAATATGTGAAGTCATGTCAAAATTTGGCAGACCCATTTACGAAAGGCCTTTCGAGAGATGTCATCAATAAAACATCGAGGGAAATGAAAATTAAACCAATTAAGTCATCACCTAAGGATACCCAATCTAGAGCACTGGAGATCCCATATGCATAGGTTCAATGAAAAACAAATTGGTGAATGACAGATATTGAGCATATTTATGTAAGCCCATTACTGATGTGTGCTCATGAGCTGTAACTAATGTGAGGGTTGAGCTAATAGCTCTTAATGAGTTTGTAAGCCTTAAGGCTAGGGTGTGTGTTACAGTACACCTAGACAAACTCACCTATATGAGTGTAGAAGTGTGAGTCGTTTCTTATGAGAATTGACAATTTTCTAGAGCACTCATGAATCCAGAGAAGCACAAGGCTCTAAATGTGCCAACATGAAATCCACACAATTGAACTTTTGGAAACCTATGTATGATTGAAAAACTCCGTTAACAATATAAGGAGCTAAATTCAAGGTAAGTCCATTTAGCACCTTGGTTAATTTAGGTTTTCTTTTAAAAAGTGTGGGTTCAAGTCTTGCAGACACTCTCACTAATGCATAAGTTTCTATGCAAGCCAAATATATTTTAAAACTAGTGGGGGATTGTTAGGAAAGTTTTAAAATATTAAATCTTGATGATTTTGTTTACTACCAAAAGTGTTTTGAAAAAGTTTAGTCCCATATCTAAGAGCGAAAAGTTTTTCAAGAGGTTTAAATAGAGAGTTTGTTATCTGTTCTTTACTTTGGTAAGCCTTTAGTCTTTAGGTGGATTGCGGATGTTGATGCGCATCGTGCAGCAACGGACGCTGCGCATTGGCGCTGGAGGCGCAATGTGGCATTTTGATGGCGCACTTCGCACGCTCGCAGCGGTGCGAGGTGCTTATGAGGTGCAAATGTCCATTTTGGATTTTCAGTTTTGAGGTATTTGGTTGTTTGAAATTTTTAATAGCATTTATATTGAGTTTATGGCGCTTTGTGACTGTTGGACAATTTTGAAGGCCTTTGATTGACCGTCAAAGGTGGGTGACCGTTCATAGACCTTTTCATCCTATTTTCAAACCGTCTGGATTATGACCATTTATCTCAAAATATTTTGGCCTTTCTCACAAGTCTACAATAGGAATAATAGGAATTTCTGACTCTCCAGTTTTCTCCTTTCTTTCTTCTCGGTTTGGCTTGCAGAGTTCATGTGTGGGAGAGGTCATCTATTTTTGAGAAGCAGTGGCTCTCTTGAGGTTCAAGCCTTATTGTATCCTGAGAACTCAGTCGTAACAAAACCCCTTTTTGCATCTTCGGAATTTCCGGAGTGGGGCGATTGATGTTCTAAAGATAGCGATCTTAAGAACGTGCCTCTAGGCTTGAGATCTCTTTTCTGAAATCCTTTTTCCACAAGGTTGGACGTACATTTGAACAAGTTCTTTCTAGTATCCCTGTTCACTGCTTGCTAACTTTTAAGATGCCCATCTCAGTGATTGTTAACTTGGGATGCATGGTTTTTTGCAGATTTTTTGTGGAATGGGATTGATGGTTCTTATTTTCATTTGGTGAAGTGAGAGAGAATTTGTCGTCCTCATTTGGAGGGAGGGGTTGGAACTAGACATTTAGTAGATGTTAACAAGGCTAGTCTTGCCTATTTGGAGTGGTATGTGCTGTGCTCTTCTTATGGGCTGAATTTTTCCAAGCTAAATATTTGAGTGTTGAGAGTCTTTGCACCATCAAGAACCAGGTTAGGGGATCACGGGGGTTGTACGGAATTTTATGGGGTTGGAAATTTATTAGTAACTACGTGAACTATGATATTTGGTGATGAAAAAATAGCTAGATTCTAGACTGAGTTATGGTGATGAAAAAATAGCTAAATTTATCAGTTGCGTTATGAGGATGTGAATCTCACATTAAAAGAAATCAGACACATTGTTTGGGCAACATGTTCAGAGAATTACTGTAAATTCAATTGGTCACAGGTGGAAAATGTAATAGTCCGTAGCTGGATTAAACTATGGATAATTCCTAGTAATAAGTGGAAAGGAGTCTGATTTAGATAGCTAGTACTAATTTGCTTTGGTGGTCTTGGATTAAGACTGTTATTGAGGGCAGATGTAGAGGTGGGCACTGGGCTGGGCTGGTCAGGCAGCGCCTGCCATAGGCGGGGCTTCGGCCAGTAAATTTGGCCCTAGCTCGGTCCAAACTGGGCCTCTGGCTCGGCCTGGCCCAGCTCAAATATATAATATATGTATAGGCCCATGGGCTTGAACCGGGCTTTGACTGGGCTGGCCCGGTCAACGACCTGGTCAATTAGCATGCCCCACCCCTTGGCAGATGTCACCTGGATGCCAGGTTTTCTGGTATATGTGAGCATATTGTAATATAGTGGTGTCAAGTGCTGTGCTAGGCTGCTAGCTGCGGTACTTGCACTCTGCTATTGAAAAATATGAGTAATGAAGGGGAGTTAAGTTGGGCGAATAAATCTCAGGATTGGGACTTTGTTCGGAAGTGCTATCTGTCTTTGTAATTTTGTAAATATTATTAGTAATTTGGTGTTTTCTGCATAGAGTTTTCATATTCGTTTTCCTTTAATGAAAGGGAGATAACTCTCAGCTTCTTTCACAATGTCTAAGGGAAAAACTGGTTGGATTGATGTCTATTCAGTTGCCAAATGCTATTTTATTTGCCTTGTTTGTTACAACCTAATGATTATTTACTTATCCATCATAATGACTACCTACTAATTACTAAATGTATTGCCATTTTGCTAAATATATGCCATGACAAAATGATTATTATTTTTTGAATATTTACATGGAAAAACCACTCCCAGGATTAGTGTGACCTAGTGGCGCTGGCTTTGCCTTCAGTTCTTACTGTTGCTATCTTGGCAACTTAAAACTCTGTGGGCTTACCCTTACCGCCAGGGAGTTGTAGACCACCTAGGTAGCAGCCTAGGTTCATCTCACTACCCCCAAACCCCTCTAGAGTTATTTTACTGATTGCTTACTAAGAGGACGTTTGGTTAGAATCACTTTCTCAGGAAAAAGCTGAGAAAAATATTCTAATAGTCTGAAATTTCATGTTCAACCGACCGTGAGATTTCACGCAACCCCATAATCAGAATGATTTTCTAAATCCTGTCCACTTGAGGCACCCGAACGTACCACCCTAAATGTTCCACGTTCCCATGCATGCTATGTATTCTTCAAGACGGTCTTAATAATTTTGAAAAAGTTGTTTGTCTATACGCTGTGTCACATGGGTACGGGGTGTAAGTTTTGGTACGAATACGGTACGAAAGCCTGTGACTGCAATTTCTAAAACTATGGGTGCGTGGGCATATATATATATATATATAGAGAGAGAGAGAGACGAAAAGCGATCAACGTTACTTAAAAGTGAAAATTCAACAAAGCGTTGGAGTTCCACAAGCACAAATACAACAACACAAAAACCGAAAAACTCAGACCACAGACATCTAAATGAGGATCTGTAGTGCTGTTGAGGATCTGTAGTGCTGTTGATAGTGCGCGAAGACACTTAGCACAAATAGAGAGTGAGAGAGAGAGAGAGATAGTGCGCCATAAACGATGGACATTCCTTTGTGCGTTTGTGGGCATCCACCTAGACCTTTGGAGGGGGTCCAAGATTGCCACTAAATATAAAAAAAAAAACAAAAAAAATACCATCAAATATGTGGAGTGCATCCAATCATGCTAAGTGTGTTCATTATGCTTTCTCCTATATATTATATATAGTAAAAAATAAGTTTTTCCCACCAAACAAGCAATAATGGCGATAAAGTGCTGCTGAAGGCCAATAACAGCGACAAAAATCATCATTAAAGGTCAATAGCAGTGTTTTTTGTTGCTGCTATTGCTTGTTTGAGCGAAAAAACTTGGTTTTGATGCTAGAGTATGTTCAAGTACAATTACCTAATGTTCAAATCTCCTACCACTTATATATGTATATATATATAATCCAATCCAAACCTATATATTGGATTTGGATTGGATTTTTTTTTATATTTACATAAAGATACTGCTCTCACGATCACACTGGCTCACTGTCCACTCTTCAGCTTGCTCAAGGGATGAGGCTCATGGGATTTGAGTCTAGACCGCGAGGACCAACCTACTAGAGTGACTGCCTGCCTGCCAATAAACCCATCCCACCACTTCGGCCAAACCCTTTTGGAGGGATTGGATAATAATTCAAATCTATTATTTATGTAAAAAGAAAAGAAAAGGGCAACCTAAGGCAAATGAATAAAAATACAATAAAAAAAAAAGAGTCCGGTATGAATCCCACCCCTCTCTAGAAAGGGGGAGGGAGGGACCAATGCGCTAAACCCCACCGATAGCCCTCCCCCCCCCTCTCTCTCTCTAGAAAAGGCAAGGGAAAACCCCACCCACAGCCCCTCCCTCTCTCTCTCTCTCTCTCTCTCTCTCAGGGGAGGGAGGGTGTGGTACGCAATCTTTCTCTCATTTTTTTTTACTTCTTTCTCTTCTTTCCCCTCGTCCACCTCTTCCTCAATTTCTCTTTTTCTCCTCCTCTACATTGCCAGAATGAAAAGGAGAAAAAAAAATGAGGGTTTCCGGTGGGCCATGCACGGGCGGTACCATGCCCAGCTGCACCCGGGTACGTCTGTCACACAATACTAAAGATGTTAACATATAAATTATATATTTTTTTATTGTTGAGAAGAACAGTAAGAATACGCGAACTGAAAATACGAGGATGAACCAGGTATTTTGGACGTTTTTTACAAATTCAGCTCTATCGTTGCATTGAGCATGATCCATTTGCTAAGAATAAACTGGTGCATCATTTTTTTAGATAAAAAATATAATTTCAAGATATTTGACTATTTACAAAAATTCTCAGCCGTGAATTTTAAAAATCTTTTTGCAAAACAATCGAATGATTCAAGAGCCAGTCCTTTTAAAATCAAACATGTAGATCACATTTATGCGATCAAATTTAAGAAAAAAAATCTATAAAAATATCTGTTCACATTCTAGTTCTCATATTCTAGTGGCCCATGATGAAGATACACATTTTATAGTGTGTCCCTGTGAAATAGCTAGTACTTTTCATTCTTTGTAGGGTTGGGCATGGGGCTGGCTCGGCATGACCCAAGCCCATTTAAGGTTCGGTCCATCGAGTTTTACGTGTGGTTCAGCCTAGAGATGGCCCGACCTATTTACTAATAGGTCGAGTTTGGGCCCAATTCTTAATGAGCTCAGGTTTGAAGTGCAGCTCATGACCTGAATAATTGGCCTAATAAACTAATGTTTAGCAGGTCGGTTCAACCTGACCCAAACTCATTTGTACATTATTTTCGAATGTCAGCAACCCTAATTCTTAAATAAACCAATAGTCTCATGCATCCATCCAATTATCTTTCCAATTCTTACAAAATTAATACAACTAATTAAGTAAATAATAATAATTTACTCAACTAATTATGTTTTTAGTGTTCATAAAATTAATGCAACTAATTATTGGGTAATGGTAATAGTTACCAAGTTACTATGCAACCAACTAATTTCATTACTTTTCATATCACCACGAATTTAATTACGTAGCTTAGACGGGTTAGCCTGGTAACCCGTCGGCCGGCCCGAAACCGGCCCATGTGTATCAAGGGCTGGATTTTGGCCCGATTAGGACGAGTGGGCTTGACCCATTGGATCGAGTTGTTTTTGTTTATAAGTTAATTAACAACAAGAGAGAAGAAGATTTTTGAAAAAAAAAACATAGTTAAAACTTGACAGGTTCTTCGGCTAGTGTTTTTTCTAAGAAAAAAAAAGTCATTTTGTCGGTGTCGTTGATTTACAAGTTTCCAAGAAAAAGCTTTTCAACTCAAAGACGACGACGACGGCCATTTCTCTATGCCACCAAAACCAACCTCGAAGCTCTCATTTGCCTAACAAGGTACCATCTAATACCGAGGAACGTTGCCTCCTCCTCCTCCTCGACGCAAACGCTGGGCACTACTACCACTACTACTAGTGCAATCACCAACGAGGAACGCTCTCTTCCACCACACCTCGAAGGCCCCCCTGAGGTCCAAGCACACTTCCCTCCCTCCCTCCGACGAGTACCTGCGCGCCCACTCCATCAGCACCTTCCCTTGCTCCTCCATCGGCAGCGTCAGCACCGTCCTGCAAACCCCCTCCTCCACCTCCTCCCGCTCGACCACCGCCACTGCCCACCGGAAGTCGTCCATGAGGGGGCCGAGCCACCGCCGGACCAGCGCACACCGCGTCGGGCCCGAAGCGAACGCCTCCCCCCTCCCGATCGCCACGCAGAGCCTTGCTGTCACCCTTCCCGCCGCCCGCCTGACCGACGGCGCCACCGACCGCTGCAGCCCCGCGAGCTCGACGAACTCTGCCCATGCAGCCGCCGCGTCGTCGGCGGCGCGCCGGGTAGCGAGCACGTCCACCGCCCACAAGAGGTTCTCCGCCTGCCTCGACACCAGCGCCGGGATGGGCCCCACGTCGTCCCCCTTGTCGGATGCACTTGCGAACAGGACGAGGAGGGCGTGCATGCACGCGTGACACGTGCGGTAGAGGGTCTCGTGTAGTGGGTCGGGTTCGGGGCGGGTCTGGTTGAGGAGCCTGGAGAGGAGGGACTGGATCTGGGTCCGCGCTCGGTCGTGGGTCGCTTGCTCTATGAGTCCGAGAATTCGGGTCAGGGGTGGGTCCGATGGTTGTTGTTGGCGGTTCGGGGAGAGGAGGAGGACCCGCCTGAGGACGTTGGCATGGAGGGCTTCGCCGTCAGGGTCGTCGGGTCGGACCCTAGAGACCTCGGATATCACCTGCTGCTCCTCTTCCTCCCCGACCCATGGTACGGCCTCGATGTACACGAGGCACGCGTGGACGCACGTGTGGAAGCTTATGGAATTCGAAACCTGCAGATTAGAAAGAAACCAGTAAATTAAGGTCCATGTAGCTAAACGGGTCGAAGCAGGTCTGGATCTTGGTAGATTCGAAGATGATTCAATCTGATCCTGATTTTTCCGAGAGTCATCCTTCTCTGCATCTAACGTTGTATACATAATCGGAGTGGAACCATTATTAGATCAGAATTTGGCTTCAGATTTGGGTTTGAGAAAACTATGCGCGATCCAACTGAGTACATACCATTCTCGGGTTTGGATCAGTCCCACACACATTATTGGTTAATACTTTGTTTGAAAGCTTTCACATTTAGAAAGACGGTTGGAAAACACAACATAGGAAAATGAGTTAAAAAACGGCAAACAAAGAGAGAGAGAGAGAGAGAGAGAGAGAGAGGTAGCTGGACCCGAGAAAACGCTCCTGCTCACCGTTTTTTATCTTTTTTACATTGAAAATTTGTGGATCTTAGTCGAAACTCGGGTGGAGCCTAGATCTGTTATAAAAGTTTCATACCCAACTTCATGTATTAATCAAACCTTTACCCGGATTCTAATCAAACCTTCTCATTTTTATCCAAACCCTCAACCTAGCCTATAGGGTTTGGTATGGGTTGGGTCTAGGTCAAACCTGACACATTGACACCCCTAAACACAACTAATTGAACACAACTAATTGAACTTCTTCCTAAGATGAAGGCACTGGATCAAAACCCGTGTCTACTCAGCTTTGAGAGGTAGGCCATGTAAGGCAGGGTGGACGTGGGCCCCACCCTAGGTTTTCCTTGCTTTGACCAGGTCATCAAAAAAATAAAAATAAAAATTCAACTTCTTCTAGTCGATCTGATCAACAGAAGAAGTTGCTGGCATAAAAGAAAAAAGCAACTTGTTGGGTCATATCAACCAAAAGAAAGATGAAAACGTAACAAAAGAAGAGATGATGAAAAACAGTACCTTTAGAATTCGTAGCACTCTGGGAAGGGTTTGCTTCAAGAGGGCGTGCTTGAGATCCTTGGAGTACATCAGCCCAATGGTCTCCAGGTACATCTCCACATCCCCACACCCACGAATCTCTACCAGACCCGGATAGCCGACGTCCAGACCCGAGAGCCGGGTCTGAAAGAAGCTGCTCTTGGCCATTAACACTTGTTTGTGGACCCTCAGCCTCAGGGTGAGGCCCTGTTTCCCGAACAAGGTAAGCTGTAGGTCCCTGGTTTCAGGGTCACCAAACCCAACTATGACCCTCTCCTCCTCACCCGTCAACGTAGGTGGGTCTGGTTTTGGATCCAAGGGTCGGTTTTGTGAGACAGTTGGGGAAGGTTTTAGTGGACTAGTCTGGGGGTTGGGTGCTCTTGGCCTTGAACGGTGGCTTTGTTGCACTGAAACAGTTCTGGTGGAGTTGATAGGGAAGGGGCAGCACCAGAGACCATCTGGAGTAACAGCAACAGGGGGTGCAACTTTGATCTTTCTCGCATCCTGCTCTTCGACTCTTTTGGTGACGGTGGTGGTGGTTTGTTTTCTTCCATTGCTTGCTTCACAGTTTGCCATGATTTTTTTCTGAGAAGGATAGAAAGAAAGAAGAGACAGATAGAGAGAAAGAGTGTGGTTTTGCTATTATGTGCAGCAGTATGCTCAGGCAGGGAATCTTCTTTGTGTTTTTGTCTTTCCACACGCGTGGATAAAGTAATGGGAGATGAAGAGAAGCGTGGCGAAGCGTGATGATTTCGCGGGGTTAGCTTCTGAATATTTAAGGTGGGAGGTGATATCATCCAAAGTTTGTGCTTTTGATAACAAATAACGAGAATCACTAACAGAAGAAAAAAATGGGGGAGGGTTACGAGGGTTTGTGGGAGTTGTAGACGGCTGCAGTGACACGTTAATTATACCTTTGTTTGGTCTAAGTCATGAAATTCTTGGTCAAAGGATGAGAACATGCCCCAGCTTTTAAAAGCGGGGCAGTAGCTTTCTTGTTATTCTAGTTAAAAGGAAATTATGATGCACTTTATTTTTATTACATGTAACGACTGTCATGGTCTGTTTTGGCAGTAATCATCAAAAGTCTCTGTCTCCCTCTCTATTTCACCCTCATCTTTATTTATATACATATAAACTGTGATTTATATATATATATATATTTTTAAAATTTCACCATACAAATGTGATCTAAATGCATGATTTTACAAAAACAGATAGTCGATTCTAATCAAATGAACCATGTTGAATGCATATGCATAGATAGATTTGAAAAAAAAACTATGAAAATCTTAGTTCATACTAATTTATAAATTTCAATTTTCCTATATATATATATATATATATATATAGAGAGAGAGAGAGAGAGAGAGAGAGAGAAAGCGAGAGAGAGAAATGGGTTTGTACTAAATGATACGTGCTAAATGAGTTTTTCTTGTTTTTTGTTTTAAATTCTGACTGTAGAGATGTGCTCTATGTACTTGATTTTATAGGGATCAACTCTTGAAGTGTTTGATTCTGTAAAACCTATAAATTTTGGATATTATAAATGAATAAGAAAATTAGCCTTATTTTCGAGTTAGAAATGTGTTTCTATCTTTTAAATGTCAATTATGAGTATTTTACATGCTTAATTACTTTATTCTTATCAATAAGGGTAAAATAGTTATTTCAAGTATTATTTTAGATAAAATATTGATTAAAACATTTAAATTATTATTCAAATTTATTATTTTAGTGAGTCACAACCTTCACCTATTTAAATTTAGATGAGTAATTAATGCGAATAAAACATAAGAAACTAATTTGAAAAAAATTAAGGATTTTAAAATAGACCCAAATTCTATACGGGTTAGATCCAAATAGATCGATCTAAACGTAGAGTTTTAAAAGTTTTAAATAGTAAATAAAATTTTAATTAATCATATTTACTTAGTTTAGACAAAATATATATGTATTTGTGTTTACTTGATATGTTTTCTTTAAATTTGAGTTTGAGTTGCTCTTGCAGACTTAAGCGAGTCTGACCTTGTTTTAGGGGGGACAGGAAATACATGTAGAGTATGATGAGTAGTTGATGCAAATGATTGATCAAGCTGCATCCTCGAGGGTCCACTCTTAACTTAGGATCTTGGCAGACATGATCTTTTTGTTTTAACTACTTGATCATGTAAAGACTGAACTATTATTTTTATACTCTAATTTAAAATAGAATTAAAACTCTTTATATTTCAGTTTTACATTGTATGTAGTTTAAAATGTGTATATCCCATATATTTTGATTTGATTGTTATCTTCAGTATAACATCGCTCAAAGTCTTAATCATTTTTTTAAATCGTTTCTGCATTATAAGTTCTGATTAACTCATACTCATAAAAAAAATTGGTTTCAAAATTTTAATATTTGAACAATAATTAAGGTTAAAATTTTGAGGGTTTACAGATTCTAACACATTCATGAGTTTTTATAACGTTTAAAAAATCAACGGTCTAAAATCTTTGTAAAATTTTGAGGCTCCAAATATCATTTTTTTAATAAAAACACATGATCCAGGTGTAGATTCCTCGTAAATCGACCATGCCCAACACATTTATGGGGTCAAAACTATGAAAAAAATATCGAAAGATAAAAAAAAACCATTTAGCACATTTCATTTAGCACAGACCCATTCTATTATATATATAGTAATGGGTAGATGCTAAATGAAATATGCTAAATGATACGTGCTAAATGAGTTTTTTAAGGTTTTTGTCATTTTGTTTTTAAATTCTGACCATACAGATATGAACTATGTACTTGATTTTATTGGGATCAACTCTTGAAGCGTTTGATTCCAATACATGGGTGGGTTTTTATAAGGTTCGAAAAATCAATGATCCAAAATTTTTATAAATTTTGGAGGCTCCAAATATCATTTTTTTCATCAAAAACACATGATCCATGTAGATTCTTCATAAATCGACTATGCCCAAGACATTTACGGGCCGAAACTGCGAAAAAAACACCGGATAAGCAGAAAAACCCATTTAGCACTTATTATTTAGCACCTACCGATTTCTCTCTCTCTCTATATATATATAATATAGAGAGAGGGGAAAAGTATTTGCAGAAAGCCACTTTTCTAACCTACGTGAAGCCTACTGCAAATGAATGGGTGTTTTTGAGTTGCTTTTTGCAAATATCATCAATATTTATGAAAATGACTTAGATAATGTTTTTCGATAAAAAACATGATTTTTAAAGCTGTCATGTTTATAAAAATCTTAAACAGTCAATTTTTAAACCTTATAAAAACCTACTTGCATGTTGTAATCAATAGAACCAAGAGTTGATTTCTATAAAATCAAGCATGTAGAACACATCTGTATGGTCAAATTTAAGAAAAATGTTGAGAAAAGCCTTTGAAAACCTAGTAATATATATATATATATATATATTGAGAGAGAGAGAAAAGTGGTAGTTGTCAACCACTTTTCTAATTAACGGACAGTTAACCAGATTTTTAAAGGCTTTTTCCATATTTTCCTTAAATTTGATTGTACAAATGTGTTCTACGTGCTTGATTTTATTGGAATCGAGACTCTTGGATCATTGATTCTATTACTTACCTAGGTTTTTATATGGTTCAAAAATCAATGATCATGGATTATTGATTCCAAAAAATCGATGATCTTAGATTTGATAGATATTCAAGAATCAAAAATCTTTTTTTGATAGAAAAAACATGATCCAAGTGTTGTTCCTTAGTAGATTGACCATGTCCATACAATCAAATTTAAGGAAAACAGAGAAAAAAACCTTTAAAAGCCTGGTTAGCTAGAAGTTAGCTAGAAAAGTGCTTATTAGCCAGCAGCTTATATATATAGCTGAAATATGTAAACTAGTATGCACTGAGATATTCATAGGTTTTTTATTTTATTTCTAAAAGTTTACCGTACGGATGCGATCTAGAAGCTTGGTTTTATAAAAATAGACTCTTAGATCATCTGATTAATATGTATAAGAAGGATCTTTTAAGGCTTGAAAATCAAAAGATCAGAATGTTTGTAAATATTCAAGCATAATAAAATACATTTTTTTATCCAATTACGATGATCCAATAGTCAATTCCAAGTAAATGGACCACACCGAATGCATATGCAGGGTTAGATTTGCAAAAGTCGCTATGAAAATCTTGATTCATACTAGTTTACATATTTCAGTTTTCATATATATATATATATATATATATATGTGTGTGTGTGTGTGTGTGTGTGTGTTAGAATGTAGAGTATCCTAGCTCCTTTTAGGTCACCATTGGGACCTTTCAAAAATCATATTTTTAGGTATTTTATGTTCGACCCATTAGATGTGTTTATCATTGTTTTACAAGACACACACATATATACTAGTACAACACCCGTGCAAGTGAACGTGATTAATAAAAGAGCAAGTGATGATCTATGAAATAAAAATGGCATCAAAGGGCCGGATTTCAGGTAATTCATGAGACAAAAGCTTACTCAATTAGACTGTGAAGGGTCAGGAAACTGAAAACTGATCTTGGATTGTTGAGCTTCATTTATGTGGGGCTATCCGTCTCCTTTGGCCTTCACATGTAATTTTCAGTGGATGTAGCATTTGTTAACAATATCATTACCAGTCTTGGTTGAATGGCAAAGTTTTTATCATATGTTACTGGGTCTTTTGGATGGGCAGTAAAATTCGAATTCGAAAAGGAGATGTAACGGACTCTTTAGGGATAAAAGACATGAGAGTGCATCCATCTTGTAACATACCTTGTTTCCACAAACTTGATCAACTCCATAAAGACCACTTCAGATCCAATTAAACAATATAGACTACCATAGACCTCTCTAGCAATTGGAGCAAATCACCACTTCATGTAACTTATAGTTTAGTTTAATTTAATTCCTCCTCTCTCTCTCTCTCTCTCTCTCTCTCTCTCTCTCTATATATATATATATATATATATATATATATATATATATATATATATATATATATATACCATAGACCTCTCTAGCTATTGCATGAAATTGGAAGAAGCAAAAGTGAGCCAGACTAGGTGAGTCTTATTCAATCCGGGGAGGATGCCATAGATTGGAGCAGGATGTACCCTGGTTCAAGATCCATTTGTAAGTCCATTTTATCTTTTTTGGATTTTTTATTTTTGGAATATAGTTAGGGCTTGGACCATGTTAGATTTGTTTTTTTTTTCTATAAATATTTATGGTAGAGAATTATTTTTTAGAGATGAATGAATGAATGAACTATTGAGCATTTTCCATTTAATTTCTCTGATTTTCCTATATATCATAGATTATAGTAGAATATATCACAGTTTGGTAGACAGTAGCGTAGTTTCTGGTAATCCAATAATGGATTTGCATCAAAATAAAAAACAAAAGATTCTCTTTTTTCCATTTTTTTTTTGGTTTGTGTATCTGAGGAAAACCACCTCAAGCACTCATGAGTTCATTGGTGAAAAAAAGCCTAGATCGCTTTTACCCCACTAGGCGGTTCACCCAACTATGTCTGGCAATAATGGACGTGCACCCGTGGGTTTTGAGCTAGTGGAGTCCCACTCTGCTTGGTGACAATCACGAGTCACCCTACCAGATGAGTCAATAGAGACATGCACTCAGATATATCGAGTGATAGCAACAGTAAGTTGATTGACTCTTTACTTTTTGATGATTTTGTTCTGGTTCGATATTGGTAAGATCTTTTGCCAAAGTTGATACAGCGAGAGACAGCAATCCAGTGCATGCTCTGTTTTCAATTGATCCTATCAAAATAAGAGTGGAATTTTAAAGCACCCCACCTTCGATGGTGCCTTTTCAACACGCTTTGCCATGGAATGAGCCCCCCCACCCATATAATGCTCCTATCCATTTGCTACACATGAGGGGATCACAAAAAATCAGAACCTGACCTTGTTCATCCTAAAAATTAAGCTTTGAGTCCAGTCACAAATCTCCTCCCCAAGAAAATATGCGGTGAGAGAAAAGCTTGATAAAATATCTATTTATAAAATATATAATATAAATATCTCTATATAAAATATATAATATAAATAGCTATATATATATATATATATGGGTTTATATTTGGTACTAATAAAGGTACAACACCAATGAGCTATATAATTCAGAGAATGCAAGTTGTATCGGCTCAATCTGACTACATAGATGTGTTCAAGATAGTTTGTTTACTAAAGATTGGGCCTTGGATCGTGTTCTTTCAATGAAAAATACAAAAATAAAATAACAAAGAAGTCAAAAATGCTTTTATCATGTTAATATTGGGTTAAAAACATGAAATTTCAGAACGGGCAATACTTCAAAAATATGTTTTATTTTGCTATAATATCATCCTTTGAAACTATTGCTATAAAATCATTACATTTTCAATATATTGACCATATATTTGTGAGTATGCTTGAATCTCCAAGAAAATCTAAAAAAAAATAAAGAAAATTTTAAAGTCTAAACCCTATCACTTACAATATGTAAATTATAACTGATTACAACCACACCTACATAGTGCATACACCTAATTTAAGGAGACTATCTACAATTGGCTAGCCATGAAACTTTCAAACCTCCTATAGTCTAATTACACATTGTTATAGCCTTTGTATGTGGGGAGAACTTCTAATTGAAACCAAACTTGCCGTAATTAAATAGAATCCAAAAGCTTGAATTGCAAATTAGAGTTCTAAGTAAGATTTATCGGGTCACTATTTCTTTTTTTTTTTATGACAAAGGACACTACAAGGATGAGGGTCAATAGCGGTGATTTTTCTCGCTGCTATTGCCCAAAAAGTCACCGCTATAGGCCAATAGCGGCAATATTTCTCGCCACCAAGAAATGTCAAAACAAGTCCAGGTTTGAATTAGACCTGGTAGGGTCTGCCTAACCCCAGCTTGCCAATAAAAAAATAGTGCAATGGCACCCCTCTACGGTTCATCAATATCCACAATAAATTAGTTCAATAAGTGAAAACTATAAAGAAACAGGAGAAATAAAAAGGAAAAATAATAAAATCTTTCATGCCTAGAATCCAGTTGAGAAACTCTTAACAAGCATTGGTACAAATTCTGAGACCGAATTACTTAAAAGGTTTTGAACTCAATATAATATAGCAAATAAAAAGCACAGACAAGCCCTGTCAAGAATCACCTTCCTCAAATGTTTGATCAACTTTCATTTTCTTATGTATGCCTATGAAAGCTTAATATAAGAAAGAAGGGTTGTGAGGCACTAAGCTACATCCAAGAAGTGGCTGTCACATGATATGACAGTACACAAATGCTACATCAATGAAAGTTTAACTGAGACTTGATGCAAGCTGTTTAGAAGTTAACCCTCTGTTTATTACTTTATACCATAATTCAGAATAGTTTTCCTATTTGTGTCATCTTCCTCCTCTTTCATGAAGGTGATAGATATTATCTGTGCATTCTTCTCATACGTTTTTTTATGTGGTTTTCTGCATCAAATGAATCATCTTTGATCCTCATCCTCTGTTCTATTAAATTCACAACAGAATTTAGAGAAGTTTTCTATTTGTGTCATCTTCCTTTTTCTGCTCATTTCTAGAAATATGAGACAGCATTGTGGTTGTTGATCTTTTCAGTGGTTTCATGATTGTAGGCTGCATCATTGCAAGGACAGAAGGAAAATGTGGTTGTAGATTACATGCTTCGGGTATCTGCTAATACCTAGACCGCAGTTTCTCCACAACGAAGCCATTCTCTTCTACTTTGATTATGAACGGTACATAGTACTACATATTAATTATTTTCACATCACTACCAGATTTTAGGTCTTGATATTTGTGCAGACCCCATGGTAGGAAATGAAATATTTCGAGGTATTTCTGGAGGACAGAAGAAACGTGTGACTACTGGTAGGAAGAGTATATTTATTACTAAAAGAGCAAATAAATACACAATTGTTTTGTGTGTGAACAAAATGCATCTGGGAAGACAAGACATATGACAAAGTTACATAAAAACAGCGTTTTTTGCAAGGTTTGTAGTTTAAGATGAGCTAAATGATCAGTTGGGATGCTATTTTTGGCAATGGGATGTGGTAACTGCATAAGGGCCGTGTATTAAGTACATGTAAGAAAACAAGGCATCTGTCGAGATTACATACATCACATAGTTTTATGATTTAATCCGAGAGTGGAGTTTGGATTCACAAAAAGATAGTTTTATGATTTTGTGGTTAGCTTTAGCATACTTGTGTAAGAGTTACATGATTTATATGTTTCTTGGTATGTTAAAAAGGATGTGATGTAAGAGACAACTGCAAGGATGAGTTGCTGACCACAATATGGGATATGATCTTCAGGACACAGGTTAGTCTGTCTTCCTATGCTTTTGTGAGTTGCATTCTGGTAGCTTCCCATTTCAAAAACAATGAGAATTTAGTGTGCCAAAGTGCTTGATCATGCCATTAGCAGCGCACTTCTATCTACAACAAAGGTTGCATTCTTTCAAGGGTGTTTTTACAGGCTTTTGTTTCAATTTTACCAATTACATTTCCTATACGTCTATGGTGGTTGCTTTCGTTAGTCCTTTGCTTCCCATTTTTCTAACTTGGTTTTCCTCATCCAACAGCTGTTCAATTGGTTTTAGGAAGGTATGTTGAAGCCAGGGGCGTAGCTAGGATTCATGTGAGGGGGGGGTAAACAGGGCTGTAGCAAAAAAAAATGTATTTGTGTGATAGTCGGGGGTTCGGGGGCAGCGCCCCCGAAAAAAAAATTGAGATAAAATAAAAAATGGCTACAATTATTAATAAAAATCTATTTCATATGGACAAATCAAACTATTTGCTGCAGTCAGGGCTGGGCTAGGACTCGACTGGGCTACAAAAATGGATAAAAATCTATTTCATATGGAATCAGGGCTGGGCTAGGACTGGGCTTTAAAAAAAACAAACAAAAAAAATTAACTGTTTCGGGAGGCAGGACTGGGCTACAGCCCAGTCCTGCCCCCCCCTAGCTACGCCCTTGGTTGAAGCCATCTTATGATCAGTTGTCCATCAAGTTCTTATGGACTATGGGGCGTCTGCATTCCAGAAAGACATACTTGGGCAAAGTGGATATCTAACTAAACTTGGCATACTTGGAGGAATGGCATTGTCCTCGTCTGCTTTGGAGGTATGTTATGTTTTGTGCATAGTACAATTTTCATGTTTTTGTGCTTGATGCTAATGTAAAACGTGCAATCTTTTCCATTGGATATGTATGAATAACTGTCTGTTTTCATACTTCAACTAGAGATAGTCTCCGATCATTATTTTTCAGGAAAAAAATATCATGTTTTCGTCTTTGTTTGCTTTTATGTGGTAAATCAGATTTGAGTGATGAAGAAAAGAATGATGCTGCTGGGAACAAACATGTGGGTGAATATGCAGCTGGTCCTTCGTATCAAAAGGATGATGTTGATGTTATGACAAACACAAGTGACTTGAGTTTATCGATGATGAGCCATCATAGATTATATTACTTCAATGTTTGAGTTGTATTTTTCAAGGAAATAGTGGTGGTCCTGCATTCAATGACCAGGGAGAGTGCATCTAGGTGCATTGACACATTAACAGCTTTTAGTGCAAGCCTGCCTCAGAGAGTTGACCCGAAACTTCTGGAGGGGGATGATGGAAATGATTTTAGAGCACTAACGGATATGGGTTCACAAAAAAAATGCCCCAACTTGCAAAAGTGCGACCATGGAATCTTCATTGTTTCTAGCTGGGCTTCATGCCTGTGGGGACCTCTCTGCTAACATTCTCACATCAATTCCAGAATCATATTGAGATTATAATTTTCAATTTTAAATGCTTTAGGAACCATGTCTCATTCTTCCTTTCATTTAATTTTTCGATATGCTTGTTTCCAACTTTCTTTCTTGCCACTGGATAATCTACGACTAGTAACTTTGTGAGAGTACAGGTTGCTAACAATGTCCTTAAGATTCTTCTAAATTTTTTAATGTGAATTGTAGTTTACCCGGTTAAGTTTTGTGATCTGTTCAACCCTATGATTTTGGTATTGTGGAACTTTACATCCAAGGGTCTAAGTTTTTTTCATTTGATGGCAGCAATTTGTGTTTTTGTTTTGGTTCTTAGTTATGGTTTTTTGATATCTTGATGCCAATTTTTCCCCTGATTACTGATACTCTGTGTATAGGCTAATTCATCATGGTGGTGTTTTCAGGAAACTACCATTTTCAGTAGGTTCGTATTCGGGCTAGTTGTAATATGAAATCTATGATAAAAAGTTATAGTTTTTTGCATTGTTTGAAAAATGGAATGAAGACTTAGTATTATGCAGTATTTAATTTACTTGTAACTGATATATGGTTTTTGTATTACATATCTCTTTCTTTTTTTTTACTATTTGCCCCTTTTACTGGCGCATTAAATAAGTGTACCATTAAGGTCTTTTACAAAGTAAAGGCATTTAAAAGAGTTTGCAGATTTTCACTGGCGCTGTGATTGCGCCAATGAAAATTAATCATTGGCGCAAAGATTTCGCCAGTGAAAATATTTTCACTGGAAAACGTAAATTACGCCACTAAAACCTTAACCGGTGAGGCTTTTACTAGCGCATCTACTGACACAGTGATTGCGCCGGTAAAGATTTTTACTGGTGCAAAAGCTGTGGCAATAAAAATTGAATTTCTTGTAGTTCAAACACCGACTCCTCTCTCTCCCATTTAGAAAAGTTGTTCTCTCAGATGTGTTGGCCGTGGCTACCCACAAATGGGGCTGTTCTGACGTTTCATGGATAAAGCCTTTGTTTGCTTCTGATTTACCTCTTTTCCAATCCTTGTTAGTTGAGCTCTCTTTGACTAACCTATAGACATTACCCTAAAAAAAAATGTTTGCAAATGGAAGCTTGAAGTCTGAAGCGAGCTTCTCAACTTCTGAGATGAAGAGAAACGATTCCAAATTAAATTAACTACCAAAATTTTCATGGAAATCTGTCACAGGGATACTCCAATTCATTCTTATGCATCGTGCCCTCTGATAGACTAATCCAAATCCATTCACTAGATCCAATATGGTAGAGTTGAAACCCAATCCGAATTCAATATAATACATAAAAAGGATTAAAACATGGTTTTTACGTGTGAAAAAGGTATACATTAATGGATCAGCTTTGATTGGATTCTAATACAGATCCGATATAAAATGGTCATCCGAATTAAAATCAGAATTTAAAAAGGTCCTGAACCCGATCAGAATTTGGTTTTTCTCGAGAATCAGATTTCTAACTATGTGCGGTTTGTTGTTGCCCACAGATGGTGTGTAGTGTTCGCTTTTTTTTTCTGAAAGGCAAGCTGGGGTTAGTATTTCCCCCACCAGTTATTATTCAATGGTACCACTGAGGTTTTGAACCTGCAACGTCCCACCACAGGGAGACCTGAACTGACAGTTCTTACCAACCAACCACGTGGAGCCCCCCCCCACGGTTGGTGGTGTAGTGTTTTCAGTGGCTCAAAAGGTAGGTTCACAGTACTAGGAGCTCCACCAACATGGTTTCGTTAAGTTGGGCTGTCAATGATATAAAAATCCTTTGCACAGTACTTGCCCCACTATATCTATATCTATACTACTTATAAAGGAGCGATGAGAGAGAGTTTAGGAAAGATTTTTACATGCGGATCTTATGAGAGAGAGAGAGAGGACGTGTGTTTGTGACCCGTTCGTAAGGACGGGCTGTTTTTTAGTGATTTATAGTGAAGCGTACTACAGGTGACTTTGTTTTCCATTAATATGTAATTCATGAATAAGCATTGGCCTATGTGAATTATGACACCCTAGCTGTGTAGACAAAAGGGGTTACAGTGATCCCCTTGTTCTAATTAAATCTGACTGTAGATGGATTCAGCATGGTTATTTTAATAGGAACCCACTCTTGAGTCGGTGAAAGATGTAATTTTAAATAATATTTTGATGTTTTATTGTCATTGATTTTTGAACCACTAGAAAATTCAGCATATAGGTCGGATTTTGGCTATCCAAATGTTGATAAATGATCACACTCTACGACTAATTTGACATTTCGCTATTTTCCTAATATCATCGCAAATAGCCAACTTTGTTAGGACCTTTTTACCCTTCACTATTGTAAATTGATGAGTTATCGCGATAAAATTATACCGCTCATCGATTAGTTCCAACTCCTACTTAAATCTACAATCACATATTTTCTTATGCGGACCTCATAACTCACATAAATTTATTTGTGAACAGTCGGTAAAACTGAAACCATTAAAATCATAAATATCCTACTTATTCGCATATACTTTACGAATTCTCATAAATATATGCATGAACCTCCACTTAAACTGAACTTTGCAACTAGGTATTCTACTTAAATATTTGCGAATTTATTACATATATGTGAGTTTTCTTATTGTTTGTGGAGTTCGCGAATCATATATAAACTTATTTTTGTACCTAGAGTTTTTTTTCGTTTGTGTCTGCAAAGTACTTCTCTGTAGAACCCTATGCATTGTTTATCTCTCCTTGTAGCAATTTCTGTGTCTGCAAAAAACTTTTCAGTGCCAGTGATCTTCATCGCAGTAATTTGAATGACCGTATGCCCCAGAAGGTTGAGATATATATGTGATCATGAATGTGATATTTTGATGGTTAATCTTTAATATTAAAAATGCAAAAATATTGCATGTATGAAAACAAATGAAGCAATAGATACGATGAATTTTGATTTTGTTTGAAACCAGATAGTCAATTAGTAGTAGCAGTGATCATGTTGACAGTGAAGAATCACATGATATCGATGATGATAGGTATACCATGTTGATAGGAGAGGGCGAAGACAATAATGACATCAAACAAATAATGGCGGGTTAAAGCGATGCACCAATGACATTTGAGAAGTCAAACCCATACTACAACAACAACAACAACAACAACTACGCCTTCATCCCAAAACAATTGGGGTCGGCGATATGAACCAACAAAGAAAATCATTATGGGTCTTCCACATGAATCCTTCTCCTCCATTCATTTCTATCCAATGCCATGTCCTCAGTGAGGTTCAAAGCATTCATATCCTTTCTTATCACCTCCATCCATGTCTTCCTAGGCCTACCCCAACCTCTTTTAACTAATATATTTTCCCATTTCTCCATCCTTCTAACTGGAGCATCATTAGGCCTTCGTCGAATATGTCCAAACCACCGTAAATGATTCTCTCTCATCTTATTTTCAATGGGTGCAACACCTACCTTCTTACGTATCTCCTCGTTCCGAATCTTATCTTTTATTGTATTTCCACACATCCATCTCAGCATACGCATCTCAGCTACACTCATTTTTTGAATATGATGTCTCTTGGCAGCCCAACATTCTGTACTATATAGTAAAGCCGGCCTAATAGTCGTCCTATAAAACTTTTCCTTCAACCGCAATGGCATTCTACGATCGCACAATACTCCAGTTGCACTCTTCCATTTCATCCACCCAACCTTTATCCTATGATTTACATCTTCATCAATTTCTTCATACTTTTGAATGATAGATCCCAAATATTTGAAAGAATCATCCACCGGTATTTCGTGCTCACCAAGCTTCACTACACTTCCATCACTACTTCGTTGCTTACTAAATCGACATTCCATGTATTCTGTCTTACTCTTACTCAACTTAAAACCTCTTGCTTCCAATGTATGTCTCCATAATTCTAACTTAGCATTAACCCCAGTTCTAGACTCATCAATCAAAACAATATCATAAGCAAACAACATACACCACGTCACATTTTCTTGAATTGATCTTGTAAGCTCATCCATCACTATATCAAATAGGAAAGGACTTAAAGCAGATCCTTGATGTAACCCAACCGTTATAGGAAAATTGGTTGTCACCCCTCCACAAGTGCGAACATTGGTTACTACTCCTTCATACATATCTTTAATTATACTAATGTACTTGAGAGAAACACCTTTCTTCATCATTGTCCACCAGAGAACGTCCCTAGGTACTCTATCGTAAGCCTTCTCCAAATCAACAAAAAACCATATGCAAATCTTTGTTCCTCTCTCTATTTCTCTCAATAAGTTGTCTAAGAAGATGTATAGCTTCCATAGTTGATCTTCCAGGCATAAAACCAAATTGATTCTCCGATATCATGACAATCTTCCTCAACCTAGACTCAATCACCCTCTCCCAAAGTTTCATAGTATGACTCATTTGTTGAGCAGTCAAACCCATACTATGTTATATAATTATATGAACATTTATTGAGCAGTATAATTGTTTTATATTTTTACACTAATGAGACGTGGTTGAATATGTTTCCCTTCAATGGATTCTGATACAATGAAAATCAATTGAAAATTATTAAGGCGGAGACATCTTATTTGTATAACTAGTTGCGTAACAAAAAGCTTAATGATTGTGAAAAATTTTAGTGGCTAACAACATAATCAAACGATCGAGATATTGCTTTCAGCAAAAGGTTTAATGATCTTCAACACTGTCACAAGTTTTTTAAAGATCATGTGATCAGAAATAATTATGAAGCAAAATTCTTAAAGAGTTGCAATAACAGAGTCACCGCCGTATGCATGAGAAAGAACCCACAGATGACAGTTGATTGCCTCTAGAAGATCCATTGCACAAAGGTACACAAAAATGCCCAATTTTCATAAATATTTCATGCAAACTTTCAACTATAAATATTTATTATTTTTCACAGTTATTTTATGCAGACATCCTCATTCCAATAAAAACCCACTCATACATATAAATTCATTCAAATGACATTATATACAATATCAATGACTTATAATATTTTTTCTTCCATATAAATTTACAAAACAATCATATGAAGTCACAGTTATGGATACTATCAATGGCATGATCGTAGCTTCTCGATGACTTTATTTGTGTTCTCAAGAAGTCAAGCTTGACTCTATATCATATCCTTTAGCATGCAATTTTCTTCAAATACAAGAGTCAACTCTGCTTTCAATCCACTTAAGGTCCTTTTGTGCTTCGCTCTAACTTTCTCATCTTCCTAAAAGGCCCTCTTTGCAGAGGAAGAACATGCAACTTGTTGAGCAGCTACGTACTATGGATGACAAGCCAATGTTTTTATTGCCCTCACGTTAGTCTTCAAGTTCGAAAAGGAATACTGTGGGGTAATTCTTCGTCCGATCCTTTATGGAAAGCGACATAAATTTGCTAATTGCATGAGGGCGATTAGGTGGTTGCAGAAAAAAATCAAACTGATGAACGACTCGATTGGCCATTTGATGCTCAATTTCATTCACGTTGTGCAACCAAATGTCCTTATTTGTGAAGTCCTTCGCCCCCATAACCACATTAGCATTTTTCTCCTCCTCCCTTGTGCCTTCATAAGAGCACCAGTTTACCTATATTTTCTTTATGGTTAGCCCTACATATATAGATTTATAAAAAAATAGAAAGTATCAACAACAATACTTATGTCTGCTCTAATCAGCCTACGAAGCAATGCAGCACATTTGACATGTCTCATGTGAGGACCCACCAATCTTTCATCATAACCCTCTTCGCTACATGGCCGACTCCACATTATGGCACGTAGAAATTCATAGATAAAGTCATGCATCTGCGGCCTTATAATGGATATATGCTCTCATATCCAAACCTGCAAGGATTAATACAATGATGAATTAATATACAATATGTATCTATAAATCAAAACTTTAAGATTAATATACAGTATGCAAGTATAATACATTGTTAAATAATATATTAGTATAAATCAAAAGTTTAAGTACAATAAATGAATAAATACTTTAAATAATATCATCTTGGCAACATTTTTTCTTTCACTCTTAGCACTACTCAAACTTACATATAAGTGTGCAAGTGAGGCTACTCTCCATGCATATTGATCGATGCTATCCAGGTCTTACAATAGTTTGATGTACGATGCATAAACTGACTTTTTACCAATGTCGATGAATAAGCATGAGTAAAAGAAGTATAGCAATAATGCTCTCACACTTTTTTCCACCCAACTGCCTCCCTTCCCTACAACACATGATAGCTTCACCTTCATCTTTATCGCTCTACTACGGTTATAGTGGTTCATAAGCCATGAAAACTTGATTTTTTCTCCTTCGAATGCATCATCCTTTTGCTTGCAAGTAAAAATCATACAAGTGCTTGAAATTTCTTCACCGCTATCCACTCATTGGCTCTCCATGACACTTCAGTTGAGTGATTCATGCCACATTCTCCAACGTGATGGTCATCTCAAGATCTTCGAATCGGAATGTGTTGGTTGCAGGATACCAAAATTGCACAACAACCTCTAAAAGGGTGTGACTGATATTCCATGGTATGATCTCCAAGAATTTGCAGAAATGCATTCGATCCAGCAACTCTTTCGCTTCATCTGTTAGTGTTATGAACTAATGGTGTGCTTAGTTCTAGTAGAATCGATGCATGTTGGATGTTGGCACTTCTAATTCAATTGGTTGCGGATCCTACAATCAAAATTATTATTTTTGAAATCAGTCAAATTAATCATTTAATTACACACATATACAAATATGTATTTTTACATGTTTCACACATACATGATAAACTAATCAATTACATTCATGAATAGTAGCAATATTAAACTAATCAATGAATGAATGTATATATATATATATATATGATAATTTAATCAATAATTGACAATGATTACAAAATAATAAATTAACAAAATATGTGTCCACAAGCACTATACCTTCTTCCCCACTATGACCTCTTCATCGAAGCTTGAATTTCTCCTCCGCGATATCAACCTCAAACTTCTAAAGAGGGTTCACATTAACCTCAACCCCTTGATGAAGTACCTCCTTTCCCCTCTCCATCTTTATCTCGCTACTGCCACTGCAGGTGGCCACATATCCAGCTTTGTCTATTCGAGCATTGAGGTTACCAACAACCTCAGAGCGAGCCAATGGGTCACCCTCCCCCTCTTTAGATGCTTTCGAGATGAGAGACAAGAATGTGCTCATAAACTGACCAATATTTTTTGCACATGCTACCTTAGATATGGGCCACTTTGAAGTTTGTAGTTGTCTGTTGTTTTAGCACAACTTTTTTTGTTTATCGAGTATGCATTTTTTGTAAAAAATGTCAGACACTCATATTTTTGGCTTTGGTATAGATCCATCTCTATCCACTAGTGAACAGTAAGTCATACTTGCAAATGGTCAAGATGACCCAATTCATAATTCTTCATTAACATTTATTGTTGTGCTCAAATACTAGAAGATGATGTGTGTGTAAACCCTTTCGACACATTCTTCTCAGTAGCCATATTGTATTAAACAAATTTAAAATTTTCTATAATAACAAGACAAAAAATATTGAAAAAGCAATATAAAAAATAAATAAACTATTTGCGAAGATGAGTAAGTCCCCTAATCAAACAATATTCTAACAACATGCTTATAATACAAGCTACGCAACATATAAAACAAACAAAGAACTGAAGGTAAAAAGGTTGGGGACCACTGTTTGATTCACCTGTTAAAGATGTCATTAAAGATATGCTGATCGAAAAGAAACCCATCATCGACGATTCAGCCATAATGAAGTGTCGCCTATGAATACTTGTCGAAAATAGTTGTCAGAATAAGTCGTTGAAATGAAGCAGGTTGAGGACCACTGGTTGTAGACCACAAAGAATTCTAGTTTATGCAAAAATAGCATTGGGGTGCGGTGCGAACAAGTTTATATATGATTTGCGAACTCCACAAAACATAAGAAATATCGTATATATCACAAATTCATAAATATTTAAGTAGGATATTTGCGATGTTGTGACATTCAATTTAAGCTTAAGTGAAGGTTCATACATATATTTATGTAAATTCATGAAGAATATGCAAATAAGTAGGATATTTGCGATGTTAGTTTAATTGAATTTTTGTAAATATATTTATATGAATTCGTGAAGTATATGCGAAGAAGTAGGATATTTGTGATTTTAGTGGTTTAAGTCTAACCGGATGCGCACAAATAAATTTATGCGAGGTTGGTATTACATATGCGAATAAGTAGGATATTTGTGATTTGAGTGGTTTCAGTTTCATTGAATGTTCGCAAATAAATTTGTGCGAGTTGTGAGGTATGTATAGGAAGACATGCGATTTTGGATTTAAGTGGGAGTTTGCAGTAGCCGATCAACGGTACAATTTTATCTCAATAACCCATCACTTCACAATTAAGAAGGGTAAAATGGTCCTAACAAAGTTGAGTATTTGTGATTTTGGACAGGGGAAGAATAGCAAAAATTATAAAGTTTTTAAGAAAACATGTCAAATTAATTGCAATTCAATTCTTCTGACTGGCGGAGATGATTGTCTTAATTTTTTTGTGATGGAGGTAGGACAAGCGTAGTGCAGGTTCTCACTCGTAACGTTGCTAATTATTTTTTTATGTTGCTGCAGGAAAGAAATAATAGCACCGGTCACCGTGTGCCACTCATTTTTGTGTATAGTACAGTCATTTTTCGTAGATCACGTATATGGAATCACATTTGAGCAAACAACTTGCAACAATGAGATCCCATAGATGGTATGACCAAAGACTATGAGTCGTAGAAGATGACTAGAGGTGTGATTCAATACTTGACTTAATGCTTAGAGGGTATTAAGC